>NC_040094.1:52812232-53115262 GCF_003369695.1 Bos indicus x Bos taurus
AAAGCCAATGCCTCGTCCTGGGGTGGGGGGCCCAGAAATGGAAAGAACTGACTGGGGACACACGTGGAGGTCGGGCTAAATGGCTGAGTGGGTGAGAAACACACAGAGGCAGACATCAAAGAAGATTTCAGAAGGTTGTGACACAGAGCCAGGTCCCAGTGCAGATTCACAGACGTCGGGCAGACATGCTCAGGCGTGTAGAGACACGTGCGATCAGCCTTTGCTGCAGTGGGGGGACAGCACTTCCCTCGGCAGGTGAGACCTCCAGCGCTCTGGAGACAGTGGGGGGAAGGGGAGCCTGGGAGGGGCTAGTTTTCTGGGGAAAGATGGGAATAAATGGATGTCCTAGGTTGCCATGGTTTTGAAAACCTCTTTTCCAATATTCAGTCAAAGAGGCTAAAGAGATTGCTAAAGAGATTGTTCTTTGGTTGAAATGAAAGAAAAAAATTGGCTTTAAACAGGCGAATGCTACCAGTAATGGGATTCTGTGTAGGTTATGAATTTTAAACACTTATGTAAGCACCGCGTTATCAGGTGGACGCCTGCTCTGGCCCCCCATTACTTCGTCTCCTTAGCACTCCTTCCAGCTCCAGCTCATTGTGAAACTTGCCCACTGAAGTTTTCAAAGATCTGAACCATATACAGATAAAATTCAGTTTTCTCTAGTAAAAAATGTTCAGGAACCAGGTTTTGTATGGAGGAAGGAATCAGTGACAAGGCTCTCAAGTCCCTGGAGGACACGGAATGTGGCTGGGGTGGGAGGGGTGGTCTGTGGCCTCCGACCTCTTGTGGCCTCAAATGAAACACCAACGCTTCACCCCCAAGCTAGCACTAAGGACAAAAGGATCCCCCTTTCCGGGGTGTACTGCAGTGGGCGGGGTGGTGGTAGCAACTAGCTCTGGACCCTACAGTCATCTATACTCTTACGGGCCCCAGAGAGAGGCGTCTTGTGGAATTAGTCCTGAGGGCTTTCTAGGGACAGCAGAGGACTGATCTCCTGGCTTCTGATGGCAAGCACATTTGGACTGCCCTGCCCCTTCACATCACGACACTGGTGAGTCAGAAACATCGAACACTGTCACGTGATGCCAAGAGGCAGAGGGGGTATTGGGGTGTCTGCTGCAGCCCACGCCTGTGCACATTATGGGTACTTACTGTATACCTGGCATGGGATGTGGGGGGTTGGGGCTATGGCAGGTGACAAAGTTCCTTCACTTGTGGCTCTGACATCCCTGGTCAGAGACAGAACCAGGCAGAATAAACGGGAACATACATCATAAGTCTGCTGGGGAAAAGTTCTCAGGAGGAAAGCAGAGAGATGGAGAGAGATGCTGAGCGACAGCAGAAGGCGATTCTGGGTTGGGGTCGGGGGAGCCTGGAAGGCTTCTTTTAAGGTGACACTGGAGCAGGACTGTGACTAGACTGAGGAGCAGCCCGTGGGTAGCAGAGGGAAAGCTCGCCAGCCAAGGGGAGGAGCCCAGGGGCCAAGGAGCTCAGCATTGCTGAGTGCAGCGGGGAGGGCAGGAGGCGGAGCTGGGGCCAAATCCTGAGTCTGCTTTTTAAAAAAGGAGGAAAGAAGGAAAAGTCAGAGCAAGTTCACTGTCCACCAACAGGAGAATGGACAAGCAAATCGCAGATCATAAAAGGGAGCAAACGAGACTTAGGTGAGCAGCATGGACACACAGCCGCCAGCAGAGTAAGGACAGGGGATGTGCAGCGCCAGACACGATGTGTAAACCTGGGAAAGGGCGAGAGTTCGAGGGAACCTTGCACAGGGAATGGGGAGGGGCTCTGGGCTCTTTAACTTCGTCTATAACTCAAGTTGGGAACAAAACACACACGCGGGAGTGTGACACATTGGTCCAAGTCTTTATGGTTGGTTATGCAGTGAGGATACGTGGTAACTTCCCATTGCTCAGTGAGAGTAGCAGCAGAACCAGGGGGTCCCCACTCAAAGCAGAACACAAGACCACTCTGAGCCTTCTCTCAAATGTCAATGTCCAGGCAGTCAAGTAGGAAACTGATGGGCTGACTGAAGGTGAAAGCACAGAGTGGGGTCCTTGGTTAGTGGGGGAGAGGGTCTGGCCAGGGAACTTGAGTAGGGAAGGGCCGTCTGCACCCTTGGAGCAGGGCTCTGACCTTGGACCTCACACATGCCTCCTCTGGGGGGCCCTGGGTGCCATCAGAGGCCACACCACGTATCAGATGCTGGGAGCCTCCCCGCCCTGGCCACGACACCCCAAACGTCTCCTGAGGGCAGAACCATCCTGCTCTGCAGCTCCGGGAATCCTGTGGCCTGCCCAAAGACAAGGCTGGCTCCCCGGACGGCCTGGGTCAGACCAGCGTCCAAGGGTGAGGTTCCTGCTGCCACAGCAAGACGATCCTCACTTCCTCCTCCCACTGAGCGTGTCTCAGCACTGCCCACCCGGGCGGGAACCCGTGGGTGCCCAGGGGACCGGTGGAGAAAGGGAGGCGGGACTCACCGATGAGGGAGTTGAGGGAGGAGTAGGAGCTGACGCGGCGCATCTTGTCAATGGTCTCGAAGGACAGGATGTACTCCTCGTTCTCGGGGCTGCCCAGGGTGCTGCTGGCGCTGCTGCTGGTGCTCAGGTTCCCGGGGGAGAAGGCCACCGAGCCACCGGCTGGCAGGGCACCGCCGTCAGAGGGGGCAGTTAGCACACACCCACCCCCATCTCCTGGCTTGCAAGAAGGGCTGGGCTTCCAGGCACAGGGCTGGGGGAGGGTGCTGGGGGCTTAGGACTGGGCATGCCCAGTGGGGCTGCAGGACAATCAATGGCTACCCCCAGTGCTGAACCAGGACTTCTGCTCACGTCCAGGTAGGCAGGAGGGGGTGGGGGCCCGTCTAACAAAAGGTCCCAGAAGATGACCCATGACCACCCCACTCGAGCACCCAGCCTCTGGGCTCTTACTTTCTTCCGTCAGGCTCAGGTTTTGCAAAGACTTGTTTAAGTTTCTAGCCGTGGTGACGGCGCGGATATTCCCGTAAGAGCTCACGGAACGCAGTCTGGGGGTGCAGGGGCTGTCCCGCACGGGGGTCAGACTCCCACCCTCTGGGAGGAGAGAAGGAGCGAGAAGAGTGAATGAATGGAGGGCTCAGGCGGGAGGCGGCTAGACAGCAGGTGACAGTGGCTTCTTTCTGGATGATGTGACTCTACAGCAGGGCCCTCAGCTCAACAGGGTCTCTGCCACATGTGTGTTGGGGTCAGCTGGACAAGATCATGACCACAGTGAGGGGAGCAGGAGCAGATGACCCTGAGCCACGCTTGGTATTTTGTAAGAGTTCAACTAGAGAGGCCCACACACAGTGGTCTCCCTCAGACCCCCACCAGGTGCTCTGGGACCTGCCTGTGGCTGCTGCCCCCAAACCAAACAGAGCCAGAGTTGGGGCGGGCTGGGACAGCTGTCTGCTGGCTCGGCCTCCCTGGCACCGCCCCTCACCAGTGCGTGCCAGCCGTTCCCTTCCCTGATGTACTAAACACAGCAATGGTCCCATGGCTGATCACAAGGCCTCTTTTCTGCAGAGATGGCTGTGCTGTGGCTTGTGCTCTGAAGCAGCCCAAGATGAAGAAATATAAATTCAGTAAATGTGAGATGAGGAGCTGCCTAACACAACACTGACGTGAGACCTGTGACGGGAAGAAAGTGCGACCTCCAGTCCCCACGGCAGCACCTCCTGCCCTTCGAGGTTTCTGTGACTTGATTTCCAAAAAGGGTAAAAAGGAAAGAAACCAGGGGGTCAAGGAGGCCCTCTTTCTTGCCCTTTCTAGTCTTCTGAGAAGTTAAGAACTGCAGATATCTGTGTGGCCAGGACTTGACATGTGGGCTCAGGACCCAGCAGAACGAGGGGCCTGCTGACAGTTCAGACTGGGGTCCCTGGGCCAGCGAGTTGCATAGGTTCCACTTTAGCACTGTTGGAGAAGGCAATGGCACCCCACTCCAGTACTCTTGCCTGGAAAACCCCATGGACAGAGGAGCCTGGTAGGCTGCAGTCCATGGGGTCGCTAAGTCAGACATGACTGAGCAACTTGCCTTTCACTTTCATGCATTGGAGAAGGAAATGGCAACCCACTCCAGTGTTCTTGCCTGGAGAATCCCAGGGGCGGGGGAGCCTGGAAGGCTGCAGTCCATGGGGTCGCACAGAGTCGGACACGACTGCAGCGACTCAGCAGCAGCAGCAGCAGCAGGACCGTACCTGTGGTGGTCCTACCTGTGGTGGCTGGAGAGGGCAGTGGGTAGTTCTTCTCCTCTTCCATGAACTGCAGGGCCACAGTGCAGAAGTTACTTTCATACTGAACGACAAGGTGACTCAGAGCCACCACCAGCTCCTGCCGGGAGGAGAAGAGACAGACACTGACTTGGGCCGGGAGAGAACTCAGCAGTGAGTCGTGCGTGCTGGCACTGAGTGCTCGAGCCACCGTGGAGAAAAGGCGAGGGTGGGGTGGGGGATGGACGGCACTCAGTGCTCAGACAGGGGCTGGCCCCTCAACACAGCACCCTCGGGTGTCCGGTGTGGGCGGAAACCTCTGAACAAGCAGTGAGATGAAGATGAGGGCCTCTGAGGGACGCCCCGGACACCTGGAGGAAAGAATGCTGACCGCTGGGTGTGAGCGGCAGGACTGAGGGGCCTGACAGGGATACAGGGGGAGGACACCCCAGAGTGGGACAGGAAAGAGCCCTTAGGGCCTCCTATGGTCAACACCACGGAGAGCTCCGGGCATTAAAGCAGGACGCACTGGTTTCTAGTCCCCAAAAGGCAACAGGAAAGTTCTACATGACTTTAGGCCCAGATGCCTCAGTCCAAGGGGAAGGACACACCTGATCTCTTTTGGGACCCGGTGACCTGGAGATCCTAAAAATCACGGAAATAAGCCTGGATGCAGGTTTGTACTACTCTTCCTATCGCTATTCAAATGGTTCCCACAACTTTACTTTACTTTTTTAGAAAAATACTTAGCAGAAGGCCAAAGTCTGAGAGTCCCTTATTGTTCTGTGAATCCCTCAGACGCCCAGGGCCAGGAGAGCTGTGCTGAGGTGTCAACAAGCTAGGGCAGAGCTCCCCTTCTCTCCTACCTCACCCTTACATACTCCTTGGCCTCCCTGGCTTGTGTGTGGGTTTTACTCCCAAACCCACCTCTCTGATCCTGTCTCTGAGACTCAGGCTGGTCCTTCCAACTGCTGACCTGCATACCCACCGAGCACTCTAAAAACCCAACTTGACCTGCCCAGGGCTTGCCACCCACTCCTTTCCATTCAGCGCCTGCCAGGGACACTTGGCTTGTGCCCTCTGGTGGCCTCAGTGAGACCCTTGAATCATCCTGATCCAACTCTCTGCCGATCCTGCCACCCAACCAGCCTGTCCCTAACAGTGCTGGGTAACAGGCTGTCGAGGGGTTGCCTGCCGGCCCCTCCCAGTGAAGAAGCGGCCTGCCCGCATGTGTGCTCAGTCGTGTCTGACTCTTTGCGACCCCATAGACTGTAGCCCACCAGGCTCCCTTGTCCATGGAATTTTCCAGGCAAGAATACAGGCCAAGTTGCCATTTTCTACTTCAGGAAGAAGCCTGAACTGTCTTCAAAAGACACAGGTTTTCCCTTCACTCTGAAGTGGTGAAAACATCTCAGCTGGACCTAGGTCTCAGACAGTTTGATCTGGGGAAAGCTGTGAGGGCTGGTCAAACTCCTCCTGCTGGGTGGTGGCTGTGGACTCCGGCCCTCAGAGGTCTTCAGGCACATCTGGCCAGAGCGAGGTTGGGTGGAAGGCTTGAGCTGTTCTCAGGCCTCGGAAGCATACCAGCACGGTGACCCAAGCCCCTCCGGCCAGCAGCCTCACCCCGTTTCCCAGCAGAGCGGTCCTGCCACCTCCCGACTCCAGCTTCCTGCTCACACTGCGAGCAAGCAGGCCTCCTGCTCTGCGCCTTGGCACGCGCTGTCCGCTCAGCCTGGGGAGGCCTCCACCTCCACCAGGGATCCCTGCTCTCTACCTTCACTCCTGTCTCCAAGTTCAAGCTCTGGAGGTTTCCACCCTGCACCATATCCAAGTGCAAGTTCTGGAGGTCTGGTGACCTAGGACCTGGCCCACAGGTGGCGCTTAACAAGTATCTGCTGACGGAGTGAAGCCTCTTCCCTTCAGACACAGCATAATCTTTAACAAACGGTTCGACTGTTTGGGTGACTTGCCATCAGGATTCAGGGATATCACGCCTGGTTACACACACGGCCCGAGGGGAGTTGGCTAATGCTCCTCCTGTGGTGGCCCGGAAGGCTGGACCACACGTCCTCCTGGGTGGTCCCCCAGGGAATCCATGTTTCCAACAATGAATTCCTGGCTGACATTTGTTTTCGGCCCACGGCCACCAAGTATCAAGCTCAGCTCCCTGGAGGCCAGGGCGGCGCTGCGGGAAAGGGAGCCTGTCTGCTCTGTCCTGATGGCCTCTGGGCTCGCCTGTAGGAGAAGGCACTCCAGTCCGGGTGGCTTGGCCGTCCCGTCTCCGCCACCAGAGATGTCTTGAGCATCGATGGGAAACACCCTCTGATGCCATTCATCAGGTTCGGTTGGAGTCAGACGTGTGTGAAGGGAGGTGGACACCAGGAACTGCTCCTCTGTGGGTCTGTGGTTACTAAATAAATGTAAACTAGAGAAAATAGATGCAACGTGTCGTGTCCTGCTTTCTTTGCTAAGGTCCCAGTCAGCTGCAGCAAGGGTCACAGGGCTGGACTGGTCAGCCCTTGAGAAAAGCAGGGTGACAGTGGGTGGTCACAAACCTCCCTCTCCCCCTCCCCCTCCACCCCGGGGCCTGGCCCTTCTTGATGAGGTATGGGTGGCTTGCTGTCTGGGCAATCTGCCATCATGTACTTCCTGCACAAGTTCAAGTTCAAAATAATTTGGGTGAACTTGCTGACTCTTGATTTTATCAAGTAAGCTCATTAAAGAGGTCAACAAGCAAAAATCTTCCCTCTCTGCCATGACTGCCTCCTCCAGAAAAGGATGCTTTCATCGTTCAGGAGTCAACAGGGCAAGTGTTTTATATTGCAGACGTGTGACTTTACAAAGTCCTGCCGTGATATCCTGACATGTCTTGTATTGCCACGAGCTAGAGACATCAGCAGTTGGTTACAGCTGGGACTTCTCACACCTAAGCTCAGGTCAGCTCATGAAGTGCAGTGCTCAAGGCAGAGTCTTGTTCCGACCCTCAGGTGCCCTGGCTCTGGGTCTCCTGGGCCAGCAGGCTGGGCCTGTGTCCCCTCAGAGTACATCGTGCCATGACTGTCACCACATGCTCTGGACAAAGATGGGAAAGGCAAGGTGCCAAAAGCATTAGGGTTACGGCTGTAATGAGAATGAGGGCTCAGCCTCTGAGCCAGTGTCACTCACCCTATTAAAGCCTGGATCCTCTCTCCAACCCACGGGCCCCAGTCTCCCTGAACCTCCAGGTCACCCATGTTTCCACAGCAAATGTAGCCCCCTTATTTAACAGGCTGCACTGCTGTCCATCTCCCAAAGAGAAAAAGCCCTGAAGGCAGTGACGGTCAGGAGTCCCAGCACAGGACCTGGGATGCCGAGGACGCTCTGTGCTCCAGCGCACAGGATGGGCAGCCCTGGACACACTATGGTCTTTCACGTGCCTGGCCCTTCGCACATGCTCCTGCCTCACTCGCTCTCCCTGTCCCTTGTCCCTCACAACCTAGGCACAGACTCCCCTCCTCCCACTATGGGGCAAGCACCCCTGACCTGGGCTGGTCTCTAGGGTGTGGCTCACTTAGGAGGGCTTTAGCACAACTGCTGGTTCTGTGCCTGCCTCTGCACTTATACCCTGTATCTCTTGAAGGTGGGTGACTGCTGCTCCATGCACTGAGTCTGGTGTGCTGAGGCAGCTGCGAACTGAACTCGAGTGCTGGACGGGGCAAAGGCACAGCCCTTCTTAGCACCCATGTCTGCAGGCCCAGGCAAGGCCAACCCCAAGTGCCCACAGCAATGACCTGGCTACACCCGAGCATCCCAGGTCCGGGGAAGGATGGCAAGTAGAGTGAGGCCGGGAAAGGAGCCCGGGGCCACGTCAAGTCACCTGGAACATGCTTGAGTGGTCGGTCCCTGTGTTCCTGATGACCTGGAGAACATCCTCCTGATACTGGAGACTCAGATGGACATTCTTCCTATTTTTATTAACATCCTTTTAAAGTTTTTTGGGGAAAGAACTGAAAAACAGAGTTCCTTTCTTTAAAAGGAATCTTAACAGACAATTAAGGATACTGCTGAACCGCTGCTTTGATCACATACAGGCAATCTGACTTGCGAAAAAGAAGACTCTGACTCAAGGAAGCCAGCTTCAGATAGATGCTAATGATGAGAACCCAAAATAAAAACATGAAAAGGCACCTGGAGGATCATTCCTCATTGTTAACACTTCTCTAGATGACCTGGCCTATTAGTAACTGGGTTCACAGCTCTCTGAGGGAACTCAAGATGGAATGAGTCCTTTCCGGCTGACCTGAACTTGCCCCAACAACGTTCCCGCCACTAAGTCAGTGGAGGTTTGCTCTCCAAACAGACACCCTCCAAACCACCCCTACCTCTGAGAAACCCAACCTCCCTTCCCTGGCACAGGGCTGTTAGACATGCCAAGAAGTAGCCCAGCACCTGTAGGTGATGAGGTAACTCAGGGTCACACACAGGATGGCACTGCCCTCCCAGTCCTAAAGAAGTCTCTGCTCCCAGGGTGGGCCTCCAAGGCCACCCTGAAACGTGGCCAACAGACAGTGGGGTTCCCACCATGGGCCTTTTTGGCTGTGGGAGGGAGAGGGTTGATCTGTTCTGAGCCAACTTTTGACAGGGGGGTGAGGTCTTGGATGGAGATCATGGCCCTTCTACATTGAAACAGAGAAGTCAAAGTTTCAACTGCAAAGAACTGTTCCGTTCAGTCGCTGACAAACATGGGGGCGGGGAGGGGAATACACTACACAAACCTTTCCGTCTGTCTGTGGGTGGCTACTGCTCTTTTGAATCTCCATGATGTGTGTATGTGTTGCTCCCAGGCAGGAAGGAGCCTATTATACAAGCTGCCAGGAGATGCAGCCTGTTAAATGCCTTTAAATGAAGCAAACACACGAGTATCTGGTGAAGAAACGCATTTTGGAGAGAATTAAACAAACATTTAAAGTTGGCTCTTGGCAGGATGTGCGCCGGGGGCGGACTGAGCACTCAAAGCTCTGGTCAGGTCAGGGTCATGGCTCGACCTGGGCGCCAAGGGAGCCCAGCCTGGAGGCACCTAGCACTGCCTGGGGGTGGGGGCCACGCACCTTCCGGACCACAGGGCTGCCGTCATTGATGAGCTGGGCCAGCATCATGGCCACGTTGTGGTCGATGGTGGTGGAGTGGTCTGTCCTCTCTGCAGAGTTACCCACAAACGTGCCGAGGGCAAAGACGGCTGCGCAGCGTACCTGCGGGCGGGACAGTGGGCAGTCACCCTGTGGCCGGCTGTTTGGCTCTGGCTCGGGCCCCTGGAGCCTACTAGATGCAGCTCAGTCCCGTCTATGGTCCTCTCAGCCTAGCTCCACTTGTGCAGACAAGCAGAGCAGGGAAACAAGAGGCTAGTGGCGGCCCCGTCCAAGGGTCAGGTGACAGGCTGTGTGCAGGCATCAGACAAAGCCAGGCAGGCATCAGAGACCAAGCCAGGGGCCAAGGAACCCATGGGGCTGGGGCAGGCACGGCGCTCTGGGGGTGTGGTCCCCAGGTACACCTTGGCCTCACTCAGCCTGCAGTGGTGGGGTTACAGACTCACCTCAGGGATGGGGTCGGAGAGGAGGCTGCAGAGCTTCTCGTGGGCGCTGTCCCGCACCCCGCACCACCGGGCCGAGTCAAAGTTCTGCCAGATGCGGCCCAGGCAGATGGCCACCCACTGGCGCAGCAGGGGGTGGGGGTCGTTGAGCTGCTCCAGGCAGATGGCGATCAGGTTTCCCTGGAGGCAGGCTTCCTGCGAGAAGGCAGGCAACACAGGGCATCACCCGTTGACCATTGAGTGGTGCGGGGTCCTGGGCTGGCCCTGGCCCCCCAGGTTTCTCAGGGAAACCTTGCTTAATCACTTTGCAAGATGTGTTCAATTTTCCTCTTTTTTTTCTGTGCTACGCCATGTGGTATCTTAGTTCCTGGACCAAGGATTGAACCCATGTACCCTGCAGAGGAAGCTCGGATTCTTAACCACTGTACTACTGGGGACATTCCTCAATTTTCCTCATTTTAAATCCTACCAATTTCAATTCACCTGGGGCTAAACAAAGGGTCTGGACCCCCACTCCTCCCATGGAGCCCCCAGGGCTGGTGTGATCCCCAACCTCTCCCTCGCTTCTGAGGTCACTGTTTCATCAGACATACATTCAGGACAGTTCCTCTGGCCTCCAAATCTTAGAGCTTGCAGCTGTGCATCTGCAACCCATAGGCAGGCCCTGCAGGGGTGGGGAAAGGGCGTGACACTCACCTGCCCCGTGTTATAGCTGTTGACGATTACAGCCAGAATGAAGGCCGTCATGGTCCGGTGCTCAGCCTGGAAAACAGAAGTCACCGGCTAGTTCGCACTTTCTTTGTGGCAAAAACTCATCACACTCACGCACTAGAGTTATCCTTTCAGGATCTTTATGACGAGCCTGGTGTGTAGTTAAAGTAACGAGAGCCAGCTTTGTTGTCTTTTGAGTCTCCAAAAAGGAACTGCGCTTTAAAGAGAGTCTCATGGCTCTGGGTTGGCCTCATGGAGGACAGGTGGGTCCCCAACATCTGATGCTGCACAACGGGTGACTCTGCTCCATCAGAGGCCCTGTCCTGCCCACGCCTATGGAAGTAGACCATCGGGGTCAAGCACACTGGTCCTAAAAAGACTGACCACAGTCTCTACTTGACTTCATTTTCCCTTCTTTCTGGTCTTCTAGTGGGCGGATCGATTCTCATTTTCTCCTTTCCTCTGGGCTTCTACTGACTCAGACATCAGTCTATTTTTAACTATTTGTGGTACCTTGTGTTTTTAACCTGGAGCAAAGTCTAAAGTTAGTCATTCTCTGTATCTGCCTTGGATTCCCAGTTTTCCTCCTCTGGTTTCAGTCCCTCCAGCGTGACTGCTCTTACTTACTCTTACAGCCAATGCTGACTTACATACATGGCATGTTTGCCAATGTCTGCTTTCTGATGCTTCTTATTGACTTCTGGGCTCCATCTCCTCCTGAAGTGCGGGCCTCCTGGCTGCCTGAGAAGCCATTGGCCCTTAGATGTGCTGGCTTTGCTCTCTCCCAAACTGACACTCGTGGGAACACAGGGTCCCTGGGCAACAATTTCCCTTGTGTTTTGAGGGCCCCTTAAATGGCAACCCATTCCAGTACTCTTGCCTGGAAAATCCCATGGACGGAGGAGCCTGAAGGGCCACAGTCCACGGGGTCACAGAGTCGGACACGACTGAGTGACTTCACTTTCACTTTCTCTGTCTTCCATCCGTAACTGTAGTGACTGCTGTCCACATCCTTGCAACAATCTTCCTTTATGTCCTGGTTACTTTAGAGATTTTTACTCTTGCCTTTGACATTCTCTACTTTCATTATGATGAGTCTTTGTGTAGATTTGTTTTTACTGAACCCTCTCAAGGCTCACTGTGCTTTATAAACCTGAAAACTCATTTCTTCTTCAAGTCTGGAAAGTTCTCCACTAAACTGTGCGTCCCCTCGTCTCCCTCTGGCCTTTGTCGATGCAGCTCGCCTGCTCAGCCCCTCAGAGCCTCCGTCACATCTCCTCTTTGCTTCCTCCCACATGAATTCTCCACAGACTTCTTTACTGGTTGTGTCAATTTTGCCGTTTAATTCGTCTATGGAAATTCTAATGACTATATTCCATTACAGTTTCTTTTTTCCCCCTCCAAAATCTGCCTATTTATTAAAAGACCCTAGTTGGTCACTTTTTGAGAAGGAGTGAAAAGGACAGAATACCTGTTCTCTTACAACAGGCAAGAAAGTACTTCTGAGGAAAAAAACACCAGGGTTTATTTTTGGACACAATTAAAACAAATTGTTTATTCAGTTATCTTAACATACTTATTTGTAATGCTCGTCACTCTTTTTCCAGAGAACTCTATTAGTTTCAGTTCTCTGGGAGCCAACCTTCCTTTGTGCCAGCTCTGCTTACGTCACTTGAACCTGGGTTAGGAGCAGGGTGGTGCTCCTGGCATGAGTCTTGGCACCCTGGCTGTGAAGGTACACAGAAAGGTGCCCTGCAGAAAAGGTTCGGCCTTCGCCGCTTCCAGGCAGGCCCTGGAGATTTCATGTTCCTCACTTGGCTGTGGCTCCTCCCACATGGGGAATTTCCATTTCTCACAGAGGCTTTTCCTGACTTTCTGCCCAGACGTGGATGGACTGGATTAGCTCTTCTTGACCTCGTCCAGTGAATGGGCAGCTCGCCCCACAGGCCTGTGTTTTTTGCTCCAGACTTGGGGCTGCGGACATGTGGAGCTCCAGGGTCACTGTGAGGTTCACCCAGGACCCACTGTACCCCTCCTCTGACTTCAGGTGTTGGCATTTGTAGATTTAATTTCCTTTCTTTCAATCTGGCTAGCTCCTCAAAACTTCAGTGTGTTTGTAGCTGAAGTGGGGCCCACTGGTGCTGACTTTGTCCATCACTCTGCGGCACGTCTATCAGCTCAGATGTCTCTCTCAGTCGTTTGGCCTCTATCTTACTCACGCTGTATTATTTCCAATGCTCACATAAAGTCTAAATGTAACCACCTTCGATGATGTTTAAATACCACACTTCAGTTGGAACATATGAGTTCTGCTTACCTTTTATAACAATCCTGTTTCTAATGTTTCCTGGATTTTAGAAAAAAAAATTTTTTTTTTGAATTGTCATTTAGTTTAGAAAACCAACGAGAGGGTAAAACTACACCCAAAAGTTCCTTTCCACAACCAGAGGCACCGTGTGAACAAGCTGTTAGATTTCATTAACCATTCTGATAAAATTAAGTTATATTGAGTAATTATTGATACTTAAGGTGTTTATCTTATTCTCTTTACTAAGCTAGAAGCTAGAGGGAGAGAATATAAATATTAATTTAAAAACATTTATTGGGAGTTATTTTATATGCTATTTACGGATTACTAATTTTTAAACAACTTAATACAATAAAATATATTTCAAATTTCAATTTTCAATTTTTCCACCACCTCTACCGCCCCAACCCCCTTCCTGATTGATAAAGTGCATTAGCCTCCCCTTCGGTCCAGATCCTGCACTGGCCAAAGGAACTGCCAATACTACGGTTGATGTACAAATACTCATTGATCTAACTTGGTTGACAGGGTACAAGGCACAGTGGATTCTACTTCACTGCAAAGAAGTGCCCGGAAAAAGGAGTCAAGTAAACAAAACCGAACCAGCTTGTGTATCAAGGTTCACTGTGACTTACTTTAAGAAAGCAGCCAGGAAGCAAAGGGTATCGTCCGAGTGAGGCAGAGCTGGGAGTGTTAGTGGGCCCCCACTCCCACCACAGGTCCCTCTGTGTGGAGCAACCTTTCCCAGAGCCCCCAGGAAACATGTCACCAGAGTGTAACATGCTGGTCCTTACTGGCATGTACGGGTCTGCCAAGACCGAGAGGAAGTACTTGTGGCCGTTGTCCTTCACCAGGTCAGCTTGGCATGACTGCGGGGAGAGACGCAGGAGAAACAGTGAGTGCAGTTCCCAGGAAGGGGCTCCTTTTTCTTCTTGGAATGTATCAACAAACGAATGTGCGATGAATAGTTTATGTCTTCATCATTTTCACCTCTCAAGTCCAATTTTCATCTGAAAAAATAGCTGGAATGGATGTGTACAAATGCATTTTCCCTTGGCTGTGGGGAAAGGGCTGGCATCGCACACACTCTCAGAAGCGCAGCTGCTCTGAGGCATTCTCAAAAGCAGCTTCTGGGTACCTGCCGGGTGCGGGTACCCTGGCTGCTGGGCTGGCTCCTTTGGAGGCCGTCTGCGTCCCACAGCTCCCATACCTGTCCTCTCTCCTGAGTCAGCCCAGGGCCCACGCGCCTCTCCTCCCACTTCTGAGCAGGGACGTGCCCAACGCCTGAAACCACTCAGTTTCTGCAGACCCCAGCCCCTGCCAGAGCTTGTCATACACCTTTGCTTAGACTGACAAAATCTATGTAAACACCATAATTATGAATTATGTGCATCCCACGGTTATATTCCAACAGGTGCTTCCTAGAGGCCTGTCTCCAAAGGAGCAGTTCCAAGTGGAAAGGTTGATTTCAGGGCCAAGTGGGTGGCCAGGTATGCAGCTCTCGCCACCTCCTCAGGGTACATGGCACGTGTAGGCATGGTTGTGTCATGTGTTAGCACAGTTTTCAAGCCCCACTAGGTGTCCAGCACTGGCTCAGTCCTGGACACGGACCCCCACACCCTGCTCACAGTCCTGGGGAGACAACTGAGCAACTCTGGCTCACGATGAGACGCTGGCTTGGGAGGCTCTGGGAGGGGTGGAGAGCTGGGGTCATCCATGAAGGAAGGGCAGATGTGAGTGGGGGTGGAGGGTGGGAAAACAGATGGGAATCCTGCTGGGATATGGAGCCAGGGAGAAGGTGGCCAGGGAAGGCAGGAGGCAGGGAGCTTTGACTGCTTCATGGATGCGGTCTTGAAGACACCAGAGGGCACTGGGAATGCGAGGGGGAAGACTGTTGAACTGCAGGTTGAAGAATCATTGGCAGCTGCAGTGGAGGGTGAGCTGGAAAGCCGGACTGGAGGTGGTGACCATGTGCAGCAGGGTCAGAGATGGTGGGGAGGACCCTGAAGACTTGAGATCGTTCTAGAGGGATCTGGGTGGGAGGAGCCGGGCAATCTGACTGCTTGGTGAGACCACTAAAGAGGCGGGAGAGGTGGGAGCCGTGTCATCAGAGACTGAGAGGGCAAGGAGTTGGATTTGGGGTACACTGTATCAATGCACCTCAGAGACACACAGTGGAGCTACCAGGAGGAGGCGAGCCAGGATGAACTCCTAGATCAAAAGTCATGCACGTACTGGGTGGGAGCCCATGGCCACAGGGTGGAGGGGGAGGTGATCTGGAGCATGAAGGATGAGCTGGGAGACAGGGAAACAAGCGTGTGAGCAGAAGGGGCTCCAGGTGGTACCAAGAAGCAAGGAATCTAAATCTTAGGGAAAGGAACCGGCCCTGAGGCAGTGGGGTCATCAGAAACTCTGCTTCTATACCAGGCTGGCTGACTTGGGGGGCATTTCTGCAGGTGCTGGCTCTTCAAGGGACTTAAAACAACTATGCCTCAGACATTCAGGAATTGACATCCAGGGAGGTGGCCAGTAAGAGAAAGAGAGGCAAAGAAACAGGCTTCAAGCCCAGGTTCTCCCTCTTGCAGCTGGGGGACCCCAGTGACATTTGAGAAATCTTTGCTCAACTGGTGGAATCAGATGAAACATCTGAAACATGGAAGTGCAATCTGAACATGGGAGTTTGACTCATAAATCACGGATGCGCTCGTTCTTGGAAAGCAACCCACAGAATGTGGTCATACTGCTCACTGAGCTTCCTGATCAATACCCAGAAAAACCACTTGGTGATTTAGGGTAACGTGTTCACAGGGAGATGCTGAATTCCATCAGCTCCCAGCACGCTCCACTCTAGGGGATAAAGGCCATTCAAGAAGTAGAGAGGGCTGAAATTTTAAGATCTGAGTTTCTGAGAATAAAAGGAGAAAAGTTACACACTGCAAAACCTCACTGGCTCTGCAGGGCACTGCTGGCTTGAGGGCACGCCCAGTGTGAAACTCTCTCAGGGGCAGGGTGATTTTGCAGATAGAATCTGCTTTTTACTGCAGCCTGGAGCCCTGACCTCCTCTCTCCCACGCTGGCCTACTTCTCAGGGTGCTCTGATAATGAGGTGTTTTTCCTCACATCAATAAACTAATAACGTGGTGACTGGACTCAGCTGTTTAAGTTCAGACTGAGTGAGATGGAGGAGGTGGTCAGGGAGCAGGGGCGCTAGGAGCTCAGGTTCTCAGGCCAACAATCCCCAAGAGCCAGGGAAGCCAATTAAGCATGCAGCTTTCAAGTCATTCCCATAACGGATGCCTTGCTTTGAATGAAGGTTTGGATAAATGAGCTAAAAGGTGTCAGCAAGATGTTGTCTGCAGAGGCTCATCCAGAAGGGGCCGAGAGGGCGCATGCAGACGGCGCCTGCAGCAGTGCCTGCGTCTGGGGACAGGGTTAAGGCGCCAGCACAGAAAACAAAGCCGCTCTCCTTTGTTTTGAAACCAGAGGTGCCACAGTCAAGCCCAGGTCCACACATTTACAGCGACGCTCATAAAACATATCTCGTCACAGAGTGACGACGTGTTCCTAAGTCATATCCGCTAATTCGGAAGCCGAAGCACATGTGTGAGTAGGTGAAGCTATAGCTTCATTATGGCTTCAGTACTGGAAATGGCGATGGTCTTGTTCGTGTAGAACAACCTCTGTCTGGAAGAGGCTGCCATGCAGGTGGGAGCAATTAATGTTTTCGGGTCATGTCCACCCTCACTCTCAGAGCTCAGCAACTGTCCTTTTAGAACTGGCTTAGAATCACCCCATCAGCCATCCCAGCCCTCTCTGTATCTACTTCTGGGGCCGGAGAGCCAGGGATCTGCAGGGTGCTGACTTCTCAGGATGCTGAAATGGTCACCAGCTGCCCACTCTCCCTCCAGACTTGGCCAAGTGCCTTCTTAAAAGAGAAAACAGTCCTTGAAACTACAAAGGCCCAGAAATGCAGGCAACAGACACGTTGCACACACAGGCTGGTGGGAAGCTCCCCTGAGACATGCAGGGCTCCAGCGGCCCACACTCCTCCACACGGCTGCTTTTCAAGGGCCCTCTCTCATGTCTCTCTGTTTTCTCCCAGATCAAGCTACAGGTTTGACATATTAAGGCCAGCATAGAAAGAGGGTGGAGAGGAGGAAGAGCATGAATATGAAATGGTTTTTTCCTAAGCAAGACCCCCCGCCACTGCATACCTGTATATATATATATATATATATATATATGTATGTATGTATTTTTTCCCCCTTCTTAGTAGGGAAAAGCCCCCCACTATCACAAATTAGGCAGTTGACTTTCCCACATTTAGGAAAACCGCAGGGATCAGCACATTCGGAGTGCAATGGATAAGCCTCGCGCTGGGAAAACCACCTTCATATTCATTGTATCAGGGAATTATATTTTTAACATGAGAAAAAGGGAGGGAGGTGAGGAAGAGAAGAAAAGCAAACAGAGAAGAGGAAGCAAGTACATAGTTCACTGTGGCTGAAGATGCAGTCTGCAAACTGATTTTAGGAGGCGGCAGAGACCAGGACGAGCCCAGAGACCACAGACTCTGGCTTCTGCGAGGGTAAGTTCACAGGGCAAGGGCAGGTACACCCCCTCAGAATATTCTGGCAAAGAATGCTGTGGGGGAAGCCCTACCTTCATTCTCCTTAATGCAGATTATAATGTCTGTCTCCTGGGGAGCAGGAAGACACAAACAGCACAGATCAACAGGCCACCAGACACAATGCATCAAATGAGGCCCCACCAGCAGGACAGTCCCGAGCAGTGTTACCAGTGGACACAGCCACTCATGTTCTGATGTGAATCCGGAGAAAATCACAGAGGGGGGGTCCTGTTTCCTGTCCTTGGGTCGCAGAATTCACTCCCTGGGATGAGGAAAGGATGCCAGAGAGGTGAGCTGGGTTCACATAAGGGACAGAAGCACTGGACTGCACCCTGACCCACTGCCACCAGAACATTAGAATCGTCTCCAGACAAATGCAGGACTACGTCGACCTGTTTATACACCGAGAGTCTTAAAAACAGCTCGTGGCCTTAAAACTAGTAGTGCTTGAGAAAATAATCCCAGAGTGGGGGTTCTGCTCACTGCAAACAAGAGCTCACTGTTCTTCAAACCCAGGGGCACAGTCCCTCCCAGGCAGTTAAAGATGAATGTCCTTCTGCACAACTCAAAGGCCTGGCACAATGGCCTTCCCACTTGCCAAGTGCAGTAAGATATTTATATACATATATAGGTTTTCATTTTCCAACAAATGGTTTATTACTTTAAATGTTCTCATGTCAGATGCTCTTGTGTTGAAGGTAAACTTCAGAATGAATGACGAGACACCAGGAATGTTGAAATAACTGTTATCAGTGGGAAAATCATACACACACGAATGCTTTTATGCCTCTGATCTACTTTTCTGTATGTGTTCTAAAATTTATAAATGTAGGCATTTCCTGGAAAATCCAGAGGTTAGGACTCAGTGTTTTCACTGTCGTGGCCCCGGATTCAATGCCTAGTTGGGGAACTAAGCTCTTCCAAGCCACGTGGTATGGTCAAAACAAAACAAAAATTTGTGCATGTATTACAGTTCAGTTCAGTCACTCAGTTGTGTCTGGCTCTTTGTGACTCCATTGACTGCAGCACGCCAGGCTTCCCTGTCCATCACCAACTCCTGGAGCTCACTCAAACTCATGTTGATCAAGTCGGTGATGCCATCCAACCATCCATCCTCTGTTGTCCCCTTCTCCCGCCTTCAATCTTTCCCAGCATCAGGGTCTTTTCCAATGAGTCAGTTCTTTGCATCAGGTGGCCAAAGTATTGGAGTTTCAGCTTCAGAATCAGTCCTTCCAATGAATATTCAGGGTTGATTTCCTTTAGGATTCACTGGTTGGATCTCCTTGCAGTCCAAGGGACCCTCAAGAGTCTTCTCCAACACCACAATACAAAAGCATCAATTCTTTGGTGCTCAGCTTTCTTTATAGTCCAACTCTCACACCCGTACATGACTACTGGAAAAACCACAGCTTTGACTAGATGGACCTTTGTTGGCAAAGTAATGTCTCAGCTTTTTAATATGCTATCTAGGTTGGTCATAGCTTTTCTTCCAAGGAGCAAGAGTCTTTCAATTTCATGGCTGAAGTCACCATCTGTAGTGATTTTGGAGCCCCCTAAAATAAAGTTTGTCACTGTTTCTATTGTTTCCCCATCTATTTGCCATGAAATGATGGGACCAGATGGCATGATCTTAGTTTTCTGAATGTTGAGTTTTAAGCCAACTTTTTCACTCTTCTCTTTCATTTTCATCAAGAGGCTCTGTAGTTCTTCACTTTCTGCCATAAGGGTGGTGTCATTTGCATATTTGATGTTATTGATATTTCTCCTGGCAACTGTGATTTCAGCTTGTGCTTCATCAAGCCCAGCATTTTGCATGATGTATTCTGCGTGTAAGCTAAATAAACAGGGTGACAATATATAGTCTTGACGTACTCCTTTTCTGATTTGGAACCAGTCCAGTGTTACATGTCCAGTTCTAACTGTTGCTTCTTGACCTGCATACAGATTTCTCAGGAGGCAGGTAAGGTGGTCTGGTATTCCCAGCTTTTGAAGAATTCTCCACAGTTTGTTGTGATCCACACAGTCAAAGGTTTTGGTGTGGTCAATAAAGCAGAAGTAGATGTTTTTCTGGAACTCTTGCTTTTTCTATGATCCAACAGATGTTGGCAATTTGATCTCTGGTTCCTCTGCCTTTTCTGAATCCAGTTTGAACATCTGGAAGTTCACAGTTCACGTGCTGTTGAAGTGTGGCTTGGAGAACTTTGAGCATTACTTTGCTAGCATGGGGGATGAATGCAATTGTCCAGTAGTTTGAGCATTCTTTGGCATTGCCTTTCTTTGGGACTGGAATGAAAACTGACCTTTTCCAGTCCTGTGGCCACTGCTGAGTTTCCCAAATTTGCTGGCATATTGAGTAGCAGCGCTTTCACAGCATCATCTTTTAGGATTTTAAATAGCTCAACTGGAATTCCGTTGCCTCCACTAGCTTTGTTCATAGTGATGCCTCCTAAGGCCCACTTGACTTCGCATTCCAGGATGTCTGGCTCTAGGTGAGTGATCACACCATTGTGGTTATCTGGGTCATGGAGATCTTTATGTAGAGTTCTTCCGTACTGTTGCCGCCTCTTGATATCTTCTGCTTCTGTTATGTCCATACTGCTTCTGTCCTTTACTGGACCCATCTTTGCATGAAATGTTCCCTTGGTATCGCTAATTTTCTTGAAGAGATCTCTAGTCTTTCCCATCCTATTATTTTCCTCTATTTCTTTGCATTGATCACTAAGGAAGGCTTTCTTATCTCTCCTTGCTATTCTTTGGAACTCTGCATTCAGATGGGTATATCTTTCCTTTTCTTCTTTGCCTTTAGCTTCTCTTCTTTTCTCAGCTATTTGTAAGGCCTCCTCAAACAACCATTTTGCCTTTTTGCATTTCTTTTTCTTGGGGATGGTCTTGATCACTCCCTCCTGTACAGTGTCATGAAGTGCTGTCCATAGTTCTTCAGGCACTTTGTCTATCAGATCCAACCCCTTGATCTGTTTGTCCCTTCCACTGTATAATCGTAAAGGATTTGATTTTTAAGTCATACCTGAATGGTCTGTGGTTTTCCCTACTTTATTCAATTTAAGTCTGAATTTTGCAATAAGGAGTTCATGATCTGAGCCACGGTCAGCTCCCGGTCTTGTTTTTGCTGACTGTATAGAGCTTCTCCATCTTCAGCTGCAAAGAATATAATCAGTCTGATTTCGGTATTGACCATCTGTTAATCGTCACTCAGATCAGAATGTGATCACATGGGCCAGAGGATCTGCTGTTCAAAACCTGCTTTCTTAATGGTCCATCGCTGAAGGCAGAGCAGCCCTTGGTCTGGTCCTGTGAGGACCTGGGGCAAACACACCTCCTGTGCTAGGAGTTTGTTTGTGTCCTGCCTTATTCCTAGTTTGTATGTTAATAAAATGTATTTTTATCATAATTTTAAAGAAAACGTAATAGTAAATAGAGTTCCCATATGTCCCATACCCAATTTCTCCTCTTGTTAATACCTTACATCAACACGGTACAGCCTGGTAAGAAAATGGTGGCCTCCTAGATGACCCAAGTCAACAAGCACTTGCCAGAGCCGCCACTGGACAGTGTCCCCATCTCCACAGTGAGCCACATCCGCCGCCTGCCTCCTCAGAGGACCCTCCAACACTAGCAGGAAGGAAGGGATCATCTAGTCCCCTTCCATGGATTTTCTGGGATAAAGAGTTTTTTGGTAAAATAGAATTGTTGTTCAGAATGGCCTCTTCTTAGTTGTCTTCCTGGTTAAATGAGGTGGCTGCTTTTCAGAAGCCCTGGGAGTGGGTTTTACTCTGGGAGAAGAGTCAGATCCACCCTCCTGGGGTCCCTGGAGAACTGTGGGTGGGCCAGCAAAGCAGAGACCTCACTCATGTCCCAGGAGCTAAGTCTGCCTGTCCTGACGCTGGTTCATCCCCAAGACCACCCATCTGCGAGGAGGCCAGGCCCTGCTAGACATGCTGCTCATTGATGACAGGTCAGGTTGCAGCTGGGTTATCTCTGTCGGTCTGTCGATCAGAAGGGAGGCAGTTGTTCAGATACCTGTAGTTGCCAAGAGTGAAGTGAAAAGCCGAAGGAGGGACGCAGGAGGCTGTCACCTGCCCTCCCCATGCAGGCGACTCGGCCCCACACTGGCAGATTGGACCATGTGCTGCTGGGGAGGTGACAGATCGCCCTTTTGCAGGATGAATGGGTGCAGTGACTCAGGCTGCAAGGGACTTCCCAATGCATCAGTCTGTCGCCAAGGGCAATTCAGAGACTAGAGGGCTTCGTGATTAATTGTCAGGCTGCATTAATCACCAGCTCTGCAGTACTGATTTCAGTTGGGGGTGGGCGGGTGGGCAGAGGCTGGTCAGCCAGAAAGCAGAGACCACACAGCCAAGTCTCAAAAGTTTTATAAAAGGGCAATCACAGTTTGTTTAGAGCCTGAAATCAAGGCTGGGTTGATTGGCCCAGAAAGCACCAGCTCAGGCACCTTTCTTGCCCAGTACTCCTGGCCTGTTCTTTGTACCTGGCAGTGACCTGGGTTCCAGGGTCAGGGACAGGCTGGACCTCGGCAGCACTGATCCAGGGAGGTTTGTTCCCTCCTTGTTTCATGGGGCAGCAGCTAGTGGATGTGACTGGCACATGGTTAGGAACTGGCCTACTTCTTGGTGCACATATCAGTTCATTTATGCAGTCAGCAAACACTGGGCCTCTGGAAGAAAGGCTGCATTGTGAGTCCTTGTCCTCAAAGAGCTGGAAGTCTAGCAGAGAAGGTAGAAGGTGCAAAGAGCTAACCCAAAGGCAGCGACTCAAATTGGGATCAAAGAGGAAGGCAGGACGGGTGGCTGGGGAGGGAGGGCACTCTGCCTCCAGTGGGAGGTGAGGGTGCCGTGAGCAGAGATGTGCACACATGAAGGCAGTAACAGCAGAGACAATCCAGTGTACAAGAGCGCCTGTCTAGGGGAGGAGGCTCTTGGGGTGGGCTTCTTCAGAAACACTGCTCAGCCCCGCTACCCCTGAGTCCAGCACCAGGCAGGGGACCTTGTATGATGTGGCTCAGTGTGACCCTGAGGGATGGTGGTTTTAGGGCCTGTCAGGGATGATATCATTACTAGATCTATGCTACAGAAATATATCAGACGATTCAAATGAGTCCTAGGAATTGCAGCTGAGTTCTGGGTAATAGGGTGCAGCCCAGCAGCAAGACCTCTCCAGCGTGGAGGCAGCTCATTAGGCCTTGACCAAAATCAGCCCAGAGCAGAGCTGAAGGTCCCAGGGCGGGTGGGTGGGTGCACAGGAACCAACTGACTCTCTGATAAGCTTGAGCAGGTGGAGAATTAAATGGCGAGGTTGTTAGCCGACACTGTCTATCAGTTAATACAATTAGACGAGAAAGAGACTAAAGACGTAAAAATTATAAAGGTAGAAGCAAAACCATTAGAGTTTGCAAGTGATATGATTATACGCCTAGAGAGCCCAATGGAATAAATTAAATAGGACTAAGAAGAGAACTTAGTGAGGTTAAAGACTTTAACACACAGAAATCAAAAGAAGCAACTGGTTAGAAGATAAATGCGAGGAAAAAAGATATATGCACCCCATTTATAAAAGAATCCTAAAACTGGAAATAAACTTGACCTGAAACATGAAAATCCTCTGTGAAGGAAACTTTAAGCATTCCTGGGAGTTCCCTGGCAGTCCAGTGGTTAGGGTGCCAAGCTCCACTGCAGAAGGCATGGGTTTGATCACTAGTCAGAGAACTGAGATTCTGCACGCCACCCACGAGGAGCAGCCAAAAAAAAAAAAAAAAAATCCTGAAGAACACAAGAATCAACTTGAACAAGTGAAAGCATCCCTGTTCACTTACAGAAGGATTCATCATCATAAATATATCAGTGTTTCCTGAATTAATTTAAACTTTAATATAATCTCTCCAAAATCACCAGCAGGCTTTTTTGTCTGAAACTAGACATTTTCTAAACTTCCTATGGAGAAATAAATAGAAATAGCCAGGGAAATTTTGTGTAGGAAGAATAATGACAGGGAATTAATCCTACATATCTCAAAACTAACTGTGAAGGTTCAGTCCTAAAGAGCATTGTGGAGCTGGATTATGGACAAACTAGCCTCTTTAATATATAAAGAGCTCCTTGAAGTCAAGAAAAACACTAACAATCTAATGGTCAGTGTACACAAACCAGCAGTTCACAGAAAGCAGAAAAAAATGGCCCTTAGATTTATGAAAATGCTCAATCTTTTTCCTAATAAGTGCACTGTAATACTACACTGAAATACCACTTTTCACTTCTCAGATTGGCAAAAATTCAAATATTTTACAATGTGCTCTGTTGTAAAAATACAAAATGGTAATATCTGTCGAAATTAGAAATGCGTTTACCCTTTGACCTAGCAGTGTTATGTTTGGGAGCACAGTTTACCAGCTTTATCTGAGATGTATGAAATAGCATGTAGAAGTCTGTTAATGGCAGTAGTGTGAGTAATCACAAGGGACTGGTTCAGATCACAGGTCCCGGCACCACAGGAGACTGGGTAAGTGAGCAGTGCTCCTCTGCAGTGGGATATTGGGCATTAGCTGTGAAGGTGGAGGAGGCTCTCTGTGAGCCCAAATGGCAAGACCTCCTAGGTGAGGAAATGCAAGAGGCAGAGCCAGGTAGGGGAGGTCCTGTGCTTAAGGAGAGAGCAGTTTGGTCTGTATATGCATATTTACTTACGTTTAGTCAAGAGAATATGTAAGAAACTAATAAGGCGATTAAACATAGTGGTGGAAGAGTGCTTTTTTAAGCTTGCATTTAATTTCATATTTATTTTCATTTTGACCCAGATGTCACATTTTCTATGTTAAGATATGATATACTGACTCCCTGTACCTCTTACAGAAACAGGAGACGGAGGAAAACTTCTCATCCTATACCTTTCGGTGGCATATTGATTTTTGAGCCTTTAAATACACATGGACCACAGCCTTGTGTGACTCAATGAAACTGTGAGCCATGCCGTGTAGGGCCACCCAAGACCGACAGGTTGTGGTGGTGAGTTCTGACAAAATGTGGTCCACTGGAGAAGGGAATGGCAAACCACTTCAGTATTCTTGCCGTGAGAACTCTATGAACAGTATGAAAAGGCAAAAAGATAGGATGCTGAAAGATGAACTCCCCAGGTCGGTAGGTACCCAATATGCTACTGGAGATCAGTGGAGAAATAACTCCAGAAACGATGAAGACACAGAACCAAAGCAACAACACCACCCAGTTGTGGATGTGACTGGTGACAGAAGTAAAGTCCAATTCTGTAAAGAACAATATTGCATAGGAACCTGGAATGTTAGGTCCATGAATCAAGGTAAATTGGAAGTGGTCAAACAGGAGATGGCAAGAGTGAACATCGACATTTTAGGAATCAGTGAACTAAAATGGAATGGAACGGGTGAATTAAACTCAGATGACCATTATATTTACTGCTGTGGGCCAGAATCCCTTAGAAGAAATGGAGTAACCCTCAGAGTCAACAAAAAGAGACTGAAATGCAGTACTTGGATGCAATCTCAAAAATGACAGAATGATCTCTGTTCATTTCCAAGGCAAACCGTTCAATATCACATTAACCCAAGTCTATTCCCCAACCAGAAGCTGAAGTTGAACCGTTCTATGAAGATCTACAAGACCTTCTAGAACTAACACCCAAAAAAGATGTCCTTTTCATTACAGGGGACGGGAATGCAAAAGTAGAAAGTCAAGAGATACCTGGAATAACAGGCACATTTAGCCCTGGAGTACAGAATGAAGCAGGGCAAAGGCTAAAAGACTTTTGTCAAGAGAATACACTGGTCATACCAAGTACACTCTTACATCAACACAAGAGAAGACTCTACACATGGACCTCACAAGATCAATACCAAAATCAGATTGATTACGTTCTTTGCAGCCAAAGATGGAGAAGCTCTATACAGTCAGCAAAAACAAGACCGGGAGCTGACTGTGGCTCAGATCATGAACTCCTTATTGCAAAATTCAGACTTAAATTGAATAAAGTAGGGAAAACCACAGACCATTCAGGTATGACTTAAAAATCAAATCTCTTACGATTACACAGTGGAAGGGACAAACAGATCAAGGGGTTGGATCTGATAGACAAAGTGCCTGAAGAACTATGGACAGCACTTCATGACACTGTACAGGAGGGAGTGATCAAGACCATCCCCAAGAAAAAGAAATGCAAAAAGGCAAAATGGTTGTTTGAGGAGGCCTTACAAATAGCTGAGAAAAGAAGAGAAGCTAAAGGCAAAGAAGAAAAGGAAAGATATACCCATCTGAATGCAGAGTTCCAAAGAATAGCAAGGAGAGATAAGAAAGCCTTCCTTAGTGATCAATGCAAAGAAATAGAGGAAAATAATAGGATGGGAAAGACTAGAGATCTCTTCAAGAAAATTAGCGATATCAAGGGAACATTTCATGCAAAGATGGGTCCAGTAAAGGACAGAAGCAGTATGGACATAACAGAAGCAGAAGATATCAAGAGGCGGCAACAGTACACGGAAGAACTGTACAAAAAGATCTCCATGACCCAGATAACCACAATGGTGTGATCACTCACCTAGAGCCAGACATCCTGGAATGCGAAGTCAAGTGGGCCTTAGGAGGCATCACTATGAACAAAGCTAGTGGAGGCAACGGAATTCCAGTTGAGCTATTTAAAATCCTAAAAGATGATGCTGTGAAAGCGCTGCTACTCAATATGCCAGCAAATTTGGAAAACTCAGCAGTGGCCACAGGACTGGAAAAGGTCAGTTTTCATTCCAGTCCCAAAGAAAGGCAATGCCAAAGAATGCTCAAACTACTGGACAATTGCATTCATCCCCCATGCTAGCAAAGTAATGCTCAAAGTTCTCCAAGCCACACTTCAACAGCACGTGAACTGTGAACTTCCAGATGTTCAAACTGGATTCAGAAAAGGCAGAGGAACCAGAGATCAAATTGCCAACATCTGTTGGATCATAGAAAAAGCAAGAGTTCCAGAAAAACATCTACTTCTGCTTTATTGACCACACCAAAACCTTTGACTGTGTGGATCACAACAAACTGTGGAGAATTCTTCAAAAGCTGGGAATACCAGACCACCTTACCTGCCTCCTGAGAAATCTATATGCAGGTCAGGAAGCAACAGTTACAACCAGACATGGACAATGGACTGGTTCCAAATTGGAAAAGGAGTACTTTTCTTTTTATCAAGGCTGTATATCGTCACCTTGTTCATTTAACTTATATGCAGAGTATATCATGTGAAATGCCAGGTTGGAAGAAGCATAAGCTGAAATCAAGGTTGCTGGGAGAAATATCAATAACCTCAGATATGCAGAAGACACCATCCTTATGGCAGAAAGAGAAGAGGAAGTAAAGAGCCTCTTGATGAAAGTAAAAGAGAGTAAAAAAGCTGGCTTAAACCTGAACATTAAAAAAACTAAGATTATGGCATCTGGTCCCATCATTTCATGGCAAATAGATGGGGAAACAATGGAAACAGTGACAGACTTTATTTTAGGGGGCTCCAAAATCACTGCAGATGGTGACTGCGGCCATGAAACTGAAAGACGCTTGCTCCTTGGAAGAAAAGCTATGACCAACCTAGACAGCATATTAAAAAGCTGAGACATTACTTTGCCAACAAAGTCTGTCTAGTCAAAACTATGAATTTTTCCAGTAGTCGTGTATGGATGTAAGAGTTGGACCATAAAGAAAGCTGAGTGCAGAAGAACTGATGCTTTTGAACTGTGGTGCTGGAGAAGACTCTTGACAGTCCCTTGGACTGCAAGGAGATCCAGCCAGTGAATCCTAAAGGAAATCAACCCTGAATATTCATTGGAAGGAGTGATGCTGAAGCTCCAATACTTTGGACACTTGATGTGAAGAACTGACTCATTGGAAAAGATCCTGATGCTGGGAAAGATTGAAGGCGGGAGGAGAAGGGGACAACAAAGGATGAGATGGTTGAATGGCATCACTGACTCGATGGACATCAGTTTTAGCAAGCTCTGGGAGCTGGTGATGGACAGGAAAGCCTGGTGTGTTGCAGTCCATGGGGCTGCAAAGAGTCAGACACAGCTAAGCAACTGAACTGAACTGAGTGATATGAGTCATCTTTGGATGGAAGAGGAAGCTAACCTGCCTCTTTTTCAGCTGTGAGCTGGAAGTGGGGAGATGGGAACAAGAAGGGATACAGGTACAGGAAGAGAGGCAGTGAACTGGGATGACATCACTGAAGCGAGAACATTACAAGTTTTGAGACTGGGAAGGAGAACTAGCACAGATGTTGGGTGGGGGGAGGGAATGGTTACAGAAATAAAACTCTGCTAATCCCTGATCCATTTTTTACTCACACATGTTTCTTCTTGGGACCAGGACAGCTGGTACATACAGTGAAGCTCTCTGTGTCCCCAAATCTCTATTTCCTTCACCTATACCAACATACAAAGTTTTTTCCAAATTCAGTGACATTGTGTCCTTGGAGTCCCCTGGTGGTGCTATAAATAAAAATTTATTAGCTGTAACTAGGGAAAGTCTGCCTGAATTACATATTAACTGTGTCTATGAAAAAAACCTCAATTAACTGGAATCTAGTTAACAGAAATATTTTGCTGTCTCCCTTCTCTTGATCTTGTTAATGAGCAGAAATGATAACAAATTTGACGAAAGTAAAAGAAGAGAGTAAAAAAGCTGGCTTAAACCTCAACATTAAAAAAACAAAGATGACAGCAAACCCTTCGTTGGTCAAATGATATCTCTGCATGATGTATAATCTTTTTTAAATATATTGTTGACTCTGATTTGCTAAATTTTGATTTACAATTTTTGCATCTGTCTTCACCAAGGATACTGATTGTAGTTTTCTTAATCTGGTTTTTGGTATCAAGGCAAGGCAAATCTCATAGGATGATATGGGAAGATGCTTCTTTGCCATCTATCTATTTCATTAACGATTGGGTAGAACTCAACAATGAAGCCATCTGAACCTGGAGCTTTCTTTGCAGGGAAGTTTTAAATCACAAATTGAATTTTAAAACTAGATACAGTTCTATTCAGATTATCTGTCTTCTTAAGGGAGCAGCTGTGTCATTCAAGGAGTTAATTTCATCAAAACTATCAAAAGCTCTGGCATCAAGTTCATAAATTCCTTCACTATAACTTCAACGTCTCCAGAACCTGTGATGCCACTTCTCTCACTCCTGATTTGGGGTTTTATGTCTTTTTTCTGTTTCCTTCTCAGTCTGAGTAGTTATTGATCTGCTCAAAGAATCTAGCCTTCGATTAAGTGGATTTTCCCTACTGCTTTTCTGTTCTCTTTTGCACTGATCTCTGAAGTGATCTTTTTTAAAATTAATCAATTTGTTTATTTTTGGCTGCTCTGGGTCTTCACTGCTGCGCTCGGGCTTTCTCTAGTTGCAGCGAGCAGGGGCTACTCTTTGTTGCGGTATGAGGGCTTCTCATTGTGGTGGCTTCTCTTGTTGCAGAGCATGAACTCTAGAGCATGGGCTCAGGAGTTGCGGCACACGGGCTTAGCTGTTCCGTGGCATGTGGGATCTCTCCAGACCAGGGATCAAATCCGTGTCCCCTGCATTGGCAGGCGGGTTCTTAACCACTGGATGACCAGGGAAGTCCCCACAGTGATCTTTATTATTTCCTTTCTCTCACGGTGGCTCAGAGGTTAAAGAGTCTGCCTCCGATGTGGGAGACCTGGGTTCGATCCCTGGGTCGGGAAGATCCCTGGAGAAGGAAATGGCAACCCACTCCAGTATTCTTGCCTGGAGAACCCCATGGACGAAGGAGCCTAGTAGGCCACAGTCCATGGGGTCGCAAAGAGTCGGACATGACTGAGCGACCTAACTAACTTTCTCCTACCTGCTACTGCTAAGTCGCTTCAGTCGTGTCCGACTCTGTGCGACTCCATAGACGGCAGCCCACCAGGTTCCCCCGTCCCTGGGATTCTCCAGGCAAGAACACTGGAGTGGGTTGCCATTTCCTTCTCCAGTGCATTAAAGTGAAAAGTGAAAGTGAAGTCGTTCAGTCATGTCTGACTCGTATGGACCCCATGGACTGCAGCCTACCAGGCTTCTCCATCCATGGGATTTTCCAGGCAAGAGTACTGGAGTGGGGTGCCATTGCCTTCTCTTTCTCCTACCTACTTTGGGTTTAATCTGCTTTTCTTTCACTAATATCAGGTCCTTTGACCATTTTTAAGTCAGGGTTTTTTTGAGTTGTAAGAGGTCCTTATATTTGACCCCTTAACAGATAGGTGAGTTGCAAATATTTTCTCCCATTCTAAAGGTTGTTTTTTTTTCATTTTGTTGACTGAGTTGCAAGTATTTTCTCCCATTCTAAAGGTTGTTTTTTTTGCATTGTGTTGACTGTTTACTTTGTTATGCAAAAGATTCTAGTTTATGCAGCCCATTTACTTATTTTATACATAATACTTATAATTAGAAATAAATGACTTAACATATCTATGTTGCTTATAAGTTTATTTATATAACATTTATACATTAATATTATATATTTTATTTTATATATTTATATTGATTCTTAAAATTTTGTTTTATAATTGAAATATTTTCATTATTTATTATGACAGAGGATGAGATGGTTGGATGGCATCACTGACTTGATGGTCATCAGTTTGAGCAAGCTCTGGGAGTTGGTGATGGACAGGGAAGCCTGGCATGCTGCAGTCCATGGGGTCACAAAAAGTTGGACATGACTAGGCGACTGAACTGAATTGACCTGAATCATTTATTTAAAAGTACACAAGTCTCCAAGTGTCCTTGATTTTCTTATTATCTATTTTGATTTTGCATTTGATTCCACTATGGTTGTAGAATACACTGTGTAAGATTCCAGTTCTTTTAAATGTGTCTTGGTTTGTTCTATGACGCAGGACGAGGTCCATCATGGTGTACGCCCCTGGCACATGGAAAGAACGAGGGGTCTGCAGTCACATGAAGCACTGTCTGGCTGGTGGATGGCCCCCGTTCAAGCATTTGAGAGAACCTCCTTGGTTCCACTTCTACTTGTTCTGTCGTTTACTGAGAAGAGAATGCTGGGACTTCCAGGTGTAATCATGGATTATTTACTGCCATCCCACACTTCCACCAGTTTTCAGCTTATGTGTTTTGAAATACTGTTATTAGGTGAATAAGCATTTAGACTGTACTGTTCTCATGATGGGTGGACTCCTTTAGCATTAGCAAACAATTCTGCGTCCCTGGTAATATTCTCTGCTCTGAAACCTACTTTGACATATTAATAGGGGCATTCTCATCTTCTTTGCTTAGTGGTAACACATGTTTTTGCTTTTAATCTATTTGCATCTTATATTGAAAGTACATTTCTTTTAAGATCATATAATTTTCAAAAATCCAATCTGACAGTCTCTGCCCTATAATTGGGTATTTAGACTATTTACATTGTGATTATTTATATATATAAGGTTATGCTTTAATCTATTGTCTTGTTAACATTTGTGGTATTTATCTCATCCATTCTTTGTTTTCTTTCCCTCCTTTTCTTTTTTCTTTCATGTTATTTGTACATATTTATGATTTCATTTTATCTCCTCTGGTGGCTAACTGGCTATAGTTTAAAAATTTAGTGATAACTTCAAGGCTTATGGACTACATTTTATCACAGTTCACCTTCAGATGATATTTTATCACTTCAAAGAAGTACGAGAACCTAACAACAATATTTCCTCAGTTTCTCTCCTCCCAACCTTTTTGCTATTGTTAGCATACATTTTACATATGTTACAGGCTCCATAGTACACTGTTATTATTTTTTGATCAAATAGTCAATTATCTTTTAAAGAGATTTAAAAGGCAAGGATAAAAAAAACACCACCACCCACACATTTATCTGTGGAGCACTCTTTTCTGGTGCTCTGAACTCCTTTGTGTCCATTCATGTTTCCTCCTGGTATTATTTTCCTTCTGCTTGAATGGCTTTCCCTAACATTTCTTGTACTGTGGATCTACTAGTGACAAATTCTTTCAGTTTTACATGTCTTTAAACGTCCTTATTTTGACTCCAAGCTATTTTCAGTGGGTTAATGTGAACTCTACGTTCAGTTTTTCTTCCAGGACATTAAAGATGCAGTCCCATTGTTTTCCTGCTGTCATAGTTTCTGACAGGTGATCCACTATCATCCTTAGCTTCTCTGTTTCCTTTCTTATCGACTGCTTTTTAAGTTTAAATTTGTTGTTTTTTAAGCAATTTGATTATCAGGTGCCTTGGTGTAGTTTTCTTCATGTTTCTTGTGTTTGGGGTTTGTTGGGTTTCCTGGATCTGCAGGTTTATAGTTTTCATCAAATTTGAAAACTTCTCAGCCATTATTTCTTCAAATTTCTTTTCTGCCAGCCCCCTGTAGGGGCTCCCAGTACACATATATTCAGTCACCTGCAGTTGTCCCACAACTCAAGGATCCGCCTTTAGTTCTATAAAAGGTTTTCTCACTGTGCTTCATCTTGGACAGTTTTTATTACCATGCCTTTAAGTTCACTAATTTTTCTTCTGCAATGTTTAATTGGTTGTTATCCCATACTTTTCATGTCACATATCAGAGTTTTCATTTCTAGAAGTTTGAGCTGGGTCCTTTTAATATCTTCCATGTCTCAATGGAGCTTTTTTATGTGGAACAGACTTCTAATGACTTAATGTCCTTGACTGCTAATTTGAACATCTGTGCGAGTTCAGAGTAAGTTTTGGTAGGCCAATTTTCCCCCCTCTCATTACGGATCGTATTTTCCTGCTTCTTCACATGCGGTAATTTTTGATGGTAGCAGTGAGTGTAGAGTAGCACGTTGTATGGCTGATTTGGGAAGAGACCCTCGGGGGCTTCCTGATGGCTCAGGGGTAAAGAATCCGTCTGCAATGCAGGAGACACAGGGGTTGTGGGTTCGACCCCTGGGAAGATCCCCTGGAGGAGGAAATGGCAACCCACTTCAGTATTCCTGCCTGAAAAAATCCCATGGACAGAGGAGCCTGGTGGGCTACAGTTCACAGGGTGGCAATGGACACAACTAAGCACACGCCTCTGGGACCAGATTCCTTGGAGATAATCAGGGCACTGAGACCACAGGAAAGGGCTTTCCTAATGTGCTGTTAATAGATTTCCTTGTCCTGAGACACGCCTGCACATCGGTGCCCCCACAGGGTACACTGCCCACTTCAGTCAAATGGCACGTGGTCCTTCAGAGCCTGGAATTCCCCTCCTTCCTTCTTCCCAGACTGAGCCTACTTTCTTTAAGGCTGAGGTAATTCCTGCTTCCTGAATCCTTTAGGAGCCCCTCACACAATGGCATGTAGTATGTGCTCAACATATGCTTGTGGGGTGAGCGGAGGTCACAGACTCACCCCTCAGCTGGGAATGCAGCCAGAGTGGGGCCCACACCTTCTCAACTCTTGGGGAAGAGCCCTGAGGGTGGGCAGCTCCCCAGAACAGGGACAGCTGAGAGTGCTGGGACACCTCGCCCGTGCCTCTGTACAGATTCATTCACCCCAAGGTGGGCATCCCTGTCACAAACAACTTGTCTTCTGACCCTCACTCATGGTGGCCATGTCAAGGCCTCACTCCAAGAGCTCTGAGCTTTGCGGGAGGCACACAACATGTGAGTACTCGGAGGCCAGATGCCAGCTGGGGAAGGGGGAAGCAAATTCCCAGAAACACATGGAACTTTAATCTCTCAGAAACTCGGACCAGGGTGATCATGAAAAGTAAACGACACTCAGTCTCAACTGGAAACGTTAAAAACGTCTCCTAGTGGGATGACTGCCTTTAAATAAACAGGTGCAACAAACTGGTTGAGGTGCTAAGCCACAGGACGGTCCCAGCACCTGCAGGCATTTACAAGAACACTGCAGGCTAGGGCATTTCCAGCTGGGCCCAGAAACAGCTCCTCAAGCATTATTAAACGTGTAATTCCTCCAGCATCAAGCAGACATGAACATAAGCACCGAGACAGCCTTAGAGCACTGCAGATCTGTGCTTTCGACGAGCTCTCCCATGTTCGGTTCCAGAGACAACCAGGCCCCTGGAGACAAATGTGACCAAGAGGCAGTTTCAAACCAGATCCCTTGTTCTGAAATAAGATGACCAACTTCAAATTCCATGAGAATTCAGCAGCAAAGTGCGGTTCTGAAGGGTCATCTACTTTCACATAAAGAAAAAAGATTAAAGCAGAAATAGACACTCTGAAGACTAAAAATAAAGATACTCTCTATTTCCAGGTGCTAAACGCTACTCAAATCCTGGTGAGTACGAACTGCAGTTGACTGAACGTGTTCTGGAGCACTGGTGGCCCTGAGAAGCAGGTTCAGGTGGCCGACCATCACCCTTGTGGGCTCGGGGAGAAGGGGACATCTTTTCTGCCCCTCTCCCCACACTGGGCTTCATGTCGCAGTAGTCTCGCCCTTTGATGCATCCAGAACCTTTGCACATGGTCCCTAATGTCAAGAACAGCCAGTGAACTTCTCAACACATGATATAGATGACAAAGGGATTGAAGTGGGAGAGAAACAAGGTTCTGAAGTAACGTCCCCAGAAAAGCCCTCTTCTTTACGTGGTAGCTTGGCTCTTCAGTTAAATTTGATGAAGGGCAAAGTAGAAGTGACCAACTGATACAGTTTCCTGAGCCCCAAGGCCAGGCTTTCAGATCGGCAACAAAAGGCTTTAGTACAGCAGAGGCAGGCTGGGTAGAAATGAAGTTTTATCACTACTCCCTTCACACTAAAATTTCTAAAACTGCTTTACATACTGTGTGAACTACACACACACTGTGGTCCTGATCTCTGCAACCACACTGTAGGAAGCGTTATTACCACAACTTTACAGAGACGCATGTGATGGCTGGGGGAGGTGAAAATGGCTGGCTTAAGCAATCAATGGGAACAGGCTGCATCACCAGTGGTCCCGGGAATGCTCCCTGCACCGCACCCCACCCCCGGCCACTGTCACATGACCAGCCCTCCCGCCACACAGGTTCAAACTCGAGAACCCACCTGGCCCTACTGTCACCTTGGCATCCCTACCCTGGCTCTTCCTGACCACTGGTTCTCACCTACATGGCCACCCCAACTCCCTCTGGATGTGAATTCATGAGCAGCTGGGTCAGTGGCCCCCTCCCACCTGGGTTAACGTTATAATCTCTGTGACACTGAGGCACACAAATGCAGCCCTGCCCATAAGATTTCCCCACTTTTTGAAAAGTCACCCTTGTGATAGGCAGGTGTGTGTATTCACAGCACAGGATTTGGTCGCCAGTGGACAGTGCTGAGGGCAGGGACAGCTGAGCTTTGCAATACCTTTGGCCTTCAGCACGATTCTGAGTACAAGGTCCTGCCAAGGACTTCAGCAGCAGACATGTGACTGCAGGCCCGCAGGCATGAGGACAGGGGTGGGAAGGTGCTTGCTGGGAGTAGAGCTGGAGACGTGGGCTGGGCAGTCACGGCTGAGAAGTGACTAGCACTATGGCCCAAGCCTTACAGGTGACAGCTGGGGCCTCCATGGGACTGTTGCTAGGGTCAGGGCAGGGGAAGGAAAAGCATCAGTTGGTTGGGGAGACCAGTCAACAAGGAATCGGGCAGGGTCACTGGCTGGAGGGGTGGTTATGGGTGGGGAAGGGGCAGTGCACAGAGACAACAGGTGAGCCGAGGGCCAGTGTGACAGACCACGACTGGGCCAAGGGGAAGCAATGCCTTTCCTGGGAGGGAGGGAGGCCATGGAAGGCATGAGGCCAGGAGGAGGGAGCGTGGATAGCAGTGCCAGGCCCCCCGACCTGCTCTCAGCAGCTCTCCTGTGGCAGTGGGGGGACACAGATATTACTCACACTGTCCACGGCAAGGATCTTGGCCCAGATGAAGACAAGGAGAGGCCGCAGCTCCCTGGCTGAGCTCTGGAGCAGCTTTAGCACATAGGGGAAGATGCCCACAGACAGCGCCTGTGAAAGAGAGCATGTGAGCCCCACGCTGGAGGGAGCAAAGCACGTGGCGCCCTCAGCATGGACAGAGAACTGGGAGGGGCAGGGCTGTCCTCCCTGACCTCCGGTTCTTCTCCTGGAAGCGACCCAGGCCTGCCTGCTTGGGCTGCACCAGTACATGCAGACCACAAGGTAAGAGACACGCCAAGCCTCCACCCCAGTCTCCCCATGTTGAGTCACACATGGCCTCCCTGCTGGCTCCTGGGAGTGGAAGTGGGCCAGTGAGGAGAGCTCGTGCAGTCTTCCTAACTTTTAGGTTTTCCCTCTTCTCCTTCTTGCTGAACTATCAATTATCACTCTTGGTTGACAGTATATAATGAAACAACTTACATACATCAACAGAGGTAAAACAACATGCTGAGCTCTCGTGTGCCCTTCACCCAGCTTCAACGCTGTCAAACCACAGGGTGTGGCATCCTGGCTGGCCCCGCCCACTGTCCTCTCCTGAATGTTCTGAAGCCCCCACTTAGGTATCACACAGTGTCATTTGTAAACACTTAAGTGTTTCTCTCCAAAAAATAAAGTCTCCTTTATGAAAATATGACCACATACTATTACCACACCTAGAAAATGAACAGTTACAATTATTTTTTAATAATATAAAACATTCAGTTCATGTAAACTTTCTGTTTCTTGAATTTTAATTTTTTCAAATTCCAACTTTCAAACTTTCATTTGCAAACAGAGCCCCATAAGGTCCACACTCTGCAGCTGGTGGTGGGTCTCCTGAATCCCCTTTTATCTCTAGGTCCCTCTTGATCTCTTTCCCTGGTGATATGTGTGGTGGAAAAATGGGTCACTTTTGACTCTATTTTTTTCAGTGTTTTGTTTCTACTTCTCCGTAGAATGAATGACTGTAAAGTGCTTCAGAGTTGTGCCTAAAACCAGAGTGAAAGGACAGTGAGTGAGGCTTCACAGGCTGCTTCCAGGAGAACAGGCACCACGTGTGGCCCCCAGCCCAGAGGCTGCCAGCTTCCTGGTGTGACAGGGGTGAGCCCCTCCCTAGAGAATGTTCTTAAAGGACACCTTCTGTCCCACAAAGGTGACGCCTAACAGCGGATGGGAAAGGGCCCCCAACAACATGACAATGAAGGTGCAAAGAGAGGTCCATGGGGGCCTTTCGGGTTTAATGGCCACCCCCACAGTCACGCTTGGCTGCATGGCCAAGGACCCTTGATTCCTCAGCTGGTGCCCCCTCGACTCCTCCCTTGCTGATGCAGGAAGCACGCACCAGGCTCACTGCCCAGGGGCCCAGGTCCAGAAATCTTCCCAGCAAGTCCAGGGCTCTCAGCCGGTGCACTTGGCTCAGCAGCACCTGGAAGGGAGAAGAGGCAGCGTCACTGCAAGGTGCCCCACATGACCCTGGGTGAGCATCCCCAGGAGCTGTTTACCCGGGTCGGCGGGAGCCCCTTTCTCCACGGCTCACACCTTACTCAGGCTGGGAACACTCCATTTCTTGGCCGCGGTCAAGTCCACCCATCCTACCCTTCCAGTCAGCCTCCTGCCAGCCTGTTGCCCACAGCGAGCACAGTGGGCGGGCCCCTCTGCTGCTCTTCTGAAGAAAAGCTGAAGCCCTTAGCTTGGTCTGCAGGTCCAGCCGGCTCTGGAGCGTAACGCGCGTAAATGATGTGCGCACTGTAGGAACTATTAGAACAGACACTTTCTAATGGTGTTTAAGAAAATATTCACTGATAACACTGGTCCGTTCACTCCTAGATGCTGTTCTCTAGGTATAATGTCCTGTTTGTTCTAAATTCAATGATACTATTGTATTTCTCATCTCCTTGATGAGTAAATGAAGCACTGTCAGTCTTACTCCACAACCCTGATATGTTTGATCATATCATTGCCAATGGCAGTATAGAAGTGCATTTCTGTAAATGTGCATAATTCATTTAAATAATCTCCCTGTTGCTAGATTTTTAAATTATTAATACATTTTTGTTACTGTAAAAATGCTATGATAAAAATACTAACAGGTACATCTCTGCACATTTATATGGTTTCCTCCCCACCTTCCTCCTAGGATAAACCTGAGAAGTAAAATTAGAGGGTCAGAGCACCCACATTTACATCACCAGATTGTCCTCCAGCTGAACAAACTTGCCCACCTGCCCACCTGCCAAGCCTCAGCTGGTTACCAGGCAGCAGGACATATTTGCTCTGGTACTCACAGGTTACGCAGGCTTGGGCACATAACTTCTCTGAACTTTAATTTCCTAATTCATAACACAAGACTCAACCATGAGGGATTTATTAAATATCAAATTAAAAGCTCCCAGGAAAATATTAGCCCATGTTACACTATTTGCCAACATGACAGTTAATAATAAAATGCTCTTTTAATTTGAATTTCCTTGATTACAAGTGAGGATGAATATTTTTTCATAGGTTAATTGGCTATTTCTCTAGTAAACCAGCCAGGTATGTCCTTATTTTCCTACTTAAATGTTTTACTTTTTTCTTTTTCATATGAAAGGATTCTTTTTAAATGAAAAAGAACAACCTCAGCCACATGTATTTCTTTTGTCCTGTGGTATATCACAGTTTTGAGCTTTAATGGAGTCATTTATATTGACTTCTCTCATGGTGTTAACACGGGGATTATGTGTACAGAGTCCTGTGATGCAGGGCCCTTCTGCCCACCACTGTTCCCAGCCATCAGGTATGGGGCACCTACTGTGTTCCCAGCCATCCAAAGTGGGTATGGGGTACCTACTGTGTGCGGACACAGTGCTGGGGGTGACTGGGAACAGCAGGAGCCTTCCTGTCACAGCAGGGCCCAGAGACAGACATTCCGCATCCACACCGCAATAACCACTGTGATGGTGAACAGATGACTGGGGGCGGCCGCTCCCTACTCGGGGTCTGAAGGCTCTCCCTCCCAGTGGGCGAAGTGTGGGGTTCCTGGGCTTCAGGCAGAGGGGCTGGTGAAGCAGGGTGTCTGAGAGGAAGCGGGGTGTCTGAGGGAGGCAGGCAGGCAGGCTGACAGGGAGGCTCCAGAGCCAGCTGGACCTGCAGACCAAGCTAAGGGCTTCAGCTTTTCTTCAGAAGAGCAGCAGAGGGGCCCGCCCACTGTGCTCGCTGTGGGCAACAGGCTGGCAGGAGGCTGACTGGAAGGATAGGATGGGTGGACTTGACCGCGGCCAAGACTAATGGGGAGAAATAGATTCCAAGACAGCCGGCAGGCACGACCCAGAGCCTGCTGGTGGAAGGGGAAGGTGGGTGAGGGAAAGGAGCCACTGGAAGATAAGGTTTGGAATGAGGCAAGAGAAAAGACAGGGCAGGATAGGCCAGCCAGCCTGGGGTGGTCTGCCAAGGGGGAAGCTGGGTGGAGGAACTGGTGAGGGACGGGACAGGAGGCAGGAGAGGGGACAGGAGGCAGGAGAGGGGACAGGAGGTTTGAACCATGTACCTGCTGCGGGGGGCGGGCAGGATCAGCAGCAGGACTCAGGAAGCAGACCCTCTGGCTGCAGGGACGTGGCCAGTGGTGGAGGGACTGAACAGGGGTGAGGAAATGGTGCCACCAGAGCAGTGGTGTGAGGGGCGCCCCTCTGAGGGGCAAACACGAGCAGGTGGGAAGAGGCTGAGGGTGCAGGAGGGTCAGCAGGTGGGGGACAGAGGAGGTAGCGAGAGAGGCTGGAGGGAGTGGAAAGAGGGGAGGGGGTCCCGGCAGCACGAGGCTCCCGAGGAGTGGTTTTTGATAGGGATGCTGGGGAGCTTCCCTACATGGGAGTGTGGCCCGTGGCTGTAGGGGAGCTGAAAGCAGGCATGTCCACCTGGCAGGCAGCCCAGGGGTCAGGGAGGTGGAGGTGGCTGGGTTCAGCCACTGAAATGTCATCTCCCATTGGTTTGAAGCCTGTTTCCACATCACTCTTTTGAGATGGATGCTCAAGTGGTTCGTTTAATGTTTGGAGAAATTAAGATTCTCTGATAAAGAAGCTGTTGGGAGAGGTTATGTGGGGGCTGCTCACAGGGGCCTATCTGAACAGGACCTGATCCCTCTGCATGTTTAACTCGTGGGTTATCATGTGCCACCATGGCAGAAAGGCAGCCGTGGAGGGCAAGGTTAGACGGTGGTAAGGTGTGGGATTTGGAGTCAGGCTGACCTGACTCTTTTACTTCCTGACAGTGTGGCTTAAACCACTACCTTTGGACACTTCTGTTTCATCATCAAGAAGAATGGAGATGATAACATGTAATTTCCAGAATTAAATGAGATGCAGCCTGTCTGGTGTGATGATTGTTACCGTTTCTGTGATGTTACAGCATGATGACCGTTATGCTCAGCACAGGATGGCTCCACCTCTCAGAAGAGATTTGATTGACTATTTATTTATTTGTTTATTACTGTGCTGGGCGGCTTATGGGACCTTAGTTCCCTGACCAGAGACTGAACATGGGCTCTGGCAGTGAAAGCGCCAAGTGCCAACCCTTAGAGTGCCAGGGCATTCCCTCTTTTGTTTTTTAAAGAAAATGGAACCACCAGAGGTTCAAGTTTCTAGGGCAAGCAGAACCTTTCATTTATTAGGTTTGTGAAATAAGGTGTAATTCATCAAAAATCAAAGACATGAGACACATCTAGCACTTGTAAAGATTCTGTTTTCTGATTCCCTTTGTTATTTAAAACACTGTCAACTTGAATAAAGCTCTGGGTTTTCAAGTAAATAGCAGAGCAATTTGCAGTGGAAGAAATGGCAATGTGGGCCAAGAAACCTAATGCATGGGTAGTTTGTATTGCTTATTTCTCATGTGCACTAACCAGCAGTAAAAAGTCTCCATTACAACGTCTTATTTACAGATGGCAAAAGCAAAATGGAAATCGTCACCGTCACCGCTGCAACTCCATCTCTTCCGACTCTGCTGTCCACAGTGATGAAGCACACATTAGAGCACCAATAGACAGCTCACTTGTCTCAGAGACTCAAAGACCATCAGCAATGCAGGATTTTGTGCTGTGGGTATTGATGTTTTGTTGGAAAATAAATGGCATCAATAACGAGCCCTGGGGAAAATGTCAGGTACTGGCTTTTCTAAACATTACCCCTTCCTTCCGCTGATTTACATTTTAAAACAAAATTGAGGGCCAATATAAATTAAAATTACTTAAAAAAAAAAGAACTGGCTTTTGTTTGTTTGTATTTGCACTTAAAAAAAAAAAATTCCTGTTTCAATGTGCTTCAGGTCCTGGGGAAATTACAGAGATAAATGTCGGTGAACTAAATGAGTTACTGGGATTTCTTTCTGTCTGTGGCAATCCAAACTAAAGATTGGTGGTGGTGACATCAACACTGAAACTAAAACAGAGCTGCTAGGGCAACTGCTTTTCATGCACCTTGTACACAAAAGGCACACTCAGGCTTCTGGGCTGGGACCACTGGCTCAAGCTGGTTATGAAAATCCAGATTCTCAAGCTCTAGTTCTGGCCTGGTGCACCCGGGAATCTGATGATCAGAGATCCTGGAGCCACCAATGTAGGTAGTATGTGTAGTAATAACAGTCCACTTACTATCCTGCTGCCATCCAATAATAATGCTGTACTTTCAGACCAAAAATTCTCTTTGTAGATGATGCCATGAAAGCCAAGAGGGTTTCCTAATGAAATGCCCATACTGACTTTGTGGAAAGGTCCTAACACGGAATCTTGTAAAATTCCTCTCTTTCCTCTCTTTTCCATGACACTAATTCTTCCTACTCTAACTTGGGCTTGTTTGTACACGGGCCACCAGGGAGGGCAGACAGTGATGTCGAGTCCAGGCAGGGCTGTCAGACCATGAGACCACAGGCCAGGCCTTGCGGTGCTGCAGGGCTCGAGAATCTTCCTTGCCATCCTTCTTGATTTATATTTTTAAAAGGTGAAAAAGGATGTCAGGGCTGGTCAGGAAAAGTGTAGACTCATGCTTACATCTACACAAGGGGCTGCAGACCCACTGCCCTGCGGGACAGTTCATTTCACTCTGATGGTCCTCAGTGACTGCCTCTGAACTTCCGGGTGGACAAAACGCTTGCTGGTAGTGGAAAAATAGCAGGGACGGAAAAGCTGTGATGTCTCCGTATTAAAATTCTCTCTCAAAATGTTGAAATAAGTACATACATGCACAGGATGTGCTGACAGTGTTTCAAATTATTAGGGAAATGCCAAATTATGTTGGGATGACTAGATAATTATCTGGAGGAAAGGTGGATTAAAAACAAATAAAACAAAATAAAATTCTCTTTCTTTTCAGCAACATTTCTGAATTGCCAAGGTTCTGGGGATAAGTGATAGATGATGGGGCCGGGGTTCTGGCAAAATAACTGAATTAAAGAGAACGAAGCAGATAGATACCACAGGCTGCCCCAAATGAAGCGAGGGCTCCTTTGCACTGTGTTGGGTTTTCTTGTTAAGTCAAGGTTACTGCACTGATCCAGGCAGGGCATAGCCCAGACAGAACCCCCAGAATGATGAGGAAACTATGATTTAAGTTTGATGGAAAGATTGCACACAAGATGCCCCTTTTCTTTCAGTTATTCCCTCATTTTGGTATTAGCAAGTTGGGTCTTCTCTTTTCCTGGGGGAATGTGGGTTGTAAATGGGACATTAAAGAAAAAGTCAACAGGGGGCCGTTTACAACAAGGTTGTTTGCCTGGCTGGTTGCAGAGTGCTGGGCAGTGTGTCCCTGCTTGGAAAGGTTTTATCCATCCCATTACTGAAACAATGGGAAGGTCAGTGGAGACTGGCCACAGTCTCCTCTTATGAAAATTTGGGGGACCCTAGTTGCTGGGGAGCTCAGCACACCCAATCAGCCACTGCCATCCCAAAGCCCTGCCCGTTGGCCTTCCACGTGATGAGAACTCGTGGGCTCCTGCCAAATAGACAGTGTTCTTTGTTGTGTTGTTATTGTTGCTTTTTTTGGTTTTGTTTTGAAAATCTGTTGATAGCTTACCCTGCGAACTCAGGATAGTCTTAAACTAATCTAGAAGCACACATGAGGAATACCAATAATTTCTGCATTCTTTTCATAATGTCAGAAAAGCAGCAGCCATAATACATTAAAAGCACCAAAATATCTCCAGGGAAGGATCCTGGCCAACAGCCTACCCCAGCTGATTATCAAGCCGCGAGGACAGGCTGTGTGTTGGCGTTTCACAACTGTACACCCTGCTCTCACTGCTCGCTGTCTGGGTCCTACACACAGTCCTGAGTCCGCTGAGATGTCAGTTCTGTCGCAGGCAGACCACTTTCGCAGGCCACCATGCAGTAGGCACAGAGCAGGAGAGCAGACCATGTGGGGAGGGGGGCCGCCACACTCCACGTGGGCCAGAAATCAGCTCAGAACACACGCCTGGGCCAGTGAAGACAGATAGGGCTTCTGTGTGATGTGCTCAGTGGCCTGGTGAGAAAGTGGAGCCCTCCTTGTGGGGAGGAGGGGCAAAGCCTTGTCCTCAGGCAGGTGGATGATTAGGCAAAGCAACCTAAGCAGCTTTCTGGGGGAGGAGGTGATGGTCCTCCCAGCCAGCTCTCAGAATTTAAGACCCTGCTTCCTAACTGGGTGCAGATGTAAATGCCCACCCCTTTCTGCTGCGGCCCGGCCCCTCCCACAACTGCCCACAGTTCTTACCCAAGGTTCAACTGCCCCATCACCACTGTACACAACTTTTTCCAGGGCCTAAAGTGAATTATCAGGCCTTGGTGTCTATACTGACAGTGGTTTTAAATCTCATTTGACACTAAGAGTAAAACAGCCCTCCTTACATCACAGTCTGGTCCCTACACCTGCCCCATAAATACACATTAACTGAAACAAAAGTTCTGTGAAAACTCCTACCTGTGATGAACTTTGGTATTTTGCCATCTCAGTAACCCAAAACTTAGCTGGGTGAGACGCACAGAACTGACCTCCCAAACCATTCGCGGGGCACCAACTGCCGCGAGAATAGTGACACAAGGTAAGTGGTGACTGAACTTGACAGCCCACAGCACCCTCAGGCACAGCCCCCCGGAAATGACCAATGCACAGGTGCTGACGGCCTGTGTGTGTAATCGGCTCAGTCTCTCCCCTTTTCTCTGCGGCTGATTTGCATCTCACATCCTTCCAAAGAGAAGGGGTGCTGACAGCACGAACAGTGCCGGAGCACAGCGCACTGACAGCAGCTCTGGGGGCAGACGAGAGAGCAGCTGACGACCCAGATCAGTGTTTAATTGAGGGAGGGGGTGGTGATTTTGCCAGGGGAGCCATGGAGGAGCAAGGACTCATCAGCTACAAAGCATGGGGGCTGTCACACACACTCACACACACTCAGCCCCAATAAACCAGTCCCCTCACTGGGAGGCTGCGGGGTTCTCTGGCTCCCTCCCTGGGCCAATCTGGTCCACCTGCAGACACTCACCTGTAAGACAATAGGAAGCTGCTCAGGTGGGTTCCTGTTTTCCACGCCCATGGTGAGCCACACCTGGAAGGCGGTCAGCTGCTCAGCAAAGAAGGGGCTGTGCTGTGAGACAAGCAAGATGGGTTAGTCAGGGACCCCCTTATTCACCCGGCTCTGCCTAAACATACCCCCCACCATCAACTCAGTCATGTGTCTTTGTGAGGCCCCAACTCCGCCCGGCTACCACTTAGGCGAAAGTCCGCAGAGCCAGGCCATGGCAGAGGAAGCAGTGAGATGCAGTCAGGCTGGGATGTTTCATACAGCAGAGTCAGAGGACTCATGGACAGACTGGGTGTGGGTAAGAGAAGGGTTGTGGTAAGGTTAACGCTGGGGCTCAGGCCTAAACAGGCTTCCCTGGTGGCTCAGTTGGTAAAGAATTCCCCTGCAGTGCAGGAGACCTGAGTTCCCCTGGGTGGGCAAGCTCCCCTGGAGAAGGAAATAGCAATCCACTCCAGCATTCTTGCCTGGGAAATCCCATGGGCAGAGGAGCTTGGTAGGGTACAGTCCATGGAATGTCAAGAGTTAGAGACAACTTAGTGACTAAACTGCCACCACCTCAGGTCTAAACACCAGGAAATGGGGTCCCATAACCCTAGGTGACTTGGTGACTAAACCACCACCACCACAGGTCTAAACACCAGGAAATGGGGTCCTGTGACCTGAAGTGGGAAGACCAAAAGAAGCATGTTTCGGAGAAGCACGTGGAGAACTCAACCTAGAGATGCATTGTGTTTAAGGCGCCTCCTGGACACCCAAGTGAGACATCAGGGGGTGGGGTGGGAGGGGGAGAATGGCCTTCATGAGCCTGCAGTTCAGGAGACGGGTCTGGGCTGGAGAGACAGATCTCGTTTATAACGTGAGAAAGAGTGGGGACCCCGGGCTGAGCCCTGGAGCACCCCAAGAGCAAGAGGCCAAGGAGGTGGAGACACTAGGGCAAGGCCAGTAGAGGGAGCAGGAGCAGGCAGCAGCCAGGATGCCAGGGAAGAGTGATTTAGCTGAAGGCTGTGGTTGGCACCAGCATGTCATGATGTGGAGGGTCAGGCAGGACCAAGGTCCAGGGCTGACCATGACATGAGGGCCCTGGAGACTGACTACTAAGAATGTTCTGGGGGGGGCCGTGGTAGTGGGCAGAAGGACAACTGGACTAGGTTCAAACAGAAGGGAAGATGATTTAGAGACTCAAGAATAGTTTTTTGCAGGAATCTGGCTGCAAAGGGGAAGGGATCGGATAGGATCATGTGACCAGGCATTTCTTTCTAAAGGTGGGAGAAAAGGGCATATTTTGTAAGAGGGGGAATTGCTGATGGAGGAGAAGGTACTGGGCGAGAGCCCTGGCAGGTAGGCACCAGGGAGCAGGAGCCCTCCGGGAGGGACACAGATAGGAGGGGATGTAGGGATGAAATGGGTATGGAGGGACTCAGAGGCTCTCTCTATTGCTCCTGTTTCTCAGTGAGGTGGGAAAGGCAGCAGATGCCGTGGACGGAGGGCAGAGAGGGGACAGGAAGGAATGAAGGAGACATATCTGGGCAGCTGGTAGGCAGCGTCTAAGGCCCCTGGAGGGCAGTGACAAAAGCAGGTTACAGTGGGCTTCCCCAGCCTGGCAACAGGGGTGCGGAGGGTGGCTTGTCCTCTCGAAAGCCCTGCAGAGGGGATGACTTTGGTGGTGATGACAGGGACCAGGGAAACCTCAGATTAGCGGCTCAGGTAGGAGGGGGCCTAGGCCCTCGGAAGGTCTCTGAGAACCAAGAGGCCAAGCGGTAGGACTGCTGGGTTTTCTGTATTACACGGTCATCCCCACTTAATACGCAGCTCTATCGTCTGTGAGCCCCAAACAGAATTTCAAATCTCTGCCTCCCACCCACTCTGCCCACATTGTTCCCCAGAGGGAGAGGAAGGGTGGATGGGAAGGCAGGGATGTGGGTTCTGACCCCAGGTTCTGGCACATGTGGACGTGTGCTCGTAGAGGACTCCAAGTGGTGAGGTGGGCTCAGTGAGGCTGGGAGCCAGACTGGGGCGCTCCTGCCATGCCCTCTGTGGAGGGGCCTGGGGCTCAGAGCCGTGGTGCCCCTTGTAAAGAAGTCAATGTCGTGTGAGAATTGGGCAGAGAAATTTCACACTCAGGAATTCATGTTCTTGCAAAGTCAGGATACATGAAGTTACTCAAATTTGGAGGGCAACCTGGGGATTGGAATGGAGCCCCCAACGTGATATTCCTGTTAAGTGTGAGTTATTCACAGATTGGTTTAAAAACAATAGTCCTGTTAGGTGCCCCCTCCCCAGCTGTACCGAGTGAGGGGGACCTTCAGTCTGGGAAGGGGAGTTGGGAAACTCAGGTAATTCCACCTCTCCCCCTTTCCTGCACTTTGGTTTTACCCTGTGGATACAAACATGTGGTTCACTGCTGCAGAAGCTGCTCTGTCCCCAAAGACAGACAAACACTCCTGATCTTTTCACCTAAAGCTGACAAAGAGGGAAAAGCCCTTCTCATCGAAGTGTGCTGTGAGGTTTGTCATGCTTTTTAAAGCTGCGGAGATGGTGACAAACCAGCTCAGTCCCTAGCATAAGCGTGGCTCAGCATTTTAAGTAACACTTCACAGAACAGCTCGAGAGCTGCCCTGTGAGTGTCTGAGATGATTCACAGAGAGCTAATGTTTTGGGCCAAATCTTCAAGACTACCTCCCGGTGTGTCAGAGCTACCGTGTAGATTCTTGAGGGGAAGACACAGAGCCCGGGATGAGTGTTCTGGAGCAGAGCTCACAGCTCGTGGGCAGAGGCTCTGAGTCACGTGACTACGTGGCCTGGGCCTCAGGGGGATGATTCCAACACAGGTGGTCAGCTCACGTGTTAGATGGGTTGGAAGGGGTCTGAAAACAGGCACCAGACGTGATGGACTGAGAGCAGAAAGGCCATCTCTGGGCACAAGGAGCCACACCTGACCCCAAAGGCTAGTCCACCCTGTCTTGTGCTGTCACCTTGGGGACGGAAGATAATTACTTCATATCAACACACTCTTACTCTTCTCACCTGCTGACCCTGGTCCAAACACACTGATGTTGGCTGTCTCATAATAAGTAAGATTTCTTACATGGGTACAAGTCCTAACCATAAAAGAAAAACATTGGTAAGCTGGGTATGGTAAAACAAGAACCTTCTGTTCACCAAGTAAAAACATCAAACAAGTGAAAATGAAATCTACAGAATGAAAAAAGGTATACACAACGTGTGTCGGGCCTCCCTGGTGGCTCAGCTGGTAAAGAATCTGCCTGCAGCGCAGGAGACAAGAGAGACATGGATTCAACCCATGGGTCAGGAATGTCCCGTGGAGAAGGACATGGCAACCTGCCCCAGTGTTCTTGCCTGGAGAATTCCATGGACAGAGGAGCCTGGCAGGCTACAATCCATGGAGTTGCAAGAGTCGGACCTGACTTAGCAATTAAACCACCACCAGCATTCACAATGTGTGACAAAGGATTTGTATTCAGCGTATAAACAGAACCACTACAAACTGATAAAAAACATAATGCAAAAGAAAAATGATCAAAAGTCTTGAACAGGCAACTTATAAAAGAGGATATTCAAACAGCCAACAAAAATATGAAACAGGGCTCAATACTATTATCCATGAGGGAAATGCAAGATAAAATCTCAATGAAACACCATTACATATGGAACCAGAAAAGCCAGAAGGGAAAAAAAAAAAGGTGGAAAACATCACGCATTGACAAGGACATGAAACAACTCAAACTCTCATATATCGTGGGAAGGACTGAAAATTGACTCACAACCGCTTTGGAAAACTATCCAGCAGTTTTCCTACTGAAACTAAAAATATGCACAACTGGAAACCAGAAATCTCATTCCTCAAGTGCACACCTGACACTAATGTACCCAAGCACAAGGGATTAACAGCACCTGGCCACACCTGCCCACCCACCTAGGCCCAAAACTCAGGGGGACACCAAAAACACAGTGACTGAGGTTAAAAAAAAAAGGAATTTAAAGCAGTATTTAAGAAAATAAAAATAAAGGTAAAAATCCATTATGAAAAAAATATCAACATTTCATATAAAGACAGGCCCAACATGACTGATTTCTCTTTCTGCCTCAGGCACCAGTATCTTGGTTGGGCAGTAGTCAGGACAATTTGTGAGGTCCACAGGATGGACTGTGAGCTTTGAGGTTTCTGGGCTATAACAGGAATGAGCTACGAGTGCACAGATTGAATAGTGTTGAGTGAAAGCAGCCAGACACAAGGATTCTATTTACCAAAATACAAACTGGACAGGGCAGCACGTGCCCCGGAGAAAGCAGTGGCCAGAGTGGGGCCTCAGGGGGCTGCTGATGTTATGAGTTGGGTGCTGGTATGTGACTGCACTCAACTTGTAAATTCATCAAGCTGCACAGTACGATGCCTGCAGTCTTCTCTGTGTATGTTATGCTTTTAAAAGAATGGAAACTAAATAAAACAGCCAGCATGTGGCTCTGTCAGGAATCCCTCCCCATCACAGTTTGGTGACATTGCTCCCAGAGGCAGAATCCTGAATCCAGGAGATGGGAAATGAGGCTGAAGACCCTTGAAAGGAGGCCTGGCACTGGAAGGAGGGGTGAGGACATCGAACAGTGGGACTTTATTACCCCAGAGTGTGCAGCTCCCACCCCCTGACGGTAAAAGGAAAATCAGGCACAGAGCACAAAAAAGCACGAGTTGAACGAGGTTCCCAAACACGTGTGCATGTGTTAACAGCCCTGTCCCTGTGTAGGTGGAGCTCGTGAGGGGCAGGGGTCCAGGACTGTTCCCTATGGGGACTTGTCACTGCCTCAGGGATTAGGGTCCCCCAGCAACATCAAATACATGGGTGGGAGACACGTGAAGGTCCTGCCAGCTCCCACTTCTGGGTTCAAGATGCAAGGCCAGTTTTGGCTTCCTCCAAGCGCATTAAAGGAAAGGTGGGTGGAGGTGCGGGAGCTGCTGGAGTGGGCACTGCAAACGCTGGTGGAGAACCCAGCGGGGGGCAGACGGGATCTTGCTGCAGAATTCTTCCAAATTTGCTGTAGGTTTGAAAACGTTCATAATAAAATGGGAAAGATTCCAGCAATAAAGGAGGGGACAAAAGATAAGACAAAATTGGGAGGGAGGACCTCGTAGTCCAGGTACCCCAGTCTTGGAGGCATTGAAATCATCTGAGGGGTTAACACACACACACATAAAACACCCCCCACAGATATGCATACATGTACACACACCCGACAGAGAACACACACACCCATACCCCAAAGATACATGCAGGCACACAAATATACATGCACATACACCCCCTGAGATATACATACACACACACCCCCACCCCCACCCAGGCCCCTGACTCAGTAAGGTTCAAAGCTTCCCTGATGACTGTGATGTGCACTAAAAATGAAAAGCCTTTGCAGTGAGATGTGGATGCCTCTGACCTCGGTCAAAGCTGTGTGACTACACCAAAGGTCAGGAACCCTCATGTCCAGCAGGTACCATGTGCCAGGCTCTGCCCTCCAGTCCTCACATGCTCCTTGAATTGGATACAACTATAATTCCCATTTAAAAATAAGGAAACAGCTGCCCACTGCAGTCTCTTCAACAGGACCAGAGAAGACGGTGTGGAGAGAAAAAGCCAATAACTCCGACCTGCAAGCCCCACCCTCCATCCCCTTCAGGGGATGGCTTGGAGCCACCTGCTTCCTTCCACTCCCCCCAGCCCATTTACCCCCAGTCCCGAATGCCTGCCTGGTCCCTTGGGGGGTCAGGGTTGGGGTGGGGGGGTCTAACTGTGTTCTAACTTGAGGGGTGGTTGTTCTCTTTTTCACGGGTTTCTTGAGAGAAGGGACTGGGTCTCACCCACATGCACCCAGACATGGTATCTGATGCACAGCAAATACTCAGCAAATGAGCAAATTCTGAATAAAAACGGGCGCTGTATGGGGAAAGGAGGCAAGAGGAGACCCTTGGTGAGCTGCTGCCAAATCCCCTGGGAAGAAGGGAGAGTCAATTTGCCTCAGGGGCCACGAGTGACACCAGATGAACTCAAGGACAACCAGACATCCCCTCAGGGCTGAGAGTCTCGAGCACTGTTCACAGTGAAAGGCTGAGAACCCGCTATCAAGGAGTGCACGCTAAGAAAAACAGACTCAAGACAACAACACTACAGAGAAGACATCTTTAAGAGCTGACTGTTTCATAATCTAACTTTAAATAACCCCTGGTTGGAGCAATCTTTTAAGCTTCTGGCTAATAAATCTTCTCCCAGGTGGGTGAGGGCTGTCTCTGACACCCAAACAGGGGCTTTGAAGGCCAGGTGGCCAGAGAAACAGCTGCAGGGACCAAGCAGGATGCCCTGGGTAGGGGGGGAAATGGGACTCACCCGAAATGCTGTGCCTTCTTCGATGATGGTCGGCAGCTGGGAGAGACAGATGTCCACGGCCAGGTCCCAGGCTTGCCTGGAGAGAGAGCAGACAGGGACCCACGAAGCATTACTGACAGGCTCACCCACAGGGGCCCTGACAGCAGAGGAGCCCGTGAGCGGCTGAGTCAGGGTGGAGCTGCCAGTGGGGGGCACAGGAGGCGAGGAACTCTTGGCTGGCAGCACTAAAGCCATTTTGTTGATGACAGCTTTTCTCTTCAAATTAAAAGGAGAAAGAGCTCAGGAAAAATAAAGGGACTTGTCCACGTTCTAACTACACAGCTTCTGCCCCAACTTGAGCCCACCTAATGTGGCAGTTGGGGCTCTGGGTGGCCAGACTGGGGCAGCATCACACACAAACTGGCCATGAAAGGCTGTGGTCAGGCTGAGGCGCTTCACCAGAGACAGGGCAGGTGGGGCTGGGAGAAAGGGTCTCCCTTGGCCCACCCACAGCTAGAACTGCCCCCTGTCCTTGTGGCCGCTGCACCCCTCTGTGGGTAGTGGGAACCTGTGTGCAATGCAAACCACTGGGGATGAGATGGGTGGTGCCTTGTATGCGGGGAGGCAGCAGCCTCCCGATGGCTGGGCTTGGTCACCTTTTCCAGCTTCCTGTGGTGCTGGACCTGGCTCCACCCACTACAAGATGTGCAAGACAAGGCCACATTGACTGGGTCATGGCATCACCTCCCAAGGGTCAGTTTCACCGCCTGTGAGGTGGGCTAGTGATTGTGTCTCCTGCACAGGGTCCTGTGAAGACCTCAGCAGGTGGATGACATCGAGGGACATATACAGAGGCCTGCTGTTTCCTGGCAACAGCCAACATTGACTCTAAAGTGGACACAAACAAGTCTCTTCCTTTCTCTGTGGTCTCAATCTGAGCGTGGATTCCCAAGGATATAAAGATTCTCTGACTCAGACTTCCCTTTCTTTTAGAAATGTGCTCCTCTTGGAAGTGATGGTCTGAACATGGGGTTTTGTTTCTGGTATGGCAATCTCCTCCTACTACAATGCCCTGACACATACAAGGATTCCACGTTAGGTTTATTTAGACTAATAACTGCCTGTTTGTGTGCAAGAGGGTTTTCTCATGGGTCTTCATAAATGGTCAAAATAGGAACAAAAAAGGAAAATATCCAGAAAAACAAAATGGAAGTTGAACAGCAAGACTAGAAAACTCTTTTTCAAGTATATGGAATATCTTTCTTTTGCCCAGACTGGCCCCTTCTGCACAAGCCTGCCCTTCCCCCTCCAATCTAATTAAGAGGCAATCAGGAGATAATCAAAAGTGCCTCAAAGTACGGGCAATAAATAGCTCCCATATGCTCAATAAGTGCCCAGCCTGCAGGCGAGATGGTTATTCTGTGGCATTGAGGGAGCCGCTTACTCTTTGTTAAGACAGAAGCAAAGTCAATTATTGTAATTAAGCTCTATGAAGATTCATTGAATTTAATCAAATTAAAAGTTTCAACTTCAGGAGTTAGAAGAAGAAAAGTGAGCACCAGATGGGGGAGGTGCTGTGGGCAGGGAGGTCTGGGGCAATTGGTGGTCTTGATACAGCCACTTCACTGTAGGGGGCACCAGGAAACTGCGCCTTCTGTACAGCAGGCTTCCATGCCTTCTTCCAGAACCATCTCCTCAAATTCAGGAGGCAAGAATTGTAAACTGTTAATAATATTCCTGCTGGGGTGTCCTAGACAAAGTATCAGAAACTAGGCTGCCCTGGTGAGACCAACAGCCCTCAGACCTCTCCAAGGAGCGAAACAAAACCCGACGAAGCTGCAGCAGGCCCTGGGCGACAATCGTCTGAGGAGTGTGGGCTGTCTGGCCTGCCACCTCCTAAGGGCTGGCCCCAACCTGGGTCCAGCCACTGAGGAGGGTCGAGTCCTCTGCCAGCTGCACATTTCTGTGCCAGAAAAGCAGCTCAGAGGAGACTCCTGGCCTGAAAGGAAAGAGGTGTCTTGCCTGCTTCACCGGGAGCGAGGAGGGGCCATGTCTGCAGGGGCACAGCTGCCTAAGTGAGAAGGGATGGGGACAAGGGGCTCCGTTCAAGGCACTGAGGAGGACAGGGGAGGAAGGAGGATGTGGGGGAGCACTGAAGACCTGCTGGACACCAAGAGGCCAAACAGACTACCAGCATGCAGTGAGGCTGCCGTGAGCCCCAGGCAGGGGCGGGAGAGAGCGGCAGGCTGGCGCTGGGCAAGCCGGTCTCTCTTTGGGGCCTGTGGCTGTTGACTGTACAAAAGGAAAGGGTCAGGCTGAGGACCTCAGAGTTCCCATCAAGCCTTTGATCACACGGCGGCCTTTTCAACAGCACAAAGGTACCCTCTGCTGAGCATCTATTCAGTTGGTTAAAACTGGCTACATTTTCTAGGGTAAAATCAAAACGAACTTGGGAGTCTTAATTTGGGATTCTCACTAAGGGAAAGTGGGAAAGCGAGTCCTTAAAACCCTGGCACCCAGGCGAGCGTGGAACTTGGGAGGTGTCTGCGTTCGCACTTCCCACAGCCCCTGGGACCAGCCGCGCCAGCTGCACCTCCCCCTCCCCGGAGGGAGGACCCCGGGCTCCCCGCCCCCGAGGCTCAGAGCAGCGAGGCCCTGAGCCGTGGGCTGCCGATGAATCACGGCCTAGAGAACGTGCCATCCAGGCAAGAGCTCGGGTTTTCAGGAAACGGGCCTAAGATGGCAGGCACCCAAGGAGTGGGCCGTGAGGAGAGCCTTCCAAGAGCACCCGGCTCCATCTGCACTGATCAGTCAGTCAGCCAGGCTCCCTTGATGGGATGGAACACACAGGTTATTACTGTGGAGGAACGCAAGGTTTCAGGACCTGCTGAAATTGAAAGTGAAAGCGAACGGCTCCCCGATGGCTTCACATCAAAAATTAAACAGGAGCCGGGCGCTGAGCATTTCATCATCGGCGCCCCCAGCCTGAAGCAAAGTGTGAATGTGTATGACTTCGTGTTTTAACCTCAATTTTTGTTAGGCTTTGTTCCCTGCCTCCCCCTGCTGAAAATTCAGCCTCTTCATCACCACCCAAGGAACACAGTAACTAGACAGTAAATTATTTATTAGGAATGCTCTTTCCAACTCCTGGCTGTGCACTCCCTAGGGACGAACAGACTTTGGCCAATTTACCAGGTGGGAGAAAGAGCTGTGGGCATTGTTGTCCAGGGTTTCATCACCTGCATGAGCTCTGCTAAAAGCCCATGGCAATGCTTCACCGTCCAGGAGCCTAGATCTCAGGGGCGGCTGGTGAACCCGAGTGCAGGAGAACATGACCTTTCTGGTTTCCAAGCCTCACACGCTCCTGCCTTTGCATCACAGCTCTCCTACCTCCCCTAAGGACAGGACTGTGAGCTGGATGCCTGCTACCCATGACAGAGATCACACCCCCAGCCTCTGTAGACCAGGTGCCACACACAGCCACTGGGGAGAGTGGAGACCTGTGTCGCTCAAGTGAGCCACTTGGCTATACAGGAAAGAGGATCAAACTCCCATTTGTAAAGCCACTGGATCTGGTATTACCACCTAACCGGTATTCTTGTAAAGCCACTGGATCTGGCATTACCAACTAACCAGTATTCTAACCAGTACCTCTGCCCACTTCCAGGTGAGGAGGGAAAACACCTGGGAGTCTATCCGTCCTAAGCAAGTCAGGGTCCCTTGATGTGGCTGCATGCCGTATGCAGCTGCTTGACCTGGAGTTTATATGAAGTATCTGTGGTCTCTGACTTGGCATGAGACAGTTCTGAATGATTTCACAAATAAATAAAGGTTATCACCCATACTGAGTGGTTTTCTCCTCCCTAGATCTACAACACGGTAGCATGGTCCAACTGGAGGGCTGGTGAAATTCCTAGCCCAAGCGCCACGACCCTCCAGGAGGAGCCGCTGTCCCTCTGATCAGTGGGGAGGCTCATCCTCTGGAGACCCAGGCCATGGTGCTGCTCCTACGGAGAAGCCCCATGCCGAGAGGGTGCAGGCTGCTCTGGTTGGTCCCCATGTCTCAGGGACCTGCCATCTGGCTTCTGATCGACACTTCTCTCTTTCACTGCATGATCATGCTCCTACGAGCATGTTACTTCTTCAATCTAAAGCCTGATTTTATATTCGATTCCAGATCAAAGTAGGTTAATGGTATAATTTTCAACATTTTTAATGGGCTTGACTAACATTTATCTGGCTACAGGCTCAAGCTGGCACTGTTAGGAAGAACCCCATCGGGGGAGGATGTGTTATATGCCTTTCTCCTCCCGTGAAATCTCATCTCCTCTGATTTCTGTATGAAAAGACCTAATTTAGACTTACCTATTTGGCATTTCTCAGAATATAAAGATCGGAAGCCACGATATTAGATTTCAGAAAAAGATCCCCACTTGGAGAACCTTTGGCTGTGGACATGCAGAGCAGGACAGGCCACACCAAGACCTGGGTGAGCAGAGCACCCTGGCCCCACCCCACCTTTAAGCCCTGCACGTGGTTATCAAGTGTTTCAGGGTCCCTGGGCCACCAAGAAGATGTACTCCCAATTTCAAACTCAGGGCATCCCAGCCTGGCCCAGAGTCCCTAGTGGACAGCCCACTGGCTGCATCTGGTACCCAAGCATTTAGTCTGGCCCTCAGAATGTTTTTTTAAAAATGCTATATTAGATACCAACACTTTAGGAAATAATAGATGAGAATACAGGTTTTTGGCTGCTCTTTAAAAGCTGCGGTTGGGGCTCCACGATGCACATGATGCAGCCCGGCTCTTGCCACACCACCGCGCTCCTTGACAACTCCTCCGCCTTTCATTTTGAGGTCTGAAGGCCACCCTCTCTGTGTGTCCCCCCTTCGAAGCCCCGAGGACGTGAAGTGTCTGCCACGGGAGCGAACGAGGGACAGAGATTTCCTACTGCCTGAGGCCCTTCCTTCCACCCCAGTGGGGAACATACTCTGGGTACCAGCCTGCTCTGTACCCTGCATGTTTCTGAAGCCCTCTCTTCACGCCCACACCCTGATGGGGCCCTTCCCATAAGTGGTGGTGGACACGACACCAGGACCCACACAGTCCAACCCTGAGTCTGTGTCTGTGGTGACACGAGGGCCGTGTGTAAGGGCTTGATGCCCACCTGGGAACACACAATGTGTCCAGGCTGGGTCACCAGTGCTTGATATCCAATAGATGCTCAGGCATTACTTCGTACCTTTCCTAGAATGGCTTTTTAATGATCTTTACAATGATCTTGACAAGGCCTCCCGGTGCCCTGTGTATAGTGAGCGTGCAACTACATGCTAAATTAAATTATTGCGGCAATTGGTGTTGCAGTAGCAATCCCATGTATAGTAACAAACACAGGATGGAGTCAAACGCATCTGAGTGATTTCCAATTTAGGGTTTTAATGAGCTCTTTCCACAACATTTAAAAAATATCAAATATCAAATGAGATCAAGTACAGGTACTAATCCTCAGGGAGTTCTACTAGTTACACATTTTTTTTTCATGCAAAGAAGCACCCAATGATTCTTCTGTCTCCAGTTTTTTGTTTTTGACAAGGAATATCTCAACCTTAATGACTTAATTAAAAAAAAATAGCTTTAGTGTTTCAAAGGCTTAAAACATATACATGTAGATTTTTAATTACAGGAGTAATATCTATCAAATTTTAAGAGAGCATTCTCACTCCAATCCTCTGGTCCTGGTATTAACACCATTAGCATCTTGTTATAATTCTACCTAGCCCTCTTGCCCATGCATAACACAGAAGTAATTATATTGCTGATACAGTCTGGTGTTCTGTTTTTGTCATTTAACATATATTTTGCATAATAATAAATAATCTTCATAAAATTTTAAGATGGCTTGTATTTTTTCAAGTATATGTATTTCAATTACATCTTTGTTCTATTAGGTACTAGGGTTGCCTCTGGCTTCCCTTCTTAAAGCTAACATTCTGACAAACAGCTTTCCTTGTCAAAGCCTCTCTGACTGTTTCACCAGTCCCCCTCAGCAACCTGCTTAGTCCTCCTCCTGAACTGAGATGGGCAGATGCAAAGTGGACAGGGCAGCAGGGGCTGGAGTGAAGTGGGAGATGCCAGGGTTCAGAACTGCCAGGTAGGGAATGTGCTGGTCAAGGCTGGACAGTCAGGGGTCAGGCTGCCTCCCCATCCAGGGAGGTGATCCCAGGAACCTTCCCTCACAGCATCCTACACTGATCCCCCTCCGAGTCCATTTCCCATGGACCCCACCATGCAACATCCAGAATTTGCCTAAAAGGGAGGAGGGAGGAGGGAGGGATTCAGGCTATAGACGGTGCTTTGCAGGATGGCAGACCATGCAGCCTGAGGGACTAGACTGTACTCAAGTCCTAGGGAGCTTATCAGCTGCAAAGGGCCCCTGGAGTGTGCAGGCAGGCTGGAACCAGAGAAGCAGAAAGACCCAAAGGTGCATGTATGACTGCTAGCAATTTCACATGCCCCGGGAGACCAGAGGATCTTTCCCTGCATTTATCTGGGCCTCTGTGGGTTGCTTTATTAGCTCACGTTTCTCTGCACAATGAATATATACAAATGAGGATCTGTTTTATGAGGTTCACAGAGAGCTAAACTTGCAGGTGAGAGGGCCATACTCTCAGTTTTTGAGGTGGGCATGGAAATCCATAAGAGAGATGGGCAGGATTATGAGATGCTGCTGTTAGCATTTGCACCTTGTATTAAACAGTATTTATACAAATTCCAGGATTCAGACATGTTCTAAGAGGCCAACACTAGAGAAAGCTCCATGGGGGATGAAGAGACACAGGTGTCACCATTCTGTACTGTGCTCTCCAGGTGCCTGCTCTCCGGGCCCGCTTCTCCTGCTGCCCTCTTCCCTGCCTGTTCTGTCTGCTCTCAGCTCTGGCTCTGGTTCTACTTCTTTTCTCCAGGACCAGACGCTGTTATTACTCTGTGCAGCTGAGCACACCTTAGAAGAGGCAGTTTCACATCCAGAGAAACATGCACACAGAGACGACTGTCCCATGGACTTGCCACGGGGTGGGCAACAAGGTGGAGGGGAGGACTTAGGCTGCTTCTTGCTAAAAGCTGGTGCCCTCTGTCCATCCTGTATTTCTGTCTCCTGGGGATCTGCTTGGCCAGTAGCCCAAGTGACCGTGGTGGCCCAGGAGGCCCTTCACACTGGGTGGCTGGTGTGAGGCCTATTTCCTATGATTTAAATAGTTTTCTATCCATGACTAGACACAACACTGACACTGTTTAGCTCTTTTTCCTTATTCTTTCCTCTTTAATAATACATATTTTATAAAAACCTGGTTCAAAAGTAATAGAACTTAAGGCATCACTTTTTCTTTTTTTAACAGGATAAGGCTGTTTTGAGGATTTCCTCTTTCAGAAATGTGGGTCTTCTAATTATTCATCCTAAGCATTAGAGAGGCTTTTCCCCCGACTCCCGCTCCTAGTTCTAATCATGGAGGGAAGGAAGCTGCATCGGCTGTTCTGCCGGTCTGTTCTCACAGGATCTAAACAGCTGCAGAGCGACTCTTCCGTGGCGGTCTACTCCTGTTCCTCTGTTTCTTCATAACTTGTTCTCTAGTTTATGCTACAAGCTCTTACAATGGATATGGATGAGGCATGTTTTAACTTGATTTCTGTTTACAGTCTGGCGCTTCGGCAGCATAGTGCATCTTGATTTATCTCATACATAAAAATGCTAATTTCTGATATTCCTCAAGTGGATAAGAGGAGGGGAGTGTACCACCTCCTTCTTGGTTCTTGGGGCTTCCAGAGTCAGGGGAAAGTGGTCATGCAAATATTTAAAAAGAAAAAAACCACCACTCCAAATGAACCTGAAAATACACCATAAAGTGGTTTTTGCTGTTGTTCAGTCGCTGAGTTATGTCTGACTCTTTGTGACCCCATGGACTACACAGCACGCCAGGCTTCCCTGTCCTTCACTATCTCCCGGGATTCGCTCAAACTCACGTCCATTGAGTTGGTGATGCCATCCAACCACCTCATCCTTTGTTGCCCTCTTTTCCTCCTGCCCTCAATCTTTCCCAGTATGAGGAAAGTGGTTTTGGGGGCTAAAAAGAAGTGAACTACTCTTCTAAAATATTTTGCATTAGGGTTTCTCCCAGATGGATATAACTAAGACTCATTTTCCTTTGTTACTGCCCCTTTTCAGTACGTCCTCAAACTCTGCTTGTGTCACAAAAGCATGGAAATGAGAAGAAACCAAACGCCTTCAGATATAATGTCTAGATTCAAAACAATTTCCATTAATATTGTTATAATACGGTGCTTACTACTAGCAGTAGTGTAAGGAACAGTAACCCAGTTTTGAAGGAAATTTATAATCAACATAAAAGTGTCATAGAGATCACACTTGTGTGTGTGAGTGTGTGTGTATACATGCATGCATATATGAAATAAGCATGCAAATGACCTGGTCATGAACCCAGCAGTTTTCAATCTCTGGAGCAATCTTGGACACGCTTCATGAACTCAGCTGGCAGTTTCCTTCCTCAGTATGAGCCCTTACAGAGTCAGAAACTCACCCGCAGGCCCTCTCCATCTGAGCCATGAACCACAGTGCCTCTGGAGGCACTGGTCCCGTTCGGCCTTGGACGACCCTCAGAGACACCTGTTCTTCTGCAGGGGACTCAGGCAGAGCTGAGTGCCCGACCCAGGACTCCATGCTTGGAGGCACGTCTTCCTATTTTGCTCAGGTAATTCCCTTACACTTGGACTATCTCAGAAATGGGAGGGACTCCCCTGGTAGTTCAGGGGATGTGGGTTTGATCCCTGGTTGAAGAACGAAGATCCCACACACTGTGGAGGAATTAAGCCCATGTGCCATAACTAAGACCTGATGCAGCCAAATTAAAAAAAAAAAAAAAAAAAAAGAAAGAAATGGAAAAAGCACACTCCTTAGAGAAACTGACACTGGTCCAGCAAGAAACACTTACCACATGGCGTGCATGTACGTGGCGGGTAGGCGTGGACTGCTGACGGGGGTGCAGTTATATGACCTCATGATTCTTTCTGCCAATAAAAAATTTCGAAACAGACTAGCCACCAACAGGTCCTGTCTGAAGAGCTTTTGGAAGAGATCTGAGGGCAGAGAAAAGATAAGAATTTGTCTTCAGTGACTCATGCCCAGCATTTAAATCCAAATATACAAACTTACTTCTATCAGAATTTGCCACAAGCAGGTTGGGACTGACATGCACATTTTCCACTGGCAGTAACCTACATCTGTTACATACGTAACTGGAACAAACAGCAGAACCCAAGCAACTATCAACAGAAAACACAAAGGCTCCTTATACTACAGTAGTAACTGCAGCTGTAAGAAATACGGATGTTCCATGAAGATGAGCCTTGAATCTGCCCTGAAAACACTAAGCGCCAAAGCAGATGCTTCTCTAGATGCTCTTCATCCTCGAAGAACCTCTGGGGTTCCTGCCCTCTCCCGCCCACCTCCTCAGGTTTCTTCACTGAGAGGAACACGGTCATCCCTTCTGACTTCTCTCACATCCCAGGGCCAGAGTCTCCTGACTCCGGGGCAGCAGCCCTCCCGCCAGCCCATGGCCGGGCGCCTCACCCCGAGGAAGCACGTTCCACGCAATCGTGTCCGTGATGGCTGTGAAGATCCAGTTCAGCTCGCCCAGGGGGGTCCTCCTGTCATTCAGCCGCCCGGGAATCCTAGAAAACACAAAATAGCCACAGTGACAGAAACAGGTGATGGAGGCAGGAGGTGGTGGGAAAAGAAGGAGGGAGGGGACAGCACATCAGACCAGGGGTGGGGGAGGCTTGGCCATACTGGGAGGACCTCTGTGCCTCGCTGGGATTTTTGAGACTCCTGGATGTCCAACCTCTCATCTTGAAGTTCAGCTTCCACTGCACTTTCTTCCCCTCCCCATCTGTACAGAAGGAGCAGGTGTGGCCTCTCCAGCACTCATGTGTGACGAAAGGCGTAAAGCAACTCTGACCAGGGGAGCCCCTGGAGCCCTGCAGCTCACCACAGGCTTACTCTCAGCCTCTGGGTGGACTGGCCCTGTACTCTAATCAAGACACTCCTCTTGGGCTGGACACAGGTCACTTCCCAGAAGCCAAGGGTAAAGGCCAGACCTCCTCTGTGGGCCCAGCTCTTCACCACACATTCACCTGTTCAACATCAAACAAACTTACTCAGGCCTAGATTCTGCCTCTTAAGTTCACAGAGCAAGCATCGCTGGGCTGAAAATGCCAGCGGTGAAGACATGAGAGGCAGGCCGGCTGCGGCCCAGGCCTCCCAGTGGGGCATGTGAGGGGAGCTGGGCTTAATTCCCCACCCCCACAGGGAAATTTGAACACAGCAAGACAAAACCCAATGGACAACCAGGCAACACTCTTGAGTGATGCTCCGCTTGTGGCCACTCACATACAACACTTTGGGTGTGTATGGTGGCACAATCCTTCAGGTCTGTATCCTTTCTTCAGTAAGTCTGCTCCTAGGAATCAGTCTTGAACCAGAAATGAAGAATGTGTAAACAAGTTATATTTTTCCAATGTTTTATTTATAACAGTGAAGAGGCAGAAACTACCTATGTGACCAATAATAAAGAAATGATTAATTATGGAACAACCACGATGAAATAACTACAAGTTAGTAAACTGTTGTTTATGAATATTTTAATGATATGGGGAAAAGACTGCTTTGTAACATTAAGTAAAGAAGTGGGACAAATAACCATGCTGACATAATTACACAGAACACCCCCAAGGAAAGCTGATCAGGAGGAAAACCCCGCAGTGAGGCAGTGGCAACACTCTCCCTGCTCACCCGCCTCCTCGCCCTGGCAGCTGGTGGAGACAGGAGTGCGTTCTTGGACGAAGGAAGGTCTGCTGAGGTTTATTTTCAAACTAAGACCAAGGATGTCAGGGGCGTGAACAGTGCCCCTTGAGTAAGGTGAAGTGACACAGCTGAGCCATCGGAGGAGCGGAAGCCACTCTATGTCAGGTGCAGGTCAGTGTGCATTTAGGTGGGTTTTGAAAACCCTCACCTTATGACAATTGCCGGCAGATAATTATAAAACTAGACTCCCACTAAGACCTCCTGAAAATTCTACTGATGTTTTTTCACTAAGCTTATCATGAAATCACAGACCAAGCCATCAGCCAACTGATTCCAGACAACCTGGGAATCATTCAAACTTAACAATCAACCAATCATTGTGAGACCTACCTTCTGCATTCGGCAGCCTGGAATGGATGACAACTGGGAAGTGAATCCCACTTCCCTTTCTTTCCATGTCATTCAGAATTAAGTCACTTCAGAAACTACTTGTTCCTGTTTTCCGTTCCGTATTTGATCCTAAAGAACAGCAAAACCTAACCCACTCTGGAAGCCATCTGGGTGAGCAACGCAGGACTACGAAGAAAGGTCTAGCACAGAGCATCAAGTCCAGGACACATTTTGTTACTAAAGTTTCTTTCACCTGTACCCTCCCCCCAATTTCATTAATAATCAAAGTGGTTCTTTGAAAAGTTAAACCCACAGTGTTAACCACAGATTAGCTTTTACGTGAAAAGCACAAGATTTCATAATTTAGGGCTTCCCTGGGGTCCAGTGGTTAAGAATCTGCCTGATAAGGCAGGGGACACGGGTTCGATCCCTGGTCCGGGAGGCTCCTACGTGCTTCGGAGCAACTGAGCCCATGTGCCACAGCTACTGAGTCTGCATGCTATAACTACTTAAGACTGTGCACCTAGGCTCTGCAATGGGAAGCCCCACACAAGTAGAGAGTAGTTCCCGCGACTCACAACTAGAGAAAGCCCGTGCACAGCAACGAACACCCAGCATGGCCATAAATAAACTAATACATTAATTAATTACAATTTAAAAGAAAAAGAGTTTAAAGTTATAGTTTAGTAACAGATGACAGAATTGGGAGATGAGGAAAAATGACTCTAGTCCCAGCTGTGCATGTCTGGGTAACTTCTGGCGTCTTGTTCCTCTGCTCTGAGTCACCCAGACTAACCTCATATGCAAAATGGGGACCAAAATAAAGTGGATAGCACTTCAAAAGGAGATGCAGCAGACACTTTCTTGGAAAATGCATGCCACCTCCTCAGACTCCTTATCACCGCTATCAGGCGTTGGATTTATTCTCACCTCCCCCGACATCTGGGCTCACCTACGGTTTTCAGCACTGCCCGCTGTCTGGAGCCTGACTCCAGCCACGGCCACTCTGCTTATGGATCTTACAAAATAACCCAACACAAGGTACCTGCCTTCACCCTTTGCTTGCTGTCTTCACATCAAAATTTAACCACGTCTAAAATCAAGCTCATCCTCATTACTGCCATCTTCTTCTCCCCTGTAGTATGTGTCCTCGCTCCAAGAGTCCCTGTGGATTCCCTTTTGGCAAAGCTCAAACCCTGAGACACGGCCCACTCATCTCTGCCCCAAGTGCAGCTCATGTTTCCTGCTTCTTTCAAGGCATCTTTTCCACTGCCTTTTGCTCATCACTCCCACTGCAAAGGTATCCTCAACAGCCTTCTTGATCCAATTCATACTGGGCAGGGTGATGGCCCTTAGTATAACTTTATTCAAAAATCTACAGGGTTCTCTGCTTACTGCTGCGGTATTTCCAAATGGCATTTTAGTTCCCTCTACTTCAACAAAATCTTGCTTTCAATTAAGGAAAGTGGAGTTCCGATGGCTGGAAGGATGAGGACTGGGAGCCACCAGCTTCTTAGTGGCCTGTGCCTCCCTAGATGGCCACTGTGAGGTCTCCAAGGAGCAAGGGTGAAACCACTGTCATTGGAGTTAGGTAGAAAATTCCAAGTTGGCTTCAATGCCATCAGTTTGACACATTAAACTTTGAAACTAGTTCCCTCTGGTCAGGTCCATAACCTCACAGTTGGACAAAAACATTAAACTCGGTCTCCTTTCACTTGCCCACTTGGAATAGCCTCCCACCTGCCTTGGGTTGGTTCCGGTTCAGTCTTCACAAGCAAAGCCCAACCTCCCTGTCCATGAAGACATCTTGACCATGACAGCCTGTGCTCAGGTCCATTGCAACAGCATCTCCCTTGGAATTCCTCTGGCAGCCTGTCGATCACTTACTTTTCTTCTTTTTATTTATTCACCATTGCTCCATGCATGTTGATTATCTGTATACCTAGGTAATAAATTCCTTGTGGGTAATGACTTACTTTCCTCGATATAAATCAGTCTCCTCGTAGATTCTGGTGGAGTGATGAGCACATGCACGAGCTCACAGCCCACACATCTGACTCATGTTACTTCCCTGCTTAAGAACAGCTGCTCACACTTGGCCAGCAGCTCCCCAAACTCCATGAGGTTGTGTGGCTGACATGGAGAGCCACTGCCCAGACCCCCAAGAGAGGCTGGCTGCTCAGCAGGGGAGCATATTCGGGGACACTGTCCAGCTAGGGAGTGAAGCTGTCTCAGCTGTCAGACTGGTCTCCAGCTGACCACCCTGGGGCTGAGATGTGGGGCTTCCCCAGGCGGCCATGCTTAGCAGCCCAGCCTCATGGCCACTGCTTCCTTGTCTCCCTCTGTGCTTCTCCTCAGTAAGCTCGTGTCCCTTGTCTCCATGTCTGCCCCCATCAACCGGCCAGCAGTGTGGTCTGGGGTAGATGTCAGGACTCTGCTTCTGGGTTCCTTTCTATGTCTCCCCAGCCTTCTCTCTCACCAACACGCCAAAGTCCAGCAACATGGAACCTGTCCTCCTCAAACAGCCCACATGCTCCCGGACCTGCGCAGACACCCCTCTGCCTTCTTGGCTCAGGAGATTGGAGCAATTCTGATATTCTGCCTCGTCCCTCATTTCTGCCAAGCCGCCCCCCCACCCCGCTTTCTGGTTCTGCCCTGAGGCCCCCACAGAATCCATGGACGACAGCTGGTGCACGGGCTACATCTCCCACTAGGTTCAGGGCTCTTGGCCGGCAGGCCCACGTGCTTCCTCGTGCTAACCCAGTGCTCAGCGCACAGCGTTTAACGCATAACAGGTGCCCCATTCATATTTGATGAGAGAGTGGATGGATCCCTGCTGGATGATCACAGCTCTGTGAAAATAAAACACTAAGTGAAAAACTATGGTTTCCAAGAAAATGACACAAACTTACTAAACACACTCAAGTGATAACACAAAGATCACTCCAAATTTCACGATCAAAGGACCAACAGAAACATTCTGGTGCCCATTCCTCCAGATATCTCTTAATGTACAAAATCAAATAACCTTAATTGCACTGAAATAACAATACGAAAAGAGTTGCCACATTTCTAAAATGTTTACATGTCTTAAAAACATCCACATATATGCTTAGGAAAAAAGTCTGGGAAGGTCTGCGTCAAACCAGTAACAATGATTATCTTGGCATGGTGGAAATTATGGATGATTTTATTTTGCTTACCTGTATTCAATAATACATATGCTAAAAACACACTGCTTGCATAATAAAGAAAAATGAAAGTTAAAAAAAATTTTTTTTTAAAATTTTTTGGCTGCACCATGCAGCATATGGGATCTTAATTCCCTGACCAAAGACTAAATCTGCGACCCTGCATTCTTAGCGTGGAGTCCTAACCACTGGACCACCAGGGAAGTCCCTGAAACATTTTTTTAATAAGAGGGAAGCTAAGCAAGTTTCCTGAAAAGAGAAAATATTTGGAAACTGCATGATTTTATGAATTTACATTATCTCATATTCAGTTCAAATAAAGTAGGATATACCATAAGTGCGTTTAAATGGCTTTATGTAAATGATGGTGCAGAGAACCTTTGGCTAAACCGTTGTCTCGATGCATATAATTCATTACTTAGAAATGTTCTGGAACTAAGAAAATAGGGAGAGAACCCAGCAATTTCTTTTTAAAACAATTCTTCTGAATATCCAGGTCAGTACACACTGGTCAGATGCTTGCTTAGACAAAGTCAGATACATGAGACCAGGGATCTCAATGTGTGGGGTAAGAGACAGCACTCATGACATCATCAGGAGTCTCTCAATATGTGTACATGTACATTTTCTCAATCAATTAATGCCATATTGAAACCAGATATACACATACACAACCTCAAATCATTCTAAAAACTCAGCTGAACAGGAGAAGAAAACTATGCATGAAACCTGCAGCTTATAAAACGTGACATGGTTTGTTTACAGCCTGAATAGTTTGCTGTTTTACAGAAGTTCCCCTTTAACTGGACTGCAGGACTATGTACGAGTGGTCAGGAGAAAGGAAGTGAGAAACACGCAGTAAGAAAGCCTGGTTGGAAATGGAACTGTACTTGTTTAAATGCAGAAAGCCTGTGGACACACTGCACTCAGCTCTCAGCACTCACTCAGAGACAGTCGACTGTGCAGTCACTGGGACGCTCTCTCATAGCTGACTCAGCTAGGCCCTAAATTACATCTGCAAAGCCTGGGGCATGCGATTCAATTATTCTCTTAGGGTTTAGATGACCTCATCTTCCTGACAATGGTAGATGAGGTGACTCAGACCATTCACTCACTGAGAACAACCAGACATGCTGTGTGTATGTGTGTGAAAATCTTTTTGAGGGGAATGGAAGACTGGCAAGGCTGTGCAGAATCGTGAGGCCAGAACCTGAGAGGGGGAAGCCCCAGGCTTAAGCTGGCACTTGGGGCTCCATGTGTCCCGGAGGCGCCTGGCAGCTCTGAGAGGCAGAGCCTGAGCTGAGCTTGGCGGACTCACAGGCTAGAGAACAAAAACTGAGGGCTGGCCAAGGAGATGGAGCTCTGGTTAAAAAAAAAAAAAAAATACCAGGCTTGGATCTGGGTGCAAAGGATGAACTAGAAATAATGCAGACCTTGTAGTCTCAGATCAACCTAAATCTCTGTACAACTTCCACTTTCTTTCTTTTTTAAAAAATAATTAATTAGGCTGCATTGGGATCTTTCACTGCAGCACACAGATTCTCTGGTTATGGTGCTCAGGCTCAGCAGTTGCCGAGTGCTGGCTTGGCTGCTCAGCAGCATACTGGATCTTGGTTCCCTGACCAGGGATTGAATCCAAGCCCCCTGCATTGCAAGGTGGGTTCTCTACCCCTGGGCCACCAGGGAAAGCCCTCTGTTTTCAGTTTGCAACCAAGCATTTATAATAACTATAAATGGAATATAACCTATAATAATTTTGAATCGCTATATTGTACATCTGAAAACAATACTGTAAATCAACTGTATCTCCAAAAAACCCCTAAAACAGGCATTTATATGCTTAAAACCAAGAAAAACAACTGAGAAGAGAAAGAGACGGACAGAGGATTCTGATAATGGTGACATCAGACACCAACTTCGCAATAATTTTACTTAACATGTTCATGGAATTAATGGACAGGATGGAAAACTCTGGCTGAGAACTGGAAACTGGAAACTCTGGAACCTCAAAAACTTAATAATAATACAATATACTGAATTTAAAAATTCAATAGATGGGCAGAACAGCAGATCAGACAATACTGAAGAAAGAAATGGAAGATGGGTCAGGAGAAAAAACACTCAAAATTAAGCAAAAGAGATGAGATTGGAACATAAGCAATAAATACATAAGAAACAGTGGATACTGTGAAAAGATCTAAGATTACCAAGGGCGAGTCACTTTGGGAAAGAGCTGGGAAGTTTCTGATAAGGTTCAACATGCACCTGCCACACCACCTTCTACTCTTCGGACACAAAGTGTCCGGACGGGGTTGCCCTTTCCTTCTCCAGATCTTCCTGATCCAGGGATTGCACCCGGGTCTCCCACATTATAGGCAGACACTTTACTGTCTAAGCCACCAGGGAAGCCCAGTCTCAGACACAAAAGAACACAGTATCTCTTCTACTTATCTGAAGCTCTAGAAAAGATAAATCTAATGTATGAGAAAAAGCAGATCAATGTTTGTTCGGGCCTGGGGGCTAGGGCGGGGGATTAATTGGGATGAGGTACAAGGGAACTTTTAGGATAGATTTTTAGAGTAATAGTGGTTCCACAGGTATATAAAACTGTCAAGACTCATCAAACTGCATACTGAAAGTGAGTTCCTTTTATTGAATGTAAGCAGTATTTCAACAATGTCAATTTAAAAATGTAAAAAATTATGGCACTTTCAAACAATAAAAACTTTTCCCTGGCAAACCTGCACTAAAGGAGATAAAGAAAAATGATCTCACAGAAGCCCTGAGGTACAGGAAGGAATGAAAGACAGTAGAAGATGTAAATATGTGGGAAACATAAATGAGTATTAACTCTATAGAATATTAATAATGTTTATGGAGATGATGATATATGGAGAGTTAAAATATATGACAATAATTCCACACATTTCAGGAAGTCAGTAAACAAAGTTAATTGTTCTAAGGTCCTTACATCATCTGAGAAGTGGTAAAAGCACTAATTTATATTAGACTTTAAGAAGCCAGGGATTGCCAAAATCATGGCCCGCAGACCAAATCCAGTCAGTGGCCTATTTTTTGCATGGTCTGCAAGCTAATAACAAGCCTTATAATTTTAAAGGGTTGCAACAGAAGATAAAGAAGAATAAACAACAGAGACCTTATGCCTCTGTTGTGTTGTGAAGTGTTCACTGCCTGGCCTTTAACAGAAAGCACACGGAACCCACAGCTCTGGGTAGCCACTTCAGTGCACGAAAAGAAACACTTAACAAGCCAAAACAAGGGGAGGAAAGGGTGGTAAAACTGCTAATCAATCCAAAACATGGCACTGCAGAAGCAAAAAAAGGAAGGTGGAAAAAAGAAATAGAAAAAACAAGAAAGAAACAGGATGGTAGATTTAAACTCAAAAATTATTACAGTAACTATAAAAAGACTAGGTATTTCAATTAAGGTGAACAATTTTTAGTCTAGATTTAAAAACAGAAAAAAGTCAACTGCTGCTGCGTTGCTTCAGTCATGTCCGACTCTGTGCGACCCCATAGACGGCAGCCACCAGGCTCCCCCGTCCCTGGGATTCTCCAGGCAAGAACACTGGAGTGGGTTGCCATTTCCTTCTCCAATGCATGAAAGGAAAAGTGAAAGTGAGGTCTCTTAGTCGTGTCTGACTCTTAGCGACCCCACGGACTGCAGCCGACCAGGCTCCTCCGTCCATGGGATTTTCCAGGCAAGAGCCCGTTAAAAACAGATATAACGTAAAATATAAAGCTACAGAAATATAAAGATACCTGCCTAAATACACAAAAAATTTATATTTAATACAATTATGTACACACACATTATGTTTATATATGAAAAGACACATTGTACAAATAAAAATCAAACAACAGTTGTATGGCTATGCTGTGTGTGTGCTAGTCACTCAATCGTGTCTGACTCTTTGCGACTCCATGGACTGTAACTTCCCAGGATCCTCTGTCCATGGAATTTTTCAGGCAAGAGTACTGGAATGGATTGCCATTCCCTTCTCCAGGGGATCTTTCTGACTCAGGGATCAAACCTGGGTCTCCTGCATTGCAGGTGAATTCTTTACTGTCTGTCTGAGGCACCAGGGAAGCCCATTGATACGCTACAGTCCTACAAAGTGGAGTTTATGGAAAGGGTATTACCAGAGATGAAGAGTGATATTTCTTAATGACAAAAGGTTCAGTTCATTCTACCAGGAAGGTGAAGTCAGTCATGGTGAATGTGTCCTTCTGTAGTTCTGAAGGGCAAAGCCCATCATCTAAATAATAAGCTTTTAAAGTAAAATGACAGTTCAGTTCAGTTGCTCAGTCATGTTGCCTCTTTCCAACTCCATGGACTGCAGCATGCCAGGCCTCCCTGTCCATCACCAACTCCCAGAGTTTACTCAAACTCATGTCCATTGAGTCGGTGATGCCATCCAACCATCTCATCCTCTGTTGTCTCATTCTCCTCCCGCCTTCAATCTTCCCCAGCATCAGGGTCTTTTCGCATCAGGTGGCCAAAGTATTTGGAGTTTCGCCTTCAGCATCAGTCCTTCCAATGAATATTCAGGACTAATTTCCTTTAGGATGGACTGGGTGGATCTCCCTGCTGTCCAAGGGACTCTCAAGAGTCTTCTCCAATACCACAGTTCAAAAGCATCAATTCTTCAGCGCTCAGCTTTCTTTATAGTCCAATTCTCACATCCGTACATGACTACTGGAAAAACCATATATTTGACTAGATGGACCTTTGTTGGCAAAGTAATGTCCCTGATTTTTAATATGCTGTCTAGGTTGGTCATAGCTTTTCTCCCAAGGTGCAAGTGTCTTTAAATTTCATGGCTACAGTCACCATATGCAGTGATTTTAGAGCCCCCCAAAATAAAGTCTGTCACTGTTTCCATTGTTTCCCCATCTATTGCCATGAAGTGACAGGACCAGATGGCATGATCTTAGTTTTCTGAATGTTGAGTTTTAAGCCAACTTTTTCACTCTCCTCTTTCACCTTCATCAAGAGGCTCTTTAGTTCTTTGCTTTCTGCCATAAGGGTGGTGTCATCTGCATGTCTGAGGTTATTGATATTTTTCCCGGCAATCTTGATTCCAGCTTGAGCTTCATCCAGTCCAGCATGTCTCATGATGTACTCTGCATATAAGTTAAATAAGCAGGGTGACAATATACCGCCTTGACGTACTCCGTTTCCTATTTGGAAGCAGTCTGTTGTTCCATGTCCAGTTCTAACTGTTGCTTCCTGACCTGCACACAGGTTTCTCAAGAGGCAGGTCAGGTGGTCTGGTATTCCCATCTCTTTAAGAATTTTCCACAGTTTGTTGTGATCTACACAGTTAAAGGCTTTGGCATAGTCAATAAAGCAGAAGTAGATGTTTTTCCAGAACTCTCTTGCCTTTTCGATGATCCAACAGATGTTGGCAATTTGATCTCTGGTTCCTCTGCCTTTTCTAAAACCAGCTTGAATATCTGGAAGTTCACGGTTCAAGTACTATTAAAGCCTGGCTTGGAGAACTTTGAGCATTACTTTGCTAGAGTGTGAGATGAGTGCAACTGTGCGGTAGTTTGAGCATTCTTTGGCATTGCCTTTCTTTGGGACTGGAACGAAAACTGACCTTTTCCAGTCCTGTGGCCACTGCTGAGTTTCCAAAGTTGCTGGCATATTGAGGGCAGCACTTTCACAGCATCATCTTTTAGGATTTGAAATAGCTCAACTGGAATTCCATCACCTCCACTAGCTTTGTTCGTAGTGATGCTTCCTAAGGCCCACTTCGCATTCCAGGATGTCTGACTCTAGGTGAGTGATCACACCATAGTGACTATCTGGCTTATGAAGATCTTTTTTGTATAGTTCTTCTGTGTATTCTTGGCACCTCTTCTTAACGTCTTCTGTTTCTGTTAGGTCCATACCATTTGTGCCCATCTTTGCATGCAAAGTTCCCTTGGTATCTCTAATTTTCTTGAAGCGATCTCTAATATTTCCCATTCTATTGTTTTCCTCTATTTCTTTGCATTGATCACTGAACAGTATGAAAAGGCAAAAAGGACACTGAAAGATGAGCTCCCCTGGTTGACAGGTACCCAATACGCTACTGGACATCAGTGGAGAACTAACTCCAGAAAGAATGAAGAGATGGAGCTGAAGCAAAATGACAATAAATCATCAAAATTATTTCCTGAATAAGAAGAGAGGAGGAAGTTGAGGTATATGTATCAGCAACAGTAATTAAAAATGTGGCAGATTACAGGAGACCATAACATGGTATTAGGCTGAGGGCAGAATTGGCATCTAGGATGACAGAAGAAAATTTTCACATATTGAGGTAAGGGTAAGTCATTCCAGCTTGTACATAATTTGGCCTGAAGTTTATGTTAACTAGAACAGCCTGTCTTACGACCTGTTTATCATCCATTGTACATCTGCTTTAACCACTAAAAAAAGAATGCAGTATCCAGGGAATTCCCTGGAGGTCCAGTGGTTAGGACTCTGCTTTCAGTGCTGGGGCCAGGGTTCAGTCCTGGGTCAGGGAAGTAAGATCCCATAAGCTGGGTTGCTTGGCCAGGAAAAAAAAACAACAATACCCAAAAGAATGTCCACTTTGTGCTAATCTATATCTCTTTTGAAACCTTGAAGGGATATAGCCCTGTCATGTTGGTATATGTTCTTTACTCTGATAAGATATAAAAAGCATGGTGCTGAAAACCATGGTTCTTCCAGACTAGTTCCTCAGAGCTACTAAGAGGGTGTTTCCTGGGCTATGGTCCTCAGTGTGGCTTGGATAAAACTCTCTTCTATCCCTTATTATAGATTGTTTATTGATTATTTGCATCAACAGGGATTACTGATAGGAAGACGAGCTACCTATTAAGAACACTGACTACTCAAGGACAGATATCAGGGAGCTAGTACATCCACATCCTCAGGGAACATAAGTGGCTTTCAGACTTCTTTGATCACAACTCCTAGTAAGAAATACATTTTGCATGGTCACCTGATACATATATATAGATGATCATATGTGTAAGTATACACATTCAAACAACAGGATCAGAGAGCATTCATGTTGCTAGAAAAACAAGGATATTCTCTATGCATTTCTCTTTTTCTTAATGCAAGGCTGTGACCCACTAAACTGATTTTACAGACACTAATAAACCATGACCTGCAGTTTAAAAAAAATGTTGACTTAAATTAACTTGTTAATTTTTCCTGGAAGCTATTGGCTCAGGTTATCAAAATGGTTTGATGGTGAACATGGCATCTGAGAGATGTAAGAGATTAGAAAATTACATAATTCGACCTCTGAATAAGCTGACTGGTATTTTTTAAAACCCACACAGGCAGCTTGTTTCCTAATGATTTTTTAAAAATCTGTACTGAGCCTTTAAATCAAATGGCTTATGTGTGCAGCGCTGCTGTCCCTCACATCTCTTTCCTTCTGCCTTTTAACAGCTCCCACAGAACAGAAGCCTGCCAATCTTTACTTGTGAAACAAATGGAGAAAAATGTATCTTAAAATTCTAGGGGGAAAGGAGTGACGATTTCTATGGCTCAGTGGTAAGCAGGAGTTATTAATACAACAGTGGAGATGCTCTCTCTTTTACTGAATTTATTACACAATGATAAACTATTGCCTATTACTCGAGCCACAGACAACAACAGCACCAGTACTGGCACGAGTCCCTCTGGAGGCTGCAAAAAGAACTCACAGAGACCCAGGTCAAAAAGAAAAAAGGAGCAGGTTCTCATGTGCTTATTGAACATGTTTATGACACCAGGAGAACAGGTTCTTTCTATTAAAGAGTACAGAAACAAATCTGAACCTAATTTTACTTTTTAAAACATTCCCTGAAAGAGTGGATTTTCTTTGACTTTCTGGATGTTGAGGTTGACTTACAGACCAACCCTTTCTTGAGAGCTACAGGCCCAGGAGCCAAGCAGACATCTCCTCCAAGCAGAGTTCTCTGAAAAGCTGCTAAAAAGCCTGTAACATTCAGAAAAGGCAGCTTCTAAAATGAGGGGGTGGAGGTGAAACCCAGACAAGCCCCAGGGAGCATCTCTCTTTGGTCCAGACGGACAGGGAGCACTTCCTTTCTGAGATGCTCCTCTGCCTCCAGGCTCTGCTCTCCAGGCGCCCCTCCTTGAATGTACTGAGGCACCCTTCTAAGGGAGCTTCTCTATAAAGGAGGCGGGAGAAGAGGAGGCGGAGGGTGGAACTGGCCTCCTCAGCAGCAGACCTGGATGTAAGACCTCCAAGTGTTTCAGAGAGATTGATCCTGACCTTTCTAGTCCATGAAAAGCCTGGAATGCCAGGGTTACTCTATACCTCGTGCCAAGAAGGACTGCAGGCAGCCTTGCTGGAAATTCTGTCTCTTACTGTCAATTGGTTCAAACACCACATATACAATAGCTTTCAAATACAATCAGATTGTGTTTGCTATTCTTCATCTCCCAGGATAACTCTCCTCTGAGGTTTTCCTGGCAGGGCTGCATTAAACAGAGGTGAGCTCTCCTCCTCCTCCCAGGTACCTGGGAGTCTGGGCCACAGTGACCAGTTACTCCTCCTACACTGTGACATCCCCTCATCTTTCCTTGCCCTTGGAGACCAGACACCTAGATGCATGAAATGCAGGCCACCTCCCTTGTAAGACCTTTTCTGATGTGTACCCAACTAAAATATACCCTTCCTTCCTCTCCACATGCACACAAGAACTTGCAGAATGTTGAGATCCTTCAGTGTACACACGGCATGGAGATGAGCGGGTGGAATCAGGGACTGGGGTGTGAAACCTCCAGGGTCTGCTGCTTCTCACTGTGTGACTTTAGGTAGGTTACTTAACTTCTCTGAGACTCAGTCACTTCGTCTGTAATACCTAGCCCCACAGGAACTAGGAAAGTAGAGTAAGTTAACAACCTAACAAGTTAGCACAAAACCTGCTACAAAGTAAGGGCTCAGAAAATATAGCTGCTCCTATTTATTTGCTGGGCTTTCCTAGATGACACAGTCGTAAAGAATCCGCCTGCCAATGCAGAAGACAAGGGTTTGATCTCTGGGTTGGGAAGATCCTCTGGAAAAGGAAATGGCAATCCCCTTCATTCTTGCCTGGGAAATCCCATGGACAGAGGAGCCTGGTGGGCTACAGTCCATGGGGGTCGCAAAGAGTCGGACACAACTTAGCGACTAAACAACAACTTGTTTGCCGTTAAAACAAAATCCCTACAAGTTCTGAAACAAATTAAATCAGAAATGTTTGCCTAAATACTGTCAACCCCTAAGTTTAATATAATAAACACAATAATTTTATGAGAACCTAAGTAATTATATGGAGCACATTTTCACTTTTGTGAACTTTCATTTTTCCTTTCTTTCCCTTAATAAACAGGTAGATTTTTTTCCCACTTGGAAGTCATCTGTTTCTTGCTTTTCCCAGCATCACAAAAACTGCTGCCTCGGTCCGAGGGGCCTTACTCATCGCCTTCTGGTTCACCTCACCTCACAGCCTTCGCTCCACCTGGTGTGCCCTCCCCACTGCCCATCTTGTCTTGGGGGTTCTGACCACAGGGCAGTTCTTCGTGATACCAAGACTGCTTTCCCTGAAGCTCCTGCCAGGCAGCTCTGACGCTGGCACTTCTTGATACCAAACAGATATGTGTAATTTACCTGAATCTCATGGCTTTTCCATTATCAAAAGCAGTTACCTGTCATTCCAGAGTCTTCTCTGCTCCAGGCTAAGTGTCCCAGTTCCTTAAAGTGCTTCTCACCTGGCCGCCCACTCCACATCCCACCTTGTCCCTTCAGGGTCTATCATCTTCCTTCTCTAGATTTTTCTGGTTTTTGAGCAGTCATTTTGAGAAGTTGACCCAAATTAAATTCAGTTTACTAAAATCCTGACTTTTTCCATATCAGACTTTTCAAATCCCATACTTGTACATGTGATTTCTGGTGACTACTGTGAGTTCTATATACATAATTCTGATCATCTGCATTTCATTCCTCAGCCTGTCAAGACCTTTTTATATTCTAGTACTGGGTCCACCTTAAAGTTTTCTTATATGAACAAATTCTTAGTTGTGCTCTCATTATTTCTAGTAACAGTATTATCATGGTTGATCTGAACTTCTGAAAACTTTTTGATCGTTTTGCTCTACTATCTATGGTTAATTATTAGATGCATCCTTGTTGAAGCAGAAGAATGGTGCCGACATGAAGAATGTGCACAGGTGAGATCAATTGTTGCTGCTGTCACATCTAAACAGGCTCCTACTACCTGGAGCAGAATTCTGACTGCGATTCTGGTGGTACAAGGCAATGCATTACAGCTCTAAGATACCACACACAGCACACCAAATTGACCTGGTACATCATCCAAGGAAATAATCTTAAAGATCTAGCAAGAAGACCAGCTGATCACCTTCTTCAGATAAGATCAGGGACAGCCCTCCTTTCCAGTTATACCCATTCTCCGTCTGACAAACACAGGATGTCCACCAGGCTTTGTACCACCACCCTCTTTGGTGGAACACTGTGGTTAACAGACTTACAGAGCAAAGCATGGCCTGTGTTCCTCGTCACTGAACCAAATACTGCCTCCTCTGTGAAGCCCAGCCCATGGGTCCTCTTTCATTAAGTTGGCCCTGGAACCTCCAGCTTGCCGAGGCTCTTTCCTCTCTGGACTGCTATCCACTCACAGGCCTTCACTGACTGCCCCCTACACACTGTCTACACAGGAGAGGAGATAAACCTCTTACTGAGTATCCAGTCCAATCTCTTAGCTCTAAGAGGCTTGCAGGCTACTGAGCTCAGGCCTTCCTTGTTAAAGGTTCTACATATATGAACCCGAGCCCCCCAGTCAGATTCTAAGCTCTAGAGGACACATCATCTCATATACTATTAGTTTTACATCATCAACCCCCCAGCACCTCGCATGTTACACATTGCCGGTACTCCAATACCTGCCGGTGGATGGCGTGGGAGAGTAAATGTCACTGCATACTCACACAACCCAGCAACTGCAATTGGAAATGGTCTAGCTCCACTTCCAATTAAGGTACCAACCAAGCTTTTAAGTGATCAGTTCCCCTGTGTGATGCAGGGAATTGAGTCAGACCCTAAGAGGCCACCTTGAAACCACTAAGTGCGTTACTTTTAAATACTAGACCGATGGACAGGGAGGCCTGGCGTGCTGCGGTTCATGGGGTCGCAAAAAGTCAGACACGACTGAGCGACTGAACTGAACTGAGACCGATGAATACCATTCCAGGGCTGCACCTGGAGCACAACTGGCTCCCGGTTGGGACTCTCCCCTCCACTTCGCCTGGCTGGCTCTTTCTGGCCAGGTAAGACCACTCTCCAGACACCCCTCTTATCTGCTCAGAGAAGCACCAGTCACTATGTTATAGCTTCCTTTGTAATTGCGTATTTTTTAAATTTATGCTTTCATGTTTCCTTCTCCCAGTAAGAATGCAAGGCCACACACCAACCCTTCATTGAATCAATGAATGAGCAGCCCAAGAGAGATATCTGGGTGTTTTTAAGCCTGGAATCTCAGAATGTGTGTGTGTATATGTGGGCACCCATTCAGTTGGGTCTGACTCTTTGTGATCCCATGGACCAAAGCCCGCCAGGCTCCTCTGTCCATGGAATTTTCCAGGCAAGAATACTGGAGTGGGTTGCCATGTTCTTCTCCAGGGGACCTGCCTGACCCAGGGATCGAACCTGAGTCTCTTGCATCTCCTGTATTGGCAAGGAGGTTCTTTACCAGCTGAGCCACCAGGGAAGCAGAATCTCAGATGCCCTTCTCAAAAGCAGGCATCTCATGTGTGACTCATTGGCTTCTAGTTCAGATGATGTGCTCAGATCAGAGTGGGCAAGTGTTGTCTCTGGAAAGAAAATCCGGTGCAGTCACCAGGGGGTGTGGTGGTCGGAGCAGGCAGGAGCTGGCTCCGCCACTTATTGAACAAGTCACTCAATCTCCTTTTATCGTGGTTTCCAGGGGCTGAAACGGAGATGGTGCCAACAGTCACTCCCTGGACTGATAGGGACAGCTGGACATTTGGGGTGCGCCAAGGCCTGTGCCAACATGGTGACAGCAGGGTTCCGAGTCCTGTATTGAGAGACAGGCTTAGGGCCCACTGCTTGATGCAGCTGGCCTCCTCCCTCTCCGCCCAATGAAACGGAGCCCATTGCCAGGCTGTGAGGGAGAGGACTGTGGTGTAGAGCTGGACCTGAACAAGCTCTTGGAGACAGGTCGGCAAGTAGCCCAAGAAAGGAGGGAGACAGGGCAAGCTTCAGTAGGGACAGAAGTAAGGTGAGGCACTGACTCAGCCTCACCTCCTCCATCGCGGGCCTGCTGTGATAAGTGTCTCCGGAGCACCAACAAGCCTCAGGAGACAAAGTCGCCACAAGGAAGGCCAATCTCCGAGAGACTGGAGGCACACGCCGCGCCCCCGCTGACTTTCCCCTCTCAACGCCTGACACCCGCCTTCCATTAAGAAAAGCCACCCACACCACCATCTGTATCCCTGGGTCTTGGGGATGACGCATTCTTTACAGACTCGCAGACACATTTTCCTCAGGACACCAGGAGGGCGCCCAGGGCATCAGGAGATGAAATGAACGCCACAGAGCGGCGCTTTGCAGCCTTTGTTTGGATAACGAGCAGCCAGGATTCAGTCCCACAGAGAAGGAAATGGATGCTCTGGGCGGTGAGCAGGCGCCCCACGGAGGTCCCGGGAACCTCTCATGTTCCCTGGGCAGCTCATCTACAACTTCCTCCCAGACAAGCCTCCTTCATGCTGGCTGATCAGCACAGGCCACGGGGACCATATGGGGTGTGGGGATCAGCTCCCCTTCCCCTGCTGACCTGAGCAGGATTGTAGCGACAGGCAGAAAAGCCGGGTCTAGTCCAGCCACTCGCCCCAGAGGCAGCGCTCCAAGGCCAGGCTGATCGATGTCTGACTGACGCCTGCTCGCGGGGCTGGGAGGACCTGTGACTCTTCCTTCACAGTGTTTCCACATTTCCGCCAATTACTCACATTCTCGCCCCTTGTGCCGTCTCTTGGGGATTTGTTTTCCCCACTTCATTTCCAAATTAGCTGCCAGTGAATCATTACTCATCTTCTCAGTGACTGGCAGGCGTTAATGAATTACTGATTTTCACCTTCAACCAGCCAATACAATATATTTATGTTGGAAAGAAAGGTACTTTTTGAATTAAGACTTGTATCTTTTGATAGTTTTCCTTTCAAACATAATACATGTGTACAATTCTGGCTTGACAGTGGAGTAATTCTAATCACAGCTACTGAGCCTGGGGTGGCAGGCATGGGCTGCCACCAGGCTGAGTCCCTCTGCTCACACTAGCCCCATGGGATGCCGCTTCCCTTCCTGCTGCGATGCTGGGACAGACCATCCAGCATGGCCTACACAGACACTGGGCTGGCTAGTTGCCTGCCGCGAGAGCCTCAGTCTCTTTGGAATGTGGACAGTAATAGCACCTCCCTTTGAAAGGCTCCAGGAATGAACAGACTGAATACATGTAATGCCCTTAACACAGTACCTGGTACACAGCAGGTGACCAATAAATATCACCTATTCTTGTTCTTAACTCTCAACTAAAGAATCGTTGGGTTACCCTATATTCTTAAGCCATAATCCATGTATTTTTTAAACTGGAGTATAATTACAGTGTTGTGTTAGTTTCTGCTGTACAGTGAAGTGAATCAGTTACATGCATACATACATCCCCTCCCTTGTGGACCTCCCTCCCTCTCTCCCCCTCCCATCATCCCACCCCTCTAGGTCATCACAGAGCAACAGCTGAGCTTCCTGTGCTTTACAGCAGGTGCCCACTAGCTACCTGTTTTACACACGGTAGTGTATGTATGTCAGTCTTAATCTCCCAATTTGTCCCACCCTCACCTTCCTCCCCTGTGACCTCTTCCTCACTGTATAAGCAGGACTCATGAGACCAGGATTCTTAAGATGGAGACCATAGTTAAGTAAAAAAAATTGCTCGAGGTATCAAAGCGAAAATCAAGCCCCAAATCCAAACTCATCTTCAGCCCCTGCTTCTGGACTAAACAGGGGCTAAACTGCTATTCAAGGTTCTGAGGAAGCAGGACACAGCAACTCATTTTATTTAAGACGGTGGATTGTTAGCTATTTAAAAATGCTGTTTACACAATAGATGTTAATTATGAATAATTTTTTGGTGTGCTCTGTGCTTCCAGTGATCAGAATACTAACTAACAGCCTTATGGAATAGCTTCCTCGTCTTTCTGATTCCCCAGAGCCTTCTGAGTACCCTAATATTTCTAGCACTGTTTAAGCGTTTCATTACTTTGTTTCAGGGCTGAAAAATGTCCCTTAATTTCCAAGCATGGATCTTATTGCCAGTCTCTCAAAGGATTCAGAATATAAATATGTACTGCAGTGGCAACATGCCTATTCATCAGGCTGCTAGGTTCACGTAGATAATTAGAAATCGGGAGATTTCTCAGAGAAGGTTCACTATAATTTACTTCCAGACACAGCAGCTTAATTAGAAAACAAATTCCTTCCCTAGCTTTAAAGATTGCTAAATAATTATAACACACACACACCACCCATGTCTCCTCCTCTGGTCTGGTGCTGAGACTCTAAACAACACGTTTTGCACATCTGACAAAGGTGGCCGAGGCTGGGAAGGGGTTAAGCCCTGATATCCTGGGGAACCTTATGCTGAGCTGCTGCACAGAGGCAGCTGTTTGAAACAAACCACATTTATCAAAGAATTACCATACAGCAATTCAGAAGTGTGAAAGTTTTCAATCAATTTCTCCAGTGATGGCAAAGAAGAAGGTGATGACAGGATCGGGCTGCATTTCTGACCGTTTAGGGGCAGCTACAGAAGGTGCTGGAAGATGGCTGGAAAGGCAGGTCATACAGGTGAAGCCCAGCGCCACCTTCAAGACCCCACATCTGACCCTGAAACTCTCGGGGATCCTTGGATGGTGTTGCCAGTCTTGCAGCGTGCAGAGCAAGATTCCCTCTCCAGCTCACGCCAACATTAAGAGCCCGCTCCGGTCCTAAGGACAGGTGGCCCTGGAGACCAGGGTATACACAGAGCCACACGCAGGGGAAGGAGTGGCAGGTGAGGCCGGCGGGCTAAGGCCACATGCCCGCCATCCCAGTCCACGCACGCCAGGCCTCAGCATGGCTACTCACCCAGCTCTGTCAGGACCATCCCTCATACACTCAGAGCCAGCACCACCCGGGGAAGGAAAGGGGCGGTCAGAAGACTAGATGGATATTATCCTTATTTTCTGCAGGTCATTAAACTTGAGGGAGGGAAACAAAACTCAACAACACAACCCAGTGTCCTTCTGGTTTTGCTTTATCTCTGTGTTGTGACTTGTCACTCTAATCAGGTGGTACAGTGACCAGAGTCACCCTCACATTTAGGGGTAATGAAGAGGGTCTCAAGTTCAAGAATTTCCATGTGGTGAGCTGAAACCAGAGAGTCACACTGGATGCAAAATGCCTTAAGACACTCGTGAAACCAGCAACATGTCAGTGGCAGCCCTCCCAACCCTCTGCTGATGTGTCTCCAGGAGCCCCCAACACAGGTTTATCCCACCTTCCATGCAGGAAACACTCTCCCCACAGCAACGCCTTCTTAGGTGCTTCCTTGTTGATGGAGTTTTGTCCTCTCCCCCACCAATCGACAGTGCTTAGGATTTCATTAGCAATAATGAGCTGCTAAAGAATAAATGAAACAGGACCAAGGAACTGAGCAAAAAAAGCCAATTTCTGTTTGATCCTATAATTGTAACTAAGCACAAGTTATATCCTGCCAATTAATCTAGACGCACAAATGAGATGCACTGGAAGTCCTCGTGCGGTTCTCACTTCATCCCCTAAAGGCTCCACCAGCTCAGTGGCTTTTGCTGGGAGTGACGGTGAGCCTTTTGGGGAGAAGTGCCCATGACACCCTGTTGGACGTCCCTTGCACCTCTTTAGGTGAGTCACAGGCCTCGTCCCAAAAGCAGAAGCGCTTGTGCAGAGGATGGGCATCCACTGGACAAAGAGTGCTTGATACGGTGAGAATGGCCATCCAAGGAGGGCACTGCAAATGAAACGGAGGCAAAGGGTAAAGCAGCTGGGACAGCCTGGCCTGTGGCAGCGGTGCAAATACTCAGCACAGCGAGCAAGGAATCACTGCACAGGACAGCTCCCGCGCGAACCTGCTTCATTCACGGGAAGGTAAACATCACAATGAGTTATGATCCTGATGGAACCCCAAGTGGCCCCAGCACATAGAGTGGAGACCAAACACAGCCCCAGAGATGCAGACACCGAGAGCCTGCTGCATCCAAGAGCTGCGTATTTTGACCACAAGTCTCCAGAAAATGATGATGGGTGAAAATAATGAGACATCTTCCCCAGGAAGGTTCTCTGAGTACAGAGACCTCCTCTTGGAAACGATGATGTGTATGGGTCTCACCTGAACTGTATGTTTGCTAAGTTGTATTCCAAGAACAATGACTCAGACCCAAACCGTTGTACCTTGAAAAGTTATTCACAACAAAGAGGTTCTGAGGTTTCTAAAATATCTTATTCTTACTCACTTTTTGTCACCACCATCACCAGCCACTCAGATGAAGTTCCATTTGGGAAGAAAGTATGGTTCATTTTGGATGCTCATAGCCTATCCCAGTTAATCTGGACAACAAGCTTTTATAAAATGCAAACTTGTCTGGTATGGGAATGATCTCTTTTTAAACTGCACTGTTGGACTTGTTTACACAATTTTCCAAAAGTTGTGTGGTGGCATTCACCCAATGGTGGCTGGGGCTGGTGTATGAAAGACACTCTCTCCGTGAACCACCCCCTCCCACCTCAGTCTTTATCAGAAATCCAATGGCTTCAGAAATGCAAAGTAGTATTAACCATTATTCCCAGTGCAGCTTCGGGAAAGTGGTGAGAGAACAGAAAGTATTTGTGGGGGTGAGCTGACGCCCACAGAGCTGACCACATGCTCCTCAATCCACCCTGGGCGATGGTGACAAATGCAGGGGTGAGAGTTGTGCGCCCAGTGAGTGTGACTCCTGAGGGTGAGGCTGGCCACGTCTGTCTGTCTGCAGTCTTCCACCACCCCCTTTCCCTGCCCCCATTCCCACTGAGAGTGCTATTAATGATGTTTTTCTTTTTAAATTAAAACACACAGACACCCAATTTTTCAGCATTTCACCAACGTTGTAGCACTGCCTGGGACAGGACAGGGGTTGACGCAGAAGAAAGGACACTGTGAGCCAGCCTTCAAAGGGCCACGGGAAGTCACAACCGCCAGCTGAGAAAGTCACTCAGCACTCGGGAGGGTGGAGCCAACACTGGGTGTTTTCTGGGAACACGGGCAGCTACAAACTCTGAAGTCGTGATTTACGAAAATTGCACTTGATAAAAAAATTAAAATCTTATCATATATAGGAGGTGTCTGCTTCTGTTTTTCAATCCTCATTAGCCAGTTTAAGTTGTGAGTAAAGGTTTCTCCCCAACCTCAAACCCTCTTCAGTAAAATGTCTCTTGTCCATTTTTTTTGTTTTGTTTTAGTGAGTTTTGAGATATCTTCATATATTCTGGATATAAGTCCTTTGTCAGCTATGTGATTTGCAAATATTTCCCCCCAAGTCTGCAGCTTGTCTTTTCTCTCTGTTAGCAGTGTCTTCCAGAGAGTAAACATTTTAAACTTTGATGAAGTTCAATTTGTCAATTTTTTTCTTTTGTGGATCATGCTTAGGGTGTCAAGTGCTATGCACACTTTAAGTCTGAGAACGTGACGGGATGAGAGCTGGCTGTTCAGACACGGAAGTCTGGAAGAGCAAGGGCCTGTGTACAGGAAAGACCACAGAGAGACGTCCAGACACCTGGCTACCAGGCTGGCCTGACACCACCAGGTGGGAGTGCCACTGAGGAAGCTGAAGCAAACCAAACGCCAGATTCCTCTTCAGAACTGTCTGAACGAGCCAGCAGAAGTCACTTCGCTAGGAAAGAAGGTAACTTTATCACAGTTTTAATGGTTTATCTGAGAATTACAAGTCTACGGTGATCTGTGGTACAGGTGATGGAGGCTCTGGCACTCAGAAATGGGGGGAAAGTACAGACCCACAGACAGAGCGCAGCAGCACTGGTGAATGAGTGCTAACAGGACGGCTTCCAAACTCTGAAATCTCACCAGGGAACTGGACCAAACATGCCGGATGACCAGGCTGGTCCAACCCTTTCTTATTTTTCAGCTTCTCTCCATGTGACGTTTGTTTCTCAATGGCTGCCTTGTTTGCCTAGCACTTGTAAATGGTTTTCTCGGTTTCAGTCCTTATTAGAGGTGAAGCTGGATTAGAACAGGGAGGAGCAGTTCCCCTGAGAGAAGAGGCCCTGAGTCCTGTCTCTAGAAGTGAGTTGTGTGAGTGTGACCAGGACGGGGCGATCGTGGAGGCCGGTTAACAGAGCACTCAGCACCCAGCCACCCAGCCCCCTGCTTCCTGGCCACACTGACCCCTGGAGCACGGGCCACCCAGCAAAGATGGGAACAGGGACACGAGACCACCAACGCGCTCTCCCCACCATGTAACCCTGAGAGCACCAGAGCTCCGATGTGGAGAAAACCAGCAGCTGCATCTGCCCAGAGCAGCAGGACTTTGAAAAGAAGCATGGGTGCACTCTGTATTACACACTGTGGGGGAGACAGCCAGGCCTGAACCCTCCCTGATCCTTGTGAACATGACACACTGAAGTCTGTGCTCCCTGCTCTGACCGAGCCAGCACAGCCTGCGCCCCAAACACCACTCTGCTGCTGGTATCAGTCCCAACCGCAAGTCCCGCTGCTTCCCCTCCAGCCTGCAGTGCCCATCTATCAGCGCCTCCCTGCTCCCAGCCTCGGCCAGCACTGCCTTTCCAGCAATGGCTTTGAAATCTCCTCAACTGTGGGTCAGTGGAAACCAAGACCCACTCTAAGCAGAAGGACCACAGGCCTTCCTGTTTGTCCTGCTGGCACTGATCAATGTCACGCTAATTCTTTCTTGTCACAATACCCCATTTTGCTTGTGGACAAAAGCATCTTGAAGTAAACAGATGCAGTGACCAGTCACATGATTTCCTTAAGACATTTATCCAAAATTTAATGAAAGGAATTATACTCAATGAATTGTTTGCAGGTAACCTGATTATATTTTGTTGGTTCTTTCTTTTCAATTTATTTGTACCTATATTTTACATATCTATATTCTTATAAAAAAATTAAACGAGATGGAAAAACAGTTCCTTAACATTGCTCCTCCCTGCTTCTTGCTCCAAATTCCACTTTCCTACCCAGAGTGGAGTGCAAATATTTTATTTCATGTCTTGTTGATATGTATTCACACACAGAGAGTTATGCACGGTTCTGCAGCCCATGGTGGGTGTCATGTCAGTCTCTTAACAAAAGGCCGCTCCCTGTTGATGCAAGTGCAGCCACCACACTCTGTATTCTCCCGTGGGGAACGCATGTGATCGATTCCACAGTGCACTTGCGGTGGGCATTCAGGCATAATATTCTTGTGCATTTCCCCTGACACACAGGCAAGTTGTCTTCCAGGAGAGAAACCTAGAAGATTTGCTTTTTCTACCTGAGGTTAATAATTAAAATCGGGCCTTTCTGCTTTACCACACGATTCTGTATATCAAGACTTAGGGAACAGTCCGTACGTTAATTCTAGAAGAAATGGGGTTCAGAGAAGAAGTGTTAGGAGCTACCTAGGTGAATTGGGATGAATGAAATGAACGCGCAAACAAACATAAAATGCAGGTCAAGTTTAAAGCTCTGAGATGGTGTACTGACCCAAAGAGGCTCATGACAGGAGCAGACAAGCCGGCCCCAGGACCTGGGGGGACAAGGAGAGGCCAAGCAACCACTGCACCTCATGAAGGACCCCTCCAGCCGGGACCACCACACCTGCCTTATATAGAACGTAACACTGGGTTTATATCCTCCCTGAGTGGGGGAAATGGAAGGTTGCAGAAGGTGAAAGGGAAAGTTGAGGAACATGGGGAAGATGCTAAGCTATGATCTGACTATTGCAGTTGAGGAGCAGAGTGGTCTCTATGTGCAATGACTGGTCTGTATGTGTAACGATATATATGTTTTTGCTTTGGTTCAGTGTCGAGAGTATTTTTAAATGTTCAAAAGGATTCCAGTTATACTCTTTTCCTTTTAATATGGCCCCAAATTTAGCTTGTCCTATGTAACAATCACAAACTAGGCCTTAATCAGAGAACAAAAGAACACACGAAAGGGAAACATCTGTGCTGACAGGAAGTACTTCTGAGAACCAAGAGTGAAAAATGGAGACTCCCTTCACACCAGAAGCCACAATAGCTTAAAATCTGACTTACTTTTCTATCAAATCCAGTGTGACTCCAGGCACCAGACTAACACATTTCTGCATGCAGAACCTGCAAAGAAAGAGAAGACAGTGAATCACAGCAATGGGATATGTAACGGGAGAATACAACAGTCCCAGAGAAAAAGCAAAGAGAGGAAGTGGGGCATGGGGATTGCCACAGTGAAAAGGTAAACCAAGATTTTCTTAATTCTGTCAGCTCTTAGGTTTATGAAGAAAATCTCCCTGCAGCCTCTCAAAGGGGCAGGAACACTGAGCTGCAGCCGGAGGTCTTCAGTGGAAGGAGAAAAACAAGTCTACGGGTGGTGAGGCAGATCCCCGCTGTGCGGGGCTGGGGGCAGGTCCTCGTGAGAGTCACCTGACAGAAAGCTTCCACCCAGATGATGGAACAGGCTCCACTTTTCCATTTTTCCTTCTTAAGCAAGTAAAGCTGGAGAGAGTGATGGAAGGATCAGTGAACCACCCTGAGGCACACAAAAGAAATTTGTGGGAGAAGACAAAAAAAAGTGAATTCAATTATTCGCTCAGTCATGTCCGACTCTCTGCGACCCGTGGACTGTAGCCCACCAAGCTCCTCCGTCCGTGGGATTCTCCAGGCAAGAATACTGGAGTGGGTTGCCATTTCCTTCTCCAGGGGATGTTCCCGACCCAGGGATCAAACCCAGGTCTCCCACATTGCAGGCAGACGCTTTAACCTCTGTGCCACCAGGGAAGTCCATATCATTTTAATTATCATAAAATCATAGGAGCTATGAGACTTAATCTTTGCTGCAGAGCCATCCTGGAGGGCTGGGTGGGGTGGGTGGGGGGGAACTAGGACTGGGGGACTGGCCAGGCATCATTTAATTTGTGTGCACTGACAGGAGGTTGAAGACCATCCCTTCATTCCTGTCAGGGCTATTGGCACACGGCAGGACAGAATCAATGGTCACGAAGAGCGAAAAAGCAACTTAGCATTGGTCACAGGAGAAATCTAAAGCATTTAATTCACCTGCTTTAAAAATTAAGAACAAATAACCCCCTCTATGAAAAGAGAAGCAGGCACAGAGCAAATACACCCAAAAAACACATTTCCGTATCACTAGATAGATGTGAAACGCAGAGGAAGGTCGGAGAAAGCCAGTGTGCTCATGGGAGGGGATGAATACAAGGACCAGGCCACATTCAGGGCACATGAAGTGAGAGGTGTACAGTGGATGGGTAAGGACGAGGGAGAAAGACAAGGAGATAGAGACCCTTAGAGATAGAGATCAGAAGATGACAGACAAGACCATGACGACAGCGTCTGGTGTGCAACTGGCTCCTGACATGTTGGCCCTCCAGCTGGGATGGGGGAACCCTGAGAACCCAGCCCCACCAGGCTCACGGCTTCAGCGAGCAACACCTTGCTCAGCCACAGAGGAAGTTATATTTCTGGCTGTGGCCGAGCTGGCCGGTGCTCTCCATTCACAGAGCAGCAGAAACACCAATGAGACAGAGCCCGTCTCCCTCGGGGACAAGTGGCTGGGCTGCCCAGATGCTCCACAGGGCCGGTCAGTCCATTCGGACAAATCCTCCTGTTTGCTTCCCTGTCGGAGAGCTCGGCCCGCCTGCTCCCACACATCACTGCAACCGCCCACAGGCAGCTCTGACAGTGGCTCCATGTGAATCAGGATCGCTCTGTGGATGGAAATGGTTTACGGGAAATGTACCTTCCAGTCCAATTCTGAGGCCTATGCAAACAGGACTGCTCTGCTGTTTTTTCCTCTGCAACGCGCTTACTGATTGGACCTCGGCATTCCTATAATGACAGAATAGTCTGTACCAGACTAATCCTTTTGTCAATAACAACAGTAAGCTCTGGATAAAATATAAAAAGTAACCACTTGAAAGCATCAAAGAGTAAACAAATTCAGGCAGAAAGGGAAGGTACGATCCTTACAAGAAGAGTAACTGCACAAGATCCACCTTAACCAGTATTTCCCACACGTGCTCCCCAATTCATAAAGCATCAGGGACACAGCTCAACCGGAAGGAGATCAGAAGCCCAGAGCTTCGGGGGAAGTCTTAGGAAGGAGGAGCCAAACTCTCCTAGGACCCTGGGCTGACCTGGGCACTGCACAGGCACGGGATCAGACCCCAAGGAGCCCTGGGGACATCAGAGCTGAAGGGCACCGAGCAGAGATTTCCACGCCTGCTCACCAGTAGATGCACATAGACAGGGACAGCCAGTGCCACACTGGGGGGCTACGAACACCTGGGGCTTTCCACTGTGGGGTGTGGCCTGAGCTACAACCATGGTTCAGGATACAGAGTTGCACCCCCCAAACCAGGAGCAAAGTCAAAGATGACTAGTCCTATAGCCGAGAGACTACAAGGTCAATTAAACCATCTACAGCTAAACAGGAGGAAGTTAGCAGAATCCAGACTTTCTCAGTGTCTCATTCACAATGGAAAGTATTCTAACCTAAAATCAAGAGAAAAATAGTTAATAAACTAGATTCATTGTTGACCACATTTTGGAATTAGACTTTATAAAAATAATTAACTGGGAAATAAGTATTATCATAAATCTGCTGGAAATATAAAGTTAAGAAGAAATTAAAAATAGGGACACTATGCAACTTTAAAATATGCATGATATGGTATGAGCAGCATGGATGAACCAGTGACTGACAGTCCACAAAACTGTACCTCAGCCTGTATTCATTCCCTTTGCACCAGAACTACATCAGGCAAAATCAGAGACAATAAAAATGGCTCGACAATTCCACAAAGCTGGATATTAGTAATTATAACAATAAACACAACAGCTGGCAGACGTTTAGTGCTGACTACACTGTGCTGGTTGCTGGAGCTCATCAACAGGCTGGGCCACTTTTGACTCCTCTCTGTCTGACTTGCCCTTTCCGAACTGCAGGGGAAGTTACACAGCACCTGACCACTGCTCACCGCCTGCCTGCTGACCCTCCAGGCCAGGGTTTCTCAGCTGGGCACTAAGGACACTGGGGCCAGATCATTCTTTGCTGTGGGGGTGGCATCCTAGCCTCTACCCATGAGATGCCAGCAGCATCCCATCCCAATTGGGACAACCAAATAGGTCTCCTGACGCAGCCTTATGTCCTTCACCTCCTTGAGGACACAGCCCCAGGCCAGGACCCAGCATCCTTCACATTTTCCAGAACAGCCTCTCTGCTTCCTTTCTTGCCTGTGCTCCCTACTTCTCTCCCAGGAATTCTCTACCAGGCAGCCAGAGCAAACCTTTTATGAGGAAATGCGGGGATAATTCATTTCATCTTGACCCTCCAGAGGCTTCTTGCCATGCAGGATGAAATGCAGCGTGCTTGCCTAGCCTCCCAAGGCCCTGCCCTGGGCTTCCAGTCCCTGCTCTGACTTCACTTCCTCACTCTCACTCTGCTTAACCAGTTCCAGTCACCCAGACACACTTTCTCCTCCTTCCATCTGCCAGGCACAGCCCCACCTCAGGGCCTTTGCACAGGTTGCTCCCTCTTGCCCCAAACTGGAAGGTTTATTCCTTTGTTTTACTTGGATTTCTTCTACCTTCACTGACCAGCCTAAGAAAATAGCACCTTCATTCTCTACTCGTGTACTGTGCTTTTTAAAAATAGCATTTATTGCTACCTTAATATATATTTTGATTGCTTGTCTTTATCATAGAAGATAAGCTCAATGAGGACAAGGACTTCTTTTACTGTGTCCATCAGTGTGTCACGAGCACTTAGAAGGCTGCCCTAACACATAGTTTTGATACTCCATAAATGTGTCACCAAGTGAATATGGTATAAGATTGAGTCCTAATATTTCATATATCTTTTTTTTCCTGTTGCTCTTGCAAGTGACTGGCTTCAAGATTTTTATGAAGAACAAATTAATGGATGCTAAAAAGAAAACTCAACTCTGTAACTTCGTAAACTGTCATATAACTGCTGGATGCTATTGTTTCTGAGAATGGAAATATACTAATTTTTTTTCCAATTAGAAAAAAATCCCATACATTTATCATAAGAATTAAAAGTATAGAAAATTACAAGTGAAAATTACCCCCAAATCTAAGATAACAATTAACACTTTCATATTTACCTCTTACAGAAAACTGAACCATGCTGATTTATTTTGTGCCGGGATAAAATAAAATCAGTCCCTGGAAGAGCCCAAACAATACAGACGATGGGAAAGTGGAGTTGGTCCTGCAGCCCAACCCCACTGCCAACTGCCCCTCTGCATCGACTGTGCCTAGCACACATGTACAATCAACATCTACACTTGGGTTTTGTTTAGCTTTTGTTTCTTACCGTAAGAGAATCTGCCATACACACTACAGCTTTCCCCTCACCCCCAGTATTTTCCAACGTTCAACAAAGTTGAAAGAATTTTAGAGTTAAGCTCCTGGATCCCACCACCTAGGCTCCACCATCAGCATTTGATTACATTTGTTTTACCACATTTCTGCTTCTCCATCCATCAGTGCATCTCATTTTTCATGAGACAGAGGAAGTGGTATACTTACTTCCCTTTAAATTCTTCAGCACACAAACCAACGTTCAGTATTTGCTCATTGTTTTTTATCTTTTGATGTAAAATTACATATAATGATGTGCACACATCTTTAACTGTTCATTCACTGGGTTTTGACAAATGCATGTGCCTGTGTACCCAAGCTGCTACAGGGACTTCTACCAACATCCCAGGGAATTTTCTTTAGCCCTTTCTCAGCCAATTCCTACTTCCTCCCATTGCCCCCAGGGGTAAATACTGCTCTGATTTTTCCACTGATTTTTACTCCTCGGTTCTAGAGATTCACATACAAGGACTCACTGAGTACGTACTTTTGTATAAGACCTCTTCCAGTCAGCATGATGCTTTAGGTATTTATTCATGCTTTTGCTGGTTTCATGAATTTACTCTGCTCCCCTGCTGACTGGTATTCCATTATATGAAAATACTGTCGTTTATACATGCTATTCTGTAACGTGTCCTTGTATATATCATGGACAATACAAAAGCTGATGCACAGAACATTGTTTCTCATGAACATGAGTGTGCTGTCCTCAAGATGTATTTGTAGCAAGGGAACTGCCTGATGAATGGGTACCCCTATTGAATGACCAGCCATTGTCTGATGGCTCTCCAGAGGAAAGTGTCATTTACAGTCACATCAAAGCTGAATATATCCACTTTTTAACTTCTGGAAAATACTGCGTTTATCAACATAAAAGAAAAACAACCCTCTGTCCTACTGATAGGTGAGAAATGACACATCATTGGAATTGCTTTGATTATTATTGAGGTTAAATACCAGCTAATAATTTTTCCGGTTCTTTGTATTATTCTTTGGCTTATTGCCTGTTTATGCCCTTCTTGTCTTATTGATTTTAAAGTGTTTTATACATTAACAAAACCGAGGGTGGCTTTGTTATATATTACACAATTTCCCCCCAATTCATAGTTTTTTTTAAAGTTTTGTTTTTTTGCTTTCTTTGCCATACAAACCTTAGAATTAGTATTAAATAAAGCCTATCACTTCCTTTACAGCTTTTTAATTCTAATAATTTTTCCAGTACTTTTGTGTTTTCTTTTTCGCATTTAAAACCTCAGTATATTTGGAATTTATTTTATCATGGTAAGAGGTAAGGATTAGAAAAATTTCAAATGGTTAGCCCTGTGTCCCAAAGAATATTGAGTAATTCACTCTTTTTCCAAATGTTAAACTCTTATATAGATTCTGTTTCTGGAACTGTACTCTGTTCCATTGACTAGAATGTCTGCTCTTTTTCTACCTGAACCTTCAAAATGTATTTTAATAACTAGTAGTTTTCTTTCACAAATCTTATTTTTTTTTTTTAATTTCTATGGGTATTTGTAAACATTTATCCTTCTACTTGACCTTTAAAATCACTTTATCTATATGTGTCAAGTTTATGATTTAATTTATGGAGAATTTATACCCTTAATCTTCTGGCTCTCACCATGTAATAATAACGTGGTCAGCTCCTTCATTTATTCAAACACCCTTTCATATTAATCAGTAAAGTTTTATGAAATTTTCTATACAAATGTCCAATATACTCTTAGGTCATTTATGTTGTGTCATTGTTACTGTTGCTACTGTGAATCAGATTTATCTTCCTTCCCCAAATTTCCTTGCTATTTTTAATATCTAAAAAGGGTAACAGTTTTAAGGAAATTGTAAAGTATATCATATATGAAGAGTATACAAGATACAGATGTGAGTTTAAGGACTAATAAAGTAAATGTAAGCACCACCCAGATTAAGAAATAGCACATTACAAAATCTAAAAGGTCCCCTGTGTCCCCACCATGGTATCTGCTACCATCCCTTCCCCAGAGGTAGCCTGGACTTTTATGGTTTATGGTATTGATCTATGTTCACTTAGTAATCAGTCACTTTGCTGAATGTTCATGTTATTGCTAATAATTTTTCAATGGTTTTTATTGTGTAAAGTTAAAATTCAGACCAGACATAAATAATGCAAATTTGCCTTCTCTTTAGAATATGTATACTTTCACTTTGGTTTTGCACCTAATTATTACATTGACTAGCATTTCCAGAAGTTGTTAAATGAATCACACTTAGTATACATCCCCGCTTTGTTCTAATTACATTAATGAAACACAGTATCGAAGCATTAGTGCAGGATGATAGTTGAGAAGAAAATTTCTCTTATGTAAAGGAAGTATTCTTCTATTTTTATTATAAAGTTTTATTAAAATTCATTTTTAATTTTATCAAGTAACTATTCTCCTCTCACCTATTAAGATGATGAATTATATTAATAGGCAGCCTAACAGAAAGTCATCAGAGCAGTCCTGGAATGATTCTCACTTGGCCAAAGTTTTTGTGCTTTTATTATACTGCAGGATGCTAAGTGCTAATATTTCATTTTGAATTCATCTGCATTGTGTGTCTACGTACATGTGTGCGTGTGTATTAATATCTGCATGTGTATACACACTGCATTTGTCAGGTTTGGTACCTCAGTCGTGGTAACTTCATGAGAAGAAAGAGAAAACTTATACTTATTGAAATATGGCTTATGTTTACACATTGCTTTGTTACCAAGTGTTCTAGTCCATATTTTAAGGATAATTATCTGCATGTTGAATCTTCACCGTTTTAGTTTTCTTGCTTCTCATTATTTTTTTACTGCTTTCTGTCTCCTGTATTTCTACTTCTGACCAATTTTAAAGTCACAAACTTTAGAACTAAATTTGATTTCTTAAACTTTTTCTTTCTCTTTGCTGGTTCTCTTTGCATCTTGATGTAATGTTTTGTCAATCTCAATATTTATTCATTTTTTTTCAGAGACCATTTTTCTGTAACTTCATTGCTTCATTGAGGATACAAAGTGCATGCTGTCTCCTTTCTGGAGCTCCCTTTGACCACAACTGAGTTTAGGCTGATGAGGTGATTCAGGGTAGGAGCCGGTCACCAGAAGGACCAAACACTGGATAATAGATGGGAACTTCCAGCCACATGCTGACCTCCAACCTCTGACCTCAGGAGGGAAGGGGGATAGAGACTGAGCTCTACAAAGAATCTTGAACAAAGGGACTCAGAGCGCTCGCAGGTTGGTGCTCTGTGGAGGCGGAGTGCCTTTCGCTCTCTCCCACGCACAGGTGACCCTGTCCTCCAGCGAGAAAGACGAGCTCTCAGCACTCCCTGTGCAGGTTCGGCCTGCACCTGGGTCAGAGCTGGGAGAGCCAGGGCAGGAAGAGACCCTCGGGACCGGATCCCCACTATGAGTGTTATTCAAGGTTTCTGATTTCAGTCCCAAAAGTGCTGCCTGCTTTCTGGAGTCCTCAGGTAGCTGCGTTCTGAGCAGAGGCTGTACTGAGCATGGCCATGTCCTTCTCAGGGGCTGGCACTGGGGTTTCCACGGACGGTGATGCTGAGGAAGCTTCACAGATAAGACTATTTTAACCAAGTCCTTCTGAACGTGAAAGTGCACTGCCAGAGATGTCAGGCTTTTAAGGAGTTTGGGAGACAGCCCAAAGTGGCAGTACACTATTAAAATAACACAAGCAAGTCCCTTGACATTTCATTTAATCTAGCAGGTTAAAAAAACAAACAAAAAACCTACATGAAATAGTGTGTCAATTATCTGGTATTTGAAGCTAAATTTAAAAGTATGCCATGTGTATTATTAGGAGAAAAAAGGTAGAAGAGACTTTTCTAATTTATAACCTTTAAATAGCTATCACTTCTAAATGTACAGAACCCTCTTCAGGAGCTTCTAGGCCAGTAACCAGGACAAGACACAAATGAGGTTCACGAGTCAGCTGTCTAAGCTGCTGTCAGCTTCAGAGGCAAGCCAGCTAAAGGGAAAACTAATTATTTCACTAGAGAAACGCACACCATCACCTCATCTGAGTTTCCTGCCAAAGGACGGAAGCTGACCCCACTTGTCTTGTTCCGAAGGCCAGAGCCTCAAGGATATCCCAGGGGTTCCTTAAGTACCTGCCCGGTGAAAGCAGAGAGAACTTTCAAGGGAACAGTGCTAACTCCACAAGGGTGCCTTCACTTTGGTTCAGAAGAGATGAAAAGGTCAAGATAATTGTAGTCATAAGAAAATAGTCTTTTAAAAAATGTGTATTTAAGTATTGGTGGGTAGATAGCATTATGTCTGTAATTTACTAAAAATAGCCATAACAAGAAAATGATAGAGCAAGTAACAATTTTAAGATTTGGGGTGATGAGTACAAGGGAGTTTGCTTTATTATTCTCTTGACCGTTGTGCAGAATGGCTGAAAATTGCCCTGTAATGAAAAGTAAGTGGAGAGAGAAAGAGAGGGTCAAAGCAGGTGATCCTATGTCTATGAGTCAATGTCAGGAAAATGTTCCAAGGAAAGATCTAATTTCTCAAAACTTGAGCAGTTTGTTTCTATTTTTGAAGAAAGTCAAGATGTGAAGAGCGGCTCCCAGCCCCTCCCAGCCCAGCTCATCCCCACGGTCATTAGCAATGAAGCCCCTGCACTGACTGGCGAAGGCAGAAAGCAACCCGCTCTCTTCAAAGGGCAGCTCTCTTCCACAGAGTTCATGCTCATGACCCCCAACCACAAGCCACAGGAAAGAGACAGAGCACACAACAAGCTTCCGTACGTTTCTTCCCAACTTTCCGGGGCCTGTTTCCATGGAATTCACTGGGTAAAGTTAGAATTCTGCTTGTTTGGGACAGCCTCACATGTTCCAGCCTTCTCAGCCTGATTCAGATCTTAAGTTGTAATTTTACCTGATAAGCTGAAAACAAGACTGTATTTACCCCAATCCTCTCACTCAATAACCCCTCCATGAGCCCCACTGCATAGTTCTGATTTAGCAGGCGTCTTCATGAGCCGGCAGAGCTAAGGAAAGGCTGAGAGGTGGTGGCGGAGCCTGCCATCCCCTGGGAATGTGGTTCTCTGGTATTTATATTAATATAAAAGGAAAACAGGGCTGAAAGACTGAAGGGAGTGTTTCCCAGTAAACACACCTGTTTACTCTCATACAGAGCAGCTGGGCCCTCATCTGTCCTTATCTAGGATGTAGGATGGCCCCAAAGCAGACCCAGAAAATTAAGTTTATGTAAAAATTAAATGATTCTTTTAAATTAAAGAGCCAAACACCACTTAAGTTACACTCTTCCATCATATTTATTATTATCTTTTTCTTGCCGCCGGATGGGCTCTTTCTGTATTAAGAAACTACGTCCTTGACCCCCAATCTTCTGTCTACATCTGAAAGTTCACTCTGGGGGTCAATTTACGCCCGTGTGCACAAGGATGAAGAAAATCGAGGTGAACAGAGGCCACCCCTACCCCAGTGATGAGGAAGGTGGTGCTGTAGCACCAAATTCTGTACCACCTATCATTCAAGTGACAACTTCAAGAGAGCTGACCCTATTTAAAAACACAGGCCCATGATACGCTGAGAGCAGCAGTGCCTGTGAGCTACACGGCGACCTGCGTGGATCATTTTAGAACCAGTCAGTCCCCATTACAGAGAACTGAAGCTGATGTCACTGCAGAACTCTGAAGTCCCGGCACGTCTGGTGGCCCCGAGCCAAGTCCTGATTCTTCTCCAGATCCAAGTGAGAGGAGAAATCGGCTGGAAGGAATTTTAAGCAGGACTGGAGACCAAGATGAGCCATGCAGTGTCACACTCCTTCCACGATCAAAAGATACAAACAAACCCCTCCAGCGCGTTACAGACGCTTTACTGAAATAATGCATTCATTTCTCTTCCTGTTTCTGTAACCTGCAGACAGCTCCCTGCCCTGGAGGGCCGGGGCTGGGTTGGAAATTCAGACAATGGTCTTGTGCATGCCTGGTCAGTTCAGACCCGGTCACTGGGCTCCCATCATGGGTGAGGCCATGCTCCAACCCAGAAAAGAACTCGCACTTCTCAGCTGCAGCCCACTTCCCACTCGTCAAGCGCATGGCAAAACCCACGCTTAAAAATGGCCACAGCAGAGCCTCTTTGGAATAAGCCCCAAGTGTTTTAAACCTGGGAGGTTCTTACTGTTAAAAAATTCTGCAATCTCTGACTCAGTCTCTAGGTTTAACACCTAAATGATTCCTGGGAGGAGAACACAACATGGCAAAGAGGCAACAGGTTTGGTATTTTAGGACAGAAGCTGTGAGCTGAGCCAAGATTATGTGATGAGAAATGTCTGGGCAACCCTGAGCAACCCCCCTTCCACATCCCTCCAACCTCAGTCTGCCCAGAAGCATCTCCAGGGATTCAAGGAAGATTAAGATCAGGACAAAGTCATTAATGAAGTAACTTCCGTGGTCAAACAGCTTATACATTGGCTAATATTATTATTATTATTATTCCTACTTCATGTGGGAGAAAGCTGAGGATTAGAAGGTTCTGAAATCACCCAGTGACAAGGCCAAGTATACAGACATGTGCCACGGTGTTCTCATGGGGACTAAGGCCACTAGACCCAAATTCCCAAATAATGTACCTTGCACTCCTCCTGACAATTCAGTGCATCGTCTCAAACTCGATCAGGGAAAGCAGAAAGAAAAGAGGGTACAAGTATAAGATGAAAGCTTATAAAGAGAGAGACTCCTTCAGCCGTGCAGGGAAGGCCACAGGCAGAGTGGAAGCCACCAGGCAGGGTGAGTGGTCCAGTCATAGGCTCTGGAGAGAACTGACTGAAGTGCCTGGACATCCCTGTGTAACAGGTAAAATACAGGCAACAGAGAAGTAGCTTAAACAGCAAACAAATGAGAGGTGTGCACATCTCAGGTCTGGTTTTAGTTCAACCTGTGCTCATCAATAAAGGCCAACAGCCTTGCAGGAATACTAGAGCCAAGTCAGTCTCTCCTTCCTGGGCTTCCTAGGTGGTGCTAGTGGTAAAGAATCCACCTGTCAATGCAGGAGATGCAAGAGGTAGGTTCAATCCCTGGGTCAGGAAGATCCCCTGGAGTAGGAAATGGCATTCTGTTCCAGAATTCTTGACTGGAAAGTCCCATGGACAGGAGAGCCTGGTAGGCTACAGTCCATGGGGCCACAGAAAGTCGGACACGATAGAGTGACTGAGCGCTCCTGCCTGCCTGGACCACAGCTGACAGGCCAGCTGCACGAGTTTGGCCTTGTTGTTGTTCAGTCACTAAGCTGTGTCTGACTGCGACTCCATGGACACAGGCTCCCCTATCCTTCACTATCTTCCGGAGTTTGCTCAAATTCATATCCATTGAGTTGGTGACGCTATCTAACCATCTCATCCTCTGGCACCCTGTTCTCCTGCCTTTGATCTTTCCCAGCATGAGGGTCTTTTCCAAAGAGTTGGCTCTGCATCAGGTGACCAAAGTATTGGAGCTTCCGCATCAGTCTTTCCAATGAGCATTCAGAGTTGATTTCCTCACAGTCCAAGGGACTCTCAAGAGTATTCTTCAGCACCACAATTTGAAAGCATCTTTGGCTCTCACCTTCTTTATGGTCCAATTCTCACATTTGTACACGGCTACTGGAAAAACCATAGCTCTGACTATATACTTTTGTTGGCAAAATGATGTCTCTGCTTCTTAATACGCTGTCTAGGTTTGTCATAGCTTTCCTTGGGCTACAGCCTATGCAGTTGTCTTCCTCAGGATTTAAATCTTCCTGGTTTTTAGGTCTCCTATTTAAAGCTGGACCAAATTTGTATAACCAGCCCCATCCTCTTCCTGTCCCTTCTAACACCTAAGCTCTCCCTATGTGCTTTTCTGCACTCATATCTCCAATCACACCAAGGAAAAGGAAACACCCCAATACGCTTCCAAACATTAATAGCACCAACATGATTTTAATTCTTATGAGATAAATATCAATTAAGTATACTCTGATAAGCACCCGCTATCCCAGCTGCTTTATGAACTGTGAGTCTGTGCCCATTAAGTTAGGACACGATAACATTACTGATCTGAGGACTGTGTGGGGAACAGCCACCAGGCCAGGGTGGGTTTCCCATGCAGACCAAGCCTGGCAACGCTGGGTCAGGTGCAGGGAAGGAAGCCCAGACATTCCATCAGCTTCTCAGGGTTCTCACAGTATTAAATCCACCAGAAAAACAGTTCCCGAGGATGGAGGAGCACTGCTGAGAAACTGAGCCAATTCCTGGCATTCTGGCAGAAAATGAGTGAATTCAGGTTGATTTTCCAATTACCTTTTAGATATAAATCGTGTTCTTTAACATACCCAATACACAATTTGTCCCTGGACTCCCAAGCCAGGTAGGAAGCTTGGAAATCACTCCATGAGGGTGTTCATTGAGTCACTCTAGCTGAGTTAACCTACTTGTCTCATGGGTTCTGGTTTAGGTGTCAGGTCAGTGGCCATGGGAGGGTAACGTTCAGCCTCTGAACTCTCAATTGTTTCCTCTCTGAAAGATATCTCCTTCTAGTCTACAAATGTTTGCCTATTAAAAACAAGAGGAACATTAAAAAAGCAACTAACTTAAAGCCAACATCCATTTCCTAAGTGATACATCTTCCCCTGAAACGAGCATCTGATCCTCAGCCCCTCACTTCCTTAACACAGTTCACACCTGTGTGGCCTTCCCTTTCTCAAAGTAGCCCCATGCCTTCTGGCTGTTTCTGCCTTGGGTGACTGAGGACTTCTTAACTAACTTCAAGGCCTCTCCCAATCCTCAATCCCAAAGGGTCGCCAGAGGGTGTGGGGGTCTGGCTGCCCTCTCCCCTCACTCCCTCTGGCCAACTTTCTTGCTATATTTGGACTTGAAGAACTCAGCACATCCTCAATGAGCATCCTCAACCACACTGAAACCCTGGTGAAACAACTCCTTCAGGAGGAGCTTGTCTCATCTCACACAACTGCAGAAGCCTCCTGAGCCTAAAACAAAGTGACAACTGATCCTTCCCGAGTCAGCAAGGACCCCACCCTCCCCACCTGACAGAGTCCAGCTCTACTCTCTTCCTTCCTTCCTGGCCCTCAGATCTCCTCTACCTGGAAAGCCTCCATCCCACTCCACCCCCGCCTCCCCTTTTTTTAGTAGGAAGAAGGCATCAGAAGGCCCTGAAAAGCCTTTATGAGTCACATCGGCAAACCCTGCTACTCTCCACTTGGGCAGTGGGTAGGGCTAGGGAGAGGCTAGCTGGGAACACCCAGGTGTCTTGAGTTTGCCTACACCCACTTGAGGGCCACTGCTACGGCCACCTCCAGGTCTTGCCCACCCTGGGAGTGCTCTGTCGGGTGTGGGTCTGTGCCTCTGGACGCCCATTTCCAGTGGCACCCAAGTAACTCTATTACTGATCCACGTATATGTCTCCCGAATCAGCCATCGTGCTCCTGCAGGGGAGAGAACAATCCATCTCACTGGCTTTGGAGACGGGACCCTCAACCTGGCACCACACCCCTGGAACAAGGTCCTATAGAACAGTCCACCCTCCAGCTGCAATCCACGGCTCCACACTCCACTGCTTTGCAGTCACCCATCTTCCCTCAGGCCTCAGGGTTCCCAGTGCATGGGATGCTCTGCTACCACAGAGACCAGCAGTGACCATCAACTCAGGTGCAGCCTCCTCCTCCTCCTTTGAGTCAGACTTTATGATCCCCGCCCCCCAGGAAGACGATGGCTGCCTCCACAGTGAGCAGAGGAGTCTCATCCTCTTCTCCACCCCTAAGAGGTGGAGAGGAGGTATGTCTCTTTAGCAGATGGGGGCTTGGATCTCACAAATCTTTATAATTTAAGTACTTATAAGGCTGACCAAACAGAATACACCTTCAAAACAGGTTATTTCCACAGGTCCATTCAATCTCAGGATAAGCAAACAAGCTGTTCTTATGACCTTGGTGACAACAGTTAATACTAGAGAGAGGTTTAATGCCCAGTCTCAGCACCTTAACGTGGCCTTCACATCCAGGTTAAACATTCAGAGGGAAGCATGTGGACATTAGGGAGCAAATGACAAGAAGCTAAAAATACAAAGAAGAAGCTGACATCTCATGGCTTCATTTATACCATGTTAGACACTGATGGGACTCCCAGGCAGTGCAGTGGTAAAGCATCTGTCTGCAATGCAGAAGACCCAGTTTCAATCCCTGGGTTGAGAAGATCCCCTGGAGAAGAGAATGGCAATCCACTCCAATATTCTTGCCTGGAGAATTCCTTGGACAGAGGAGCCTGGCAGGCTACAGTCCCTGGGGTCGCAAGGAGTCGGACACGACTGACTGACTACCACACACACACGATGATGGGGTCACTATGCTACTGTCTGCAGGGGTTTTACATGGTCACATGGTTCTGTTATTCAAAACATGATGCTATTTAAGAGGAATCATCAATTTCATCTCAGCACAAGTAAAATGAGAATGAAACTGGTTCATGCAATATACTGTCTAGCTCAGCACCAAGGGATTGCTTTTTTTAATTCCATAAGGGTCATGAAGGTGTGCTGTTAAGTATGCAGCTGTATACATTAACCATTTTTGAAGCAATGGGATTTAATGTTACTAATTTTGCATCCTTAGGCACACAAATCAGATAAGTCAAAGTACTAGTTAAAATGCCCAGAAGTTTAATAAGAAGATACAAATAAGCAAATAAATAGTTAACAAGTAATTGTTTTATAAAAAGGGATATAATTCAGTTGCTCTGCAGGTATGGTTTCAAACAGGGATTAAAACTAATTTGGAACATAGTGATGATGGTATCAAAGCAGCAGAAGACAAATGACTTTGTTCCCATTGGCTGCTGATCATCAGGAGGACCAGGAGGGAGGGAGGCTGGAGGGGGTGGAATGTTATTTTATGAGCATCATTTCACCCAAAGTTGATTTCCTGGAATTATATTAATAACTCACTGGCTGTAAGAGCCCCACTGTGAGCTGAACTGCATATAATCTTTATTCTCTCCTGAACACTGCTGTTCTGTTAAAAGAATATTATGTTCACACTTGCTCCCCTTGAGTCTTCCACTCACGTTACATACTGATGTGTTCAAACTCTCACAAAAGACTCTTGGACTCACTGAACTGCCTAATGAGATCCATTTGAGATAACACATTCCACATACTCTTGTTAGGTAAACACTGGAGAAGAAGGGAGAATATGAACCAGTATGGATGTGAGAGTTGGACCATAAAGAAAGCTGAGCACCGAAGAATTCATGCTTTTGAACTGTGGTGTTGGAGATCTTGAGAATCCCTTGGACTGCAAGATCAAACCGGTCAATCCTGAAGGAGATCAGTCCTGAATATTCACTAGAAGGACTGATGCTGAAGCTGAAGTTCCAATACTTTGGCCACCTGATGTGAAGAACTGACCGGAAAAGACCCTGATGCTGGGAAAGACTGAAATCAGGAGAAGGGGATGACAGAGGATAAAATGGTTGGATGGCATGACGACAGAGGATAAGATGGTTGGATGGCATCACCAACTCTATGGACATGAGTTTGAGCAAGCTCTGGGAGTTGGTGATGGACAGGGAAGCCTGGCATGCTGCAGTCCATGAGGTCGCAAAGAGTCAGACACAGCTGAGCAACTGAACTGAACTGAACTAAGCCCCAACGTGAACAAAAATAAAAAGGCAACTTGCCCTTCAAAGAAAAATTTACTTAATACTTTTCCTTAGAGAAATAAGATGATTTTCAAAAGGCCCTATGTGCCTAAAATTTTTTTAAAAGATTTTATGTGGACCATTTAAAAAATTCTTTATTGAATTTGTTACAATATTGCTTTTATGTTTTGGTTTTTTAGCTCCGAGGCATGTGGGATCTTAGCTCCCCTACCAGGGATTGAACCTGCACCCCCTGTATCACAAGGCAAAGTCTCAACCACTGGACCACAAGGAAAGTCCCTTAAAATTTGGTCAAATTTGTCAGTATTTAGACAGTAATTCTGCAAACATCATTTCTTAGCTTTTTACCATTATTGATTACATTGAGCCTTGGGACAGCATTTTAACACTGACATCTGATATTTAAAAGAAAGAAAAGGAGACATGATTTTAAAATCCTGGTATCTTGCAAAGGGTGGTCTTCCTAGTCCAATTCATATATGTGAACTTTCTAAGATGTCAGCTGTCCAGAAGGCTGTTCACAGTTCCGCATCAGTGGAACAAATCATCACAGGTGTATACCTCTTTTGTATTGCTGTTTTCTTCCCTACTTCCCCAACGTGCTTCAAACTCCACAGGCACCCACCCACATCTATTTAATGTATGCCCTTCCATATTTTAAGTATATGTGCAAACTTGCCAACTTACTTATACTATGTTGGTGTTTACAAAAAAAGTATTGTATTTTTTATTCTTCACCCAATATTATGCATTTAAAAACATTTAAATCAACTTCAATGAGGTGCAATTTACATACAGTAAAATGCCCCCATTTCAGATTATAACAGGAAGCATTTGACAAATGTATGTTTGTGCAACTAACCACTTCCATCCCCTCACGGGACATTTCCATCACCCTAAAGCGCTGTCCAGCCCTCTGCTGTCTCTCTCCAGCAAGCTCAGATCTGCTTTCTCTCACTACAGTTCACACTGAGAACATCACAAAATTATAAACTATGTACTCTTTTGGGGTTATCTTATTTTAAGCAGTGACTTATTCACATTATATTGAGAGCATGTTCTTTATTGGCAAGCAATAATACACTAAGTGTATGTCCCTAAATTGGCCCATTCACCCATGGATGAACATCTCTCTGGGCTGTTTCTAGGTTTCGGATACCGTGAACAACTCTGACCATTCGTTGAACATCTTGGTGTGGACACATGTTTTCATTCCTCCTGGGTAAATATATAGCAGAATTGGTGGGCTGTATGCTTCCCTGGTGGCTCAGTGGTAAAGAATCCACCTGCCAACCAGGAGACACAGGTTTCATCACTGGATGGGGAAGATCCCCTTGAGCAGGAAATGGCAACGCACTCCAGCATTCTTGCCTAGGAAATCCCATGGACAGAGGAGCCTGATGGGCTACAGTCCACGGGGTTACAAGAGTCAGACACAGTGACTAAAACAACAACAATGCTATGTGTGTATTTAAAGTTACTAAAAATGGCCATACTATTTTCTAAAGTAGCTGTCCTATTTGCATTCCAACAGCAATGTAACAGCATTCCAGTTACTCCACATTCTTGCCAACACGCGGGCATCTGTCATGTGCCTATCTCTCTATCTTGATGTTCACCTATCTTCTTTGTTAAGCATCTATTCAATCATTTGGCCACTTTAAGTTGTCTTCTCATGGTTGAGTTTTTACAGTTCTTTATATATTCCAGATACAGGTCTCTCTCAAATACATGTACCGTAAATCTTTTCAACTAGCTTGAGGCTTCTCTTTTTATTTTCTCAACAGTGTCTATCAAAGAAGTTTTTATTTTAATGAACCTCAATATATCAATTGTTTAATGATTTGTGCTATTTGTGGTTTGTGTAAGAACTTATGAACACTTTCTCCTATGTTTTCATCTGTAAGTTTTATAGTTGTCTTTTATATAGAAGATCAGAAATTAATTTTTTTGTTTAGTGTAAAGTAAGAGCGGGGTTTTATTTTTGTCTTTCCTGAAAGGAAAGCCAGATGGTCCAGTACCATTTGTTGAAAAGACAGTCCCTTCTCCACTGAACTATCTGGTTTCTCTGTCCAAAATCAATTGATCATATATGTGGGGGTCTATTTCTGAACTCCATATTCTGTTCCATTGATATACATGGCTATATTTACACCAATACCACAGTCTAGATTATTGTGGCTTTATATTAAATCTTGAAATGAACCACATATCTCTGTTTCAAAATTGTTTTAGCTAGACTCTTTGAATTTCTATATAAATGTTAAAATCAACTTATCAACTTCCAAAAAAAAGTGATTTTTGACTGGGATATTGCACTGTATCTATACATCAATTGGATCTATAGAATTAACATTTGGATAGAATTAACATTTTAAAATATTAAGTCTTCTACACCATAAGCATAGTATAATTCTCCATTTATTTAGGTCTTTTTCTATAATGTTTTATAGTTTTTGTGCACAGGTCTAGCATATATGTTGTTACATTCATCCCCAAATATTCTAGAATTTTCATGTCATAGCTAATAGTATTTTTTTAAATTTCAATTTCCAACTATTAGTTACTACTTTAAAGAAATGCAGCTGATTTGGGGGTATTGATCTGATATCTTGGAACCTTGCTAAAATGCATTATTAGTTCCAGTGACTTTTTTGAAGACTTTGTGATTTTCTTTTCTTTTTCTTTCTTCATTCATTCATTTGGCTGCACTGGGTCTCAGATATGGCACGCAGGATCTTCTCTCTTTTGTTGTGGCATTCAAACTCTTAGTTGCAGCATGTGTGATCTAGTTCCCTAACCAGGGATCGAACCCAGGCCCCCTGTGCTGGGAGCACAGAGTCTTGCCCATTGGACCACCAGGGAAGTAAGTCCCTCATGCTCTTCTATGTAGATAATCATGTTGTCTGTGCAGAGATTTTTTTCCTTCTTTGCCAGGCTGCATGCCATTTTATTCTTTTCTAGCTTACTGCACTGACTATGACTTCCAGTACAGTGTTGAAAGAAATGGTGAGAGTGAACATTTTTGCCTTGTTTTCAGTCTTCTGGGGAAAGTGTTTAGTCTTTCGCCATTTCAACTATAATGTTAACTGTAAGTTTTCTTAGATGCCTTTTATGAGCTTGAGAATGTTCTCTTCTATTTGCAGTTTGCTGAATCAGTTTGTCATGAAACCAGTGCCAAATTCTGTCAAATACTTTTTATGCATATATTGAAATAACCAAATAGGTTTTTCCCTTTATTCTGCTAATGTAATAGATTATGTTGATTGATTTTCACATTAAGCCTTGCATTCCTGAGATAAACCTTACTTGATCATAATACTTGATCCTCTCTCTATACTGTTGGGCTTCATTTGCTAATATTTTGTTAAGAACTCTTAAGCCTATTGGGACTATCCTGGTGGTCCACGGTTAAAACTCCAAACTTCCACTGCAGGGGGCACAGGTTTGATCCCTGATCAGAGAACTAAGAATCTCCATCCTATGAGGCACAGCCAAAATTTTTTTTTTAAATATTAAAAAAATGTTTTTTATACTTGGGTTCATGAGGGATCTTGTCCTGCAGATTCTTTTTTTCCTCCTCTTGCAGAGTCTTGGACTTTGATTTTCAGGATAAAGTTAGCCTCTTAGAATGGGATGGGAAATGTTCCCTCTTCCTCTTATTTTCTGAAAGAGTTTGTATAAAGATTGGTATCATTTCTTTTTTAAATGTTCCCTAGAATTCATCAGCAAAGATATCTGGGCTTGGAATTTTTCTTTGTGAGGGAAAAACTAGGGAGTTCAATTCCTTAATGAGATATAAACTATCCAGATTTTCTTTCTCTTCTGTGTCAGTTTTGTTAATCTGTGTCTTTCACGAAATTCATCCATTTCACCTAAGACACAAAATTTATTAGCACAAAACCCTTCATACTTAAAGGATTCTGTTACTATCCTTTTAATGCCTGTTGGATCTGTAGTGATGCTCTTTGATTTCTGAAACAGGCGATTTATAGCTTTTGTTTTTCCTGACGATTCTAGCTACAGTTTAACATTTTTGTTGAACTTTTCAAAAACTATCATCTATTTTCATGGGTTTTGCACATTTCTCTGGTGTATCTTCTATTTTGTTTATTTTCACTGTTTTCTTATTTCCTTTCTTCTACTTACTTAAGGTTTGATGTGATTCTCTTTTTCTGGTCTTACAGAGAAAGCTTAGACTGTAAATTTTAGACTTTTCTAATTAAAATCTGTTAACATCATTACGATTTTGAGATTATTTTTGGTGCATGTAAACCTAGTTCAGTAATTTTACCTCTTGCAAAAATGATATTTAGCCCACGATCCATAAACACTGAGTCAGTTATTTCACAAACAGTGCAATGAGAAAGGTTATAGCACACGTCTTGATGTGGGGTTTTCTAAGAGTTTCTATATACTGCTAAGAAAGAAAAAGTGCTGCCAACCGAACCAGGCATGTTATTTATCAAAAGATGGTACTATATCTCAGCTATGTTCAGATGTGAAAATGTACCTCCTAGAACTGATGAAATATGACCCACTCTGCACACAGATAATTATAAACATTGTATCTTGTCTTACCAATGACCAGGACTTCTAATACTGAAGCACCACCAGAGAGAACCCTTGCCTTATTCCCAGGGTCAAAGAGAGCGCATCTGTAGTTTCTTGACTAAGCATATTTGCTGGAGAACCCTGTACAACCTTTACCAAGTAAATGCCCATGACTCAACTTACACATGCTGGATTAAACATGCGCATTGATCTCAAGAAAAAGAGTAACACAAGGACAAAGAGAGAAAATTATGAGAAGCCAGTCATCATATAGGTCATCTGGAGTGTCAGTGCTGGGGTCAGGACAGGGCTTGAATCCTGGCTCTATCAGGTATGACCATACAGCCTTAATTCCCTCCTCTTCAGAGTAGGGCTGAAGGTAGGCCATGCCACACAGCCTTGCTGCAGGGGCTGAATAGGTTGATTCATGTAATGGTACAGCATAATGTTCAACAACTGTGAACTACTTTTATTACCACAATTTAAAATTTTAACCAAGAGTTGGGCAATTTGTAGCGACTAAGCAGAGAGAGACTGGAAGCCCTAAACCTCCAAGGGGAAAACCCAAAAAGAAGCACCCTCATAATGGGGGATCTCTGAAAGAATGAAAACTGAGGTACCAGACTCGCTTGAAGGAGAAGCTAAGGATGAGAGTGCTGGTCCAAAATTTGTATGAAGAGCAAACAGTAGAGCCCTAGGACTGCTCCTCCTGACTGGGAGAATTCTAGAGAAATCACCCAGAGGGCCTCTGGACGTGGAGACACGATGAACAGCTCAGGGCTGCCTTCATCTTTAGGACTGCCTTTCTTCATATTCCTGTTTGTTTACTGCATTTCCCCCCAGGGCTTTACAGTGAACATCTGATTTTCCTTTTATTTTTTATCTTCGTTTTCTGACTAAATGTATTCAATCCTAGCTTGCTTTAACTACCTCTCACAGACATGAAAAGTTGTGCTCACACTGTCATTCAGCTTTGAATATTTCATAATTTTTTTAAAAAGTATTCCCTCTTTAAGGATTTTTTTTTTTTAAGAATAAGATTTTTAGTTTTCAGACATTTTAAAGGGGCTTCCCTGGTGACTCAGACGGTAAAGAATCTGCCTGTGATGCAGGGAGACCAGGTCTGATCCCTGGGTTGGGAAGATTCCCTCAGAGAAGTGAATGGCTACCCACTCCAGTATTCTTGCCTGGAGAACTCCACAGACAGGGGAGCCTGGTGGGCGGGCTACAGTCACTATGGTCACAGAGTCAGACACGACTGAGTGACTAACACTTTCGCTTTCTTTTCATTATCATGCTCCAACTCTATTGTATGGTGGTCTGAGAATAGATTTTACATGGTATCAATTCTTTGGGATCATTACAGCTTTCTTTGGAGTCTGGTACACAGTTTTTGTTTGTGAATGGTCCACCTATGCTCAGTTCTCTGCCTGTTGGGTATATGGTCCTATATGCCTCCATTAGACTTAATTAATCCTGCTATTAAAAAAATCTAAACTATTTTTCTTACTTTTTATGTACTTAAGTCTCAGCACCTACATTCCTGGTTTATTCACTTCTACCCAGAGTCTTTTTGGTTCCCATCTTACATGTTTCAAGGCCATACTGTTTGATGCATATAAAGCCACGATCAGAGTATCTTCTTGACTGTCTACTCTTTTTACCACAATAAAACATTTTTCTTTGTCCTTTCAATATTTTTTTAATCTCAGATTCTTCTTTGATGCAGATCAAAATTGTTCCTCCAGCTTTTTTTCTTTTTTGGTTTCTATTTCTCCTCTTTCATCCTTTGATTTTCAACCTCTCAAATATTTTGTTTTAAACACAAATCCTGTGATACATGCTGTATCATGATAATTTTTATGCAACATGAAAATCACTGTCCTTTGAGAGGTGAATTCAACTCACTAAGAACTAACTAATCACTTTCATTTCAAAACTTATTCCAGACATCTTATTTCACATTTTCTATTTACCTTGCTTTTCTTTTTCTACCTTCTTTTGGAGAGAAGAAATTCTCTCTTCTCATGTGAACATGATATATTCTATTTTCATTCTTTTGGTGGTTATCACTAACACAGTGAGACCTAAACCTATACATAATTTTCATGATCAGTATCTCAGATATTCAAACTTCTACCTTTCTGGTCATTCACTCTTTCCATCTCTATCTCTCTGGTGGGAACTCCTCAATCCAGTCTTCCAGTTCTCTAATCTGTCCTTTAGTAATATTCATAAGGCTACCTTTCAATCTACCCCCTAAATTCTTTACTTCATCAATTATATTTTTAATGACCCATATCTCCAACTAATCTTTCGTATTTCTTCCTAGTTCCAATATTCTCTCTTATCACTTCAGGTATGCTTATTCTCACTCTGAATCACTCTTCTATGGTGTAGTGCTCTTGATTTTTATAGGCGTATATTTTCCTACAAAGCAGATGTAGTACACCTTGTTTCTTTCCTTCCCACTGAGCTCCAGACATGGCAGGCAAGTTGCACCATCCACGGCAATGAGGGAAAGGACCACGTGCACACCTGAGGACCCGCCCCCTGCCTGCCCTCGCCTGCACCTTCTGGTCTTCACCCGCTCCACTCCCCACCCTCAACAGTATCAGCCATCAAGGGCTCCACACTGTTTCTGACTCGTTGAGTGGACTCGCTGGAGGACCCATCAATCTTACTCTTCTCTGGCAGCCCGAGGACTGAGCTCAGGGGAGGGAGTGAGCAGCCTGTGCCATCCTGTCTGGTCCAATTTGTTTCTCAGCAGCATAAATCAGGTTTCAGCATGTCAACTTTTTTTAAAAGGAGCTCTATTACAATACATTATGATATTCATCTTAATTGAGTGTATGTCAGAGACAGGAACAATGAGAGTACATTGTCTAGTTGGGGGAGAAAAAATATTTTCCTCAGAGTGGGCACATGACAAATTACATAACCTAAGGACTGGAAATTACCCTGAAGTTCTCCTGGGCTTTACACAGCAGGGCCAAATTACAGTTATGGCCACAATGTCAGGGCCTCTAGATTAAAAAAAAAAAAAAAGTTTAACTAAACCCCAAATTAAGTTTATTACAAGGTCTACAACCCAAAGTGTGACATTACTACAAAGTAAATTGGTAAGAAAATTTCATTCATGACTGTATCTAAATCAACTGCCCTGAAACATAAGAAATAAGGAAGTCATTTTAATTCAGTTTTTATAAGAAGCTGAAAAAGATGACAAAACAGAAAGCACCAATTCAATAGGTAGGCAGAATAAGTTTGCTCTCCAGCAGAGAAGTTGTATTTGAGAAAATTGTACAGAGAATACGGAGAAGGTAATGGCACCCCACTCCAGTACTCTTGCCTGGAAAATCCCATGGATGGAGGAGCCTGGTAGGCTGCAGTCCATGTGGTCGCTAGGAGTCGGACACGACTGAGTGACTTCACTTTCACTTTTCACTTTCATGCATTGGAGAAGGAAATGGCAAGCCACTCCAGTGTTCTTGCCTGGAGAATCCCAGGGACAGCAGAGCCTAGTGGGCTGCCATCTATGGGGTCGCACAGAGTCAGACATGACTGAAGCGACTTAGCAGCAGCAGTACGGAGAATAAATGGTGAATCCCAGTATCAAACGCTAGCAAGAATTAATGTTTCTGAAAGCAATTCTGACTGATTCTTGGTTGAGTCTTCAGGACAAAATACAAAGCAAATGCCACAAGTGTCACAAAATACAAAGCAACAGCCTGCAGTGAGACAAGCAGGACACAGCGAAGGGCTGGGCTGGATGGACAATGCAGGACCTCAAGAACAGCTGCAGGGCAGGGTGTCTGTGCAGCTGCCTCTCGCACTGGGCAAAGATGAAGACCAGACTTCCCACACTGACAAATACACATTAATACTATGCCATTAACATTTAAACTCCTTAGATCACTCAATTGAAAGGAAGGAAACACATTTCTTGACCTCTATTCAATTCAAGATAATGTCTGCCATTTTCATTAACAGACAATACAACTGCATGCCACATAATGCGATGGGCATCAATCTATTTAACAGCAAGTCCCACAGCAAATTAAGCACCACTGAGTTATAATTTCAGGAGCACACAAATATATCCATAGTAAATTTAAAATGGTATTCTGCCATTCAATCTAGTAAGTAGAAAACAGCCTAAAGAAAAAAAGAAACATTTCTTGGACTCATACTATATGGAAGTATATAGTAAGGAAATCATTTATAAGGAGAGTAATGTAATTGCTCACTTCAGAGTTACTGATATTATCAGTTTCTGATATGAAGAAGATTAAGAAGGAAATGAAACAAAAATCAGAGAATGATGTATTCTGACAACTACTTCATCAAATAAGATTTATAAGCACATCTGGCATTAAATATACATACATGTGTTATGTACATACAAAGTAAGGCTATATCCTGTTTATAAGGCATATGACTTTCTTCAGCAACTATGCCTTGTATGAGTATAGTGAAAACCATCCTCTTAGTTATACAGGAATGTTCCTGAGCAAAGCTATTTCCTAGGTTATTTATTGCTCAGGTTCCTTGACAAATAGGTAAGTGCAGCAGTCATTTTTAGGTAAAATCCTGGTTCCATTTTTTTTTAAATTTATTCATTTGGTTGTGCCAGGTCTTAGTTGCAGCACATAGGATCTTTGATCTTTGTTGCCATATGTGGGATCCTTTATTTATTACATGTCAGCTCTTAGTTGCTGCATGCAGTATCTAGCTCTGACCAGGGATTGAATATGGGCCCCCACAAAGTCTTAGTCCCTGGACTACTAGGGAAGTCCCTGTTTCCATTAAAAGCAAGGGTTGCCAAACTATGGTTCCCAGGCCAAATCTGGCCCATTACTTGCTTTTGTAAGTAAAGTTTTATTGGAATAGTCATGTCATGCTCATTTGTTTACATACTGTCTGTGATTCTTTCATGCTATGTTAATAGAGCTGGGACCCCTGAGCTCACAAAGCCTAAAATATTTAAAATCCGGCCCTTCATAGAAAAAGTCCATGGACCACTATTCTAGAGCTAGTTTGAGCTATCCTACTTTTATATACCTGAATCCTAAGTAAATAGGATTACTAAAGCCCTGTACTTGTTTAAATAAAACAGAACATCAATACAGCGAAATGTTATGCAATCACTACAAATGACATTTACCAAGAGTTTATAGTGGCCAAGGATAAATAAGTTTGTTATGCTAAGATTTAAGTACATGAAATTGAAAATTCAGTCTGATTGCATCAACGAAAAACAAACACAGAAAAAAAAACTTTTTAACTAAAAAGTTAACACTAACTGTGGTAATGATGGTAAAATCTTTTTTACATTTTCCTTCTTTTTTATTTTTTAGTAAATTTTCTACAAAGAATGTATATCCCATTTTTCATTGGAAAATATTAAACTGACTTTTAAGAAATCCTTGACCCTAAAAATGTAAGTATTATCTGACAAACTATCTCCTTTCTCCATGTAAAAAAAAAAAGGCTGGCATTTTTCTTTAACTCAGCTGTTACAAAGAAGTACACCGTTTCCCTTGACAATTCTTCCAATGAATATGGTTTATTGCTATTCATAGGCTAAGAACACTCAGTGAAATGTTATGTTCAATCCAATTTCTACTCCTCAATATGCAGAAAGTGGTTAATTGTAAAAAGATCTTCCCACCTGGGACTCTGCTTAATCATTCCAGGCAGTGCTTATCTGACGACCAACACCCACAGTCGTGATGTATTGATGTCAAAGTCCATTCTGTGGTAACCATATTAGTTTCATTCGCTTTTCACTGTGCTTCCTACTGAATGCTTAGTTTAAAAATTTTAATTCTATATTAACTCCGAAAGAGGATTTCAGGTAGGTACCAAGACAATGCCTCACATCATGGTGGAGTGAAAGCCTGCTGCCTGACCCAAGGGTAGGAACCCACAGCTGCCAGTGAAGGGACGTCTGGCCCTCCTGACTGGTGGAGGACCACAGGGCTGCAGCCTGGGCGGAGGCGGTGTGGGGGAGAAACAAATCAACTCGCTGCCCTGGCAGCAAGGTGGGGAGTGGCGAGAGCGGAAGGCCTGTCTATGCTCTTCCTGCTGCTTCCCTCACCCATTCCTGCCCTTCTACTCACAGCCCGTTCTGACACAGCACCCAGCCCAGGTCCTGGAGCAGAGCTGGTGTGCGCCGTCAGCTTTGGAGCAGTAAGGACAGGAAATCCACAGGCAGGAGCAGGAAAATGAGTGGGGATGAGGCCGGTTTCACCGCAGATTTGTGGGTGCCTCTGTGGGTGTTCCGGCCATGGAGCTTATGGCCGTTTCTACCCTCCCGCTGTAGTTTGAATCCTGACCACACTGCTGTGATAAAGGTCTCATCTGACCAAGGTCTCCCCATCCTTACATAGATTATCTTAAACAGTATTCGTAAGTCATTTCCCCACATTAACGCCTCCCCCAGCCAGACCTAGAAGAGCCAAGGTCCTTAAGCCAACATCAAGGCAGTCCACCCTCTGATGTCAGCCCACCCTCTGACCTCATGTCACCCCTCTGGACGCCGTCCTCTACTGACCCACGTTTGTGTATGAGAAGTCACCTGCCTGTGTGTTCTCTGTTCCCCTTCAAGTCGCACCATCTGCCTAGACCCAGACTCAGTTTCCCTCTCTTCCAAGAAGTCCTCCCTTATCCCCTTGGCCCCTCTGTCCTCTGGAAACAGAAACAGCCCTTAGTGCCATACCCTTGCTCGTGGATGGCCTGAAATGTTCAGATTTCCTTGTCTGGCAGGAAGCACTCATTTAAATAATGAATTTTCAGGCCACATCTTGTCTCCTCAACGAGACCATAAATTTTTGAGGGCAATGGTTCTTTGCACTGCCTATAGTGCTTAACATGGGTTTTAAGTACACTGGTGGTATTTAGTAAATTATTTCTTGGACAATGAATAAAATGAACGGCTCCTGAGCTATCTGGACCATAGATCTTCCTGAGGTCATGTTAAATGGCACCATAAACCTTTTCTGACAATGATCACAGAGTACAGAGAATTAAATATAAAAATTCACAAATGAAAGAACGAAAAGACCTACAGTCAAGGGCAGGAGCGTGCCCACGGAGCAAAGGAGTGATGCTCTGAGGCAGTGTGGGTATGGCTGCCTCAGCCTCACCGGAGGGTAGGTCCCTGCTTTCCTCCTCTCCTGTCAGCCCGACCCTCTGGATGAACTGGGGAAGCCTCTGGATGAAGCCAGTGTCAGCACTGGCTTCAGGTATTTCCAGCTCTGCCTCATTCGCCTTCTCTCTCCACATGGGAGCTTCTACCTCCACGTCTCCTGCTTTTCCACCTCTCTCCCTCTGCTGCCTCCCCCAGCACCCAGCTCCTTGCTGTAATCTCCCAACATGCTAATAGGCAACAGCCACCCCCTCCTAGTAGGAATCCCATCCATTGTGTCCTCCCACCTGTGTCTCTATGGGATTCTTTTCAACATCCCTGGTTCGTAGTCTCACTGTGTTATCAGCATCTTCCTCCCTTCACCTCCCGTCACACTTGATGACTGTTCTTGATGACAATAGTCCTGCCTCACAAGAAGGCTAGCTCAGCTCTCTTTCTTCCATGGGTGAGGTCCCTCGGGGTACACTTTGGCCACATGCATTCTGCTTTTTGAGGTGCAGTGGAGGAGCGGCCGAAGTCAGGCCCTGTCTGAGTGGGCTGAGCTGTGGAGTGGGCTCGGCAGCTGGGGCCACTGCCCATCACCCCGCTCCTTCTCCTCTAGCTCCTTAGGGATCAGCTGAGCTAGAAAAGGCTTCTCCTTGGAGAGACCCACAGCTGGGACTTGAGAGGGATGGGGTGGAGTGGGAGGCAGATGCCCTCTTCCAGGCGCTGTGTGTCAACCCGATGCTGCAACAGAGGCAAAGCTGCAAGTCCAAGTTCTCATCAAACCAGCCATTGGAGGCAACTTCATGTCCCGACCCCCACCCAGGCTACAGTCACTCAAGGGGCCTCCCAAAGGGTTGAGCACCATGTTGCTGCCCCTAGAGTCCTCTCCTGTCTCAGTACTTTCTCCAGGGCTGTGGGGAAGGAAGCAGGACCCCGTGTGTCTGGTGGGGTTAGGACACCCTGGCAGGAAGTTGAGGAAGAAGCCCCCACAGAGTCCAGTGAACCCACACGGCTGCACCGTCCTGCCTGTGGCTCACCAAGGGCTACTTACCTTCATGTATATGGTTTCCAGCAAAACATAAAATGGAAAGGCAGATATTAAATGGGAGCAAGACGGTCTAAGGGACAAAGTTGGACTTGGAGGCAGGAAGCACACACATTCCACTGTGAGTCCTGCCAGGGACAGAGGGCCTTACATGCAGCTTCTACCATCCTGGAATAGCCCACGTATTTCCTCAGTCACAGTCACAAGAGCTTTGAACTTCTCAAAAGAGTGATGGTAGGGAAGTAATATGAAATATTCTACTTCAACTCGAGCAAAGAATTATATAACTAGAGAAGCTTTTTTTTTTTAAAGAAAGTCCACTTTTCAGCATGACCCACCTTGGTACTGAGGACACCACCTCAGTTAGCCAAGATACAGACAGGGAGCTCCTAGAAATCATGCACACACCTGACCTGGGGGAAAGCGCATCCTGAGCCCTGAGAGGAAATCCCCAGCATCCACTCGGAGTCCTGAGTTCATGCCTGGAACTTGGTCCACCAGAGTCAGGTAGATTCCTTGGGTCCCCATGGCAAGCCCCAGGCAAGTGAGGTTGCTGGGATTTGAGGCAGGCGCCACTTACCAGCGCAGGGCGATTTTGATGGGGGTGGTGAGGCATGATGTGAACAGGTCAGCTGGGAGGTCGGGGATCATGGGCAGGAGCTCGTTGGCCTCACAGGCTGCCAGCTGAATGCAGTTCTTCATAGATGGGGGCAAAGGCATCTGGGCCAGTGGGTGGTTTGGGTTAATAGCAGCGACCTGCAGGGGGACAGGAAGGAGAGTGGCTTAGCCATTGTCCACAACTAGAGACTAAGCCAGAAATATGACACGAAGGAAAGGGTCTGTCGACTGAGGCTTAAGGCTGAGGGGTTCCAGGCCAAGTTCCCCAAAAAGAGGCCCAGCTGTCGGATCCTCTCCTGGAGATGATCGTTAGCTCCAGCCCCAAATCACTTGTTATGCAAGGACTCTTGGGTTATAAAGGCCGGGGGCGGGGGAGCTCCATGAAAACCAGGTGCTGGGGTTTCAGGTGATGATGGCGCCAGGTGGGCAGATGGGGCAGGAAAGTGCAATTTTTAATCGCTGATGGCTACGTGCTTGGTTCCCAACTTGAAAAGAATGTTTATGCTTCTCAGGTTTTGCTCCTTACTAAGAATCCCCTCTGCATGACTGTTTATTTCACATTTGCTATTTCATTTGCTTTTTTACAACATTCCCACGAGGTAAGTTTTCTTTCCATTTTAAAAGATCTTTTACAATGAGGAAACCGAGACCCCAAGAAATGATGGGAATTGCCAGTCACCGGCAGAGTCCTGGTCATGGGTGGGGAGGCTGGTCCTGAGCTGAAGTCTCCCCTACCTCATCCCATGGGGGCCCTCCTGCACCCACACCACACCTATGACACTAACATGCATGCTCTGCAGGAGCTGGGCCTAAGAGCATGCTCAGGTGCACTTTGTAAGGTATACACACAAAGCTGTGTTCACTCATATATCCCTACCATAGATTATGACATGTAAAGTGTTGTCATTATTAATGTGGATAAAACCTTGTTTTATTTCACAAATGGAAGGCAGTAAAAGTTGTATTTCTATTAATAATCCCTTCTGCTATAGGAATAGCAAGTCCAGAATACACATCAAATTCTAGTATACTTAAAACAAAATAAAAAAGGCAATTTCTCGAGGAATGGTTTTTTTTTTAAATTATTGTGGCAAAATACACACAATATAAAACTTACCGTCTTATCCATTTTGTTTGTACGGTCAGTAGCATTAGGTACAACTCACATTGTACAACCATTACCAGAGTGCGTTTTTTTAAAGTACAGAGAAAAGGGAAGGCAGAATCACGTTTAATCTTCTCCTTGGCTCCGGCGCTACGATCTAAAATAGCACCAGTGAAGCAACCTGCTCCACACAGGAAATTAGTTTCCAGGTCTGCTGTGACAACCCGCTAGGAAGGATGACGGGTCTGGGTGCCGTGTGGGTCTGCGGCTCATCAGACCTGAGTCATGCGGAAAGACGTGGAGGCTGCAGATGTGTCAGAGTCAGGGGAGGCTGCCGGAAGTGCTCCACTCGCGTGCTCTGTGGAAGCATGTCCTCCCCAGTTCAGGGGGAGGATGACAGCGGCAATGGGTCGGGCTCCGGAAGGGGCATGGAGGGCACAGCTCCGAACAGTGAAAGGGGCATTGGAGAGGCGGCCTGGGACTGAAGCTGACACATATGCATCTCGTGAGCATTACCACTAACGGGCACAGATGAGAGACCACAAGCAACGACTTAGGAAGAAAGAGTTGTTTATGTAAAAGCTAGATTCAATATTCTCAAATGCTGTCGTGCTAGTTTCAACTTCTCTGTCTCTAATCTGCTTCCACAGTAAATTTACTTTCTGAGAACCGAAGAGCAGGTCCACTGGCCACAGGCCTTCCACCTTCACTGTTGCCTGTCACTGAGCTTCTGCAGACTCAGGCTCTCTGAAGTGAAGCAGTCTGTCACATCAAGGCCATCTTTCTCTCAAGACAGAGGGCCCCAAGCGGAGACAAGGGTGCTCGGTGGGCTTAAGGAGACTTCCGCAGGGGTCAGGAGGTTCGTGCCCTGTCCCCCGTGGAGGCGGTGCTCCGATGCCCCGACAGAGCCAGGCGGTGCTGTTGGGCAGCAAGTCTGCTCAGTGCCTCTGTGTTAGACCTGCCTCAGGCTGCACCTCGTGGTCCACGGGCACTTCGCCCGGAGCCTCGCAAAGTACCTGAGGCAGTGGAGCCCCAGGAGACGGGAAGACGATGCAGAAATATCTTCATCCCAAGTCCATTGGAAACTAAATTTCCCCATTCAAAATGGTCATTGATAGAAACCCTGATTTCTTAAACAAGCTCCTTGAAGTATGCTGGTGTATTATTGGCAGAAAGCACCAAGTGTGGCTGCAGATAATCTGAAGTATGGTAACACACAGTAATAGTCCCCTGAGGACTCATTTCAGACCTGTCGTCACCACTAGGCACTCAGAAGGCAGATGAGAGCTGCACTGGGGTTAATTAGAGTCAGTAACATTTTGTAAAAATGACATTCAAAACAAAGGATTCCACCAACAATTTATTTTTTTAAGCTTCTAACCCAGGAAAACAACAAACAAACAAAAACAAATTATTTTAACAGGTGAGCTATTTCCTGTATATTGTTTTGGTTTTGTATTTATCTAAGATATTGACCTTTTAACTGAAATTCGTCTTGGAATAATAAATAGCCTGCATGTAAAGCTAACTACTAGTGATTCAGAGAACTTTTCAAAGGCACCCAAGTAAAGAAGCTGGTCCAGCTGGGAGCCGCCACTCACCCTGCAAGGCACACCCCAGATGTACTTGTACCCAAAGGGGCTTCTCCTGGGGAACCCAGAGGCTCAAACACCAAAAGAACTTTCTTCGTTAAAAGCTCACTAGAGCCTTCTGGAGGATTTGGGAAGGATCCAGAAAAACCCTCAATGCGATACACAGCAACCAGATCCAAGAGAGACATCTGCTACCTCTTCTACACGTGTGGATAATGTAGTGCTCGTGCATTCAGAGCTCATGGGAAGGCTGGCCAAGCGGCTCACACAATGCCTGGAATCACTCGCTCCAGAAGCACGGCTGGAGGGGCTGGGGGTCGCTGGGGCAGCACCTGAATCTCTCATTTCCTAAATAAACCTCTGCCATCATGCTGCTTCTTTTCTCCATATATGTATACATGTTAAGAGACAACTCGATAAAGGCACCAATAATTTCAGAGGCGTCTTTAACAAGCAGCTTTCTGAAAATAACATCTACTTGGTAATAATTCCAGTTCTAGCTTAAAGCAACTTTTATTCTCAACTCAGTAACCCCTACTTACAGTGAACATTTTTGCAAAGTTCAGAGAGAGATTAAGATCTGTAAACAGATCAGGTATTGCTTGCCCAGCTCATTATGATATTAAGCCCATTAAGATATTAATGGAACATCTATCACGCATCAGATACTGTACTAAAAATAGCAGATAAAAAGTGGAAGTAGTAATTTTTAATATATAATTTATATAATTCTCTATGTGTGTGTGTGTGTGTGGAGTCAGTCACTTCGTCATGTCTGACTCTTTGCAGGCCCACGGACTGTAGTCCACCGGGCTCCTCTGTCCATGGAATTTTCCAGGCAAGAATCCTGCTCCAGGTTGCCATTTTCTATTCCAAAGGATCTTCCTGACCCAGGGATCGAACCCATGTCTCTTGCATCTCCTGCACTGGCAGGTGGATTCTTCACCACTAGCACCACCTGCAAAGCCTCAATTCTATATATATCAAATATTAAATAGCATTAATAATTTAAAAACAAGTTGCTGGAAACTGAAATTTAGGTCAAGAGAGCAGAGGGAGTCACTCTGTTGCAAGAAGACTTGTAACAATAATAGGGAAACCCCCAATGTTCCCCACAAAGGGCAGCTAAAGAACATGCTTCACAGCATAGTCTGTCATGATTATCCTGAGAGCTTACCTAAATGGACCATCCACTGTTTTAAAGCCATTTCATTGTTAGCAATCAGTTTCTAAAATGCTCTATAATTATTCTATAACTCAATAAAGATGCTTAGTTAGAAATTACAATGAAATTTCTCCCCAATTAACTCTTAAGAGAAGCAACTAAAAGAAGGTAACTCAAAAATTCTCCGATGCTTTACATCACAAAGAGCATTTACGTTTGGGGGTTACTGTGAACAATGCTGCTGTGCATCTGCGTACAGGTTTTTGTGTGGACACATGTTTTCAAGTCTCCAGGGTACAAACCTAGGAATGGAACTACTGGGTCATCTCCAGCTCCAGGTTTAACGTTTGAGGAACTGCCAGACTGTTTTCTAAAGTGGCTGCACCATTTTACCTTACTTAACCATCTTGATGCGGTGCTATGGTCTGAATGTACATGTTCCCCCCAAATTCATATGCTGAAATCCTAACCCCCAGAGGTGACAGTGCTAAGAAGGTGGGACCTTTGGGAGGTGATTAATTTATGAGGCTGAAGCCCTGCTGAATGAGGTTAGTGTCCTTACAAAAAAAGCAGCCTGACAGCTCCCTGACCCCTTCCACCACATGAGGACACAGCAAGAAGGCCTGGCCATGAACTAGGAAAAGGGCCCTCACGTGACCAAGCTGCACCATGATCTTGGTCTGTCCAACCTCCAGAACTTTGAGAAATCAATCTCTGTTGTTTAGAAGCTACCCAGTCTGTAGTATTTTGTTACAGTAGCCCAAATGGACTAGGACAGGTAGGAATTTAAGATTATTCATTTGATACTTTCCCTATTTTCTAACATAAAGATCTAGTGCTGTAAATTTCCCTTTCAATTGCTTTCACTGTTTCTTAACAATGCTGACAGGTTGTACATTTCTTTTCTTTTTTTCTGTTTATTTAATTGAAATATAGTTGACTTACAATGCTGTGTTACTTTCTGCTGTACAGCACAGTGATTCAGTTATACATACATACACACACACACACTCTTTTTCTCATATTCTTTTCCGCTGTGGTTTATCACAGCACACTGAGTATAGTTCCCTGTGCTACACAGCAGGATCTTGTTTACCATTCTGTATATAACAGCTTACATCTGCGAACACCAGCCTCCCACCCCTTGGGAACCACAAGTCTGTCTTCTATGTCCATGAGTCTGTTTCTGTTTCATAGATAGGTGCATTTGCGTCACTTTTTAGAATCCACATGCATACAAGTCTGATTTACTTCACTTAGTATGATAATCTCTAGTTAGAACCATGCTGCTATAAATGGTATTATTTCCATCTTTTTAGGGCTGAGTAATATTCTATTGTATATATACCACATCTTTATTCATTCATCTGTCAATAAACATTTAGGCTGCTTCCATGTCTTGGCTATTGTAAATGGTGCTGTTTTGAACATAGGGATGCATGTGTCTTTCTGAATTAGAGTTTTTCTGGATATGTGTCCAGGAGTGGGATTGCTGGATCATATAGTAAATTAATTTTATTTTTAGTTTTTTAACATATATTCATTTTCATTCAGTTAATGTACTTTCTTTTATTTCCCTTGAGATTTTTAACCCGTCAATTATAGGTTAATTTTTTTTTCTGATATTTTTCTGTTGTCTTTCTATCATTGACTTCTAGTTGATTTTACTACGGTCAAAGAGCAGGCCTGTGTGATTTCTATTATTTAAAATATGTTGAGGTTTGCTTTATGACCCAGGATCTATCTTGATGGATGTTTCATGGACACTTGTGTATTGTGCTGCTGCTGTTGGAGTGTTCAGTGTCAATTAGAGCTCTGTGACTGATATTCAACAGATAGGACTGTGCCTTCTGTTTTTTCCCCTTGCAAAAGTCTTACTGTACAATGTTGAAGAGGAATAATGAGAATTAATATCTTTTCCTTGCTTTTGACCCCAATGTTAAGAAAAATCACTTACCCTCTTGTCCCTCCCCTCAAATGGGCTGGTAACTTCCCGCCTGCCCTTCTCCCTGTGCATGGCTCTGTGACCACCCAGCTGAGTACTGCCATTTTTCCGGTTGCCACCAGAAGCACCGTGGCCTGTGCCACCACAGATCCTTTGCGTGAGAACATCAGGCCTTTATCTCCATGGCCTCCAGCTGACAGAGGGGGGCCCTCCTGTGATAGGAAGTCAGGCCATGCAGATGAGTCCTACCAGGAACCACAGCACCCTGCACCAATATCCCATGGTGCTGATCATGATCTGTGGTCCAAAATATTAAGTGATTTCTGGCATGTTTTAAAATAGACTAAATTAGGAAAAAGCATTAAACTCTTAAGACTTAACTTGTAGAAGCTCCCAATTTTATGATAGCTGCAATAATGTACTATATTCATGGATTTGGGTTAATAATTTTTCCTTTATTTCTTTTTACATTTCATACAAATCAATCAAAGATTAAACATATTCAGTGAATCATAGATATATCTAAGGAAGATAAATAAATGTAGCTTATTCAAATGTATATTTATTTATCAGACCAAATCTGTAAATGTTTCCTAAACAGCTACTTCATATGAAGCTTTCTTGATAGGTTTACATAATAGGTTTAATAAATACAGCAGACAACACCAAAAGAAGAGATACTATAAGACAAGGCATAATTATTTTGTCAAATGAATTGCATAAAAATTTGCTATATGAGGTCATCTGAGAAAGATTTCAGGTGCAAGGAAGTAGAATTTTAGTTACACCCTTAAAGTTGACTGTACTAATGATACACTTTGCTTGTCTGTGGATTTCATTTAATACCACCAGTAGTGAGGGTTTCTGAATTTTTTATGCAGAGAAATCACATTTCTTTTACCCAAAGTCTTCAAATTCCAGGACTAGGAACAGTACAAGGTGCCAAGAGAAAAGAACTGCAGGTTCCCATAAAAATCATAAAAGGGAAGGTGTGCACAGGAGCTGAGTCTGGAGACAGCTTATGTATGTTCTGTTGCCCAGGCTGACTGGACTAAATGTAAAAGTGCTCTGCAAACTAGAAAAGGTTGTACAAATAAAAGAGGGTAGGTAATGTCCCTCAGCTAAGGCCTCCGGGTGCTCTGGCCTCCCCTGGTGGTGCCTTTCCACCTTGCATGGCCTCTTCTCTTCCCAGTTCTCAGTGGCAGCAAGGGTCCTGATCTTTGAGAGGCTGCTTTTCTTATCAGTGCTTTTCTGTGACCCTTTCCACTTTCTGGTTAGCAAGCCAGCTCCCAGCACCCTAGGAGGCCCACCCTTCTCCTCCACTCATCATTTCCATAATGGCTTCATCTTCTCCAGCAAGGGGCTGTGGGTGGCTGTGTGGAGCCCAGTGAAAGGAGTTTCTGCTGTATTTGCTTACAGGTTAACCCCCATTCACTATCCTATAAAAAAGTGGAAATGGCAGCATTTTTTCTAAATTTACAAATGTGGAGGGGGGAGTGTTTCAACAAGATAATAGGTTTCTTACCAATATTTGTTTTGAAAATGTTCACTACTAACAATTCTTACAGCTTACTATATATAGAATGTAAGATACAGAAGGGTGAACTTGACCAGCCTTTATTTCAAAAAGGGCCTATTCAGCGTGTGTGTGGAGAAGCAAATGGGGGAGGCACTTCACTGCTGAAGCCTGAGGTGGTGCAGGGGTAAGACAGGGCTCACCTGAAGACCTGCCATCAGGACGGCCTTCTACTCACCCATGTCCTAAAGCCAGGCGTCCTGCAACCACCCCGCCCTAGGAAGCACCTGGAGGTGCTCTTCTCTAAAGAGAGTTACTGATGTGTCTGGGGGAAACTAGGGTGGCTAGTGTAGTCGCCGGCTCTCAGAGAAGGAATGCTCTCTGGACTGTGGGCAAGGGTGCTCCAGGATAGCCAGCTCCCACCTGCCTGGCCCTCCATGGCACATAGCGACAGTGGGTAGCCTCCCTTCATTCTTAAATATGAGAATCAACAGGGAGTCATCATAAGCCTTCTGGAGAAAGGAGAACAACCCAAATAACTCATTTATACAACCCAAATAACCCACAAATTTATACCGGAGGTAACTTAAAAAAAGGACATCTTTTTAAAGTCCATATATTAAAAAATAAATAAGGTTATCAACATCACAGACCTCTTGTTTCCCTGCTACCTACAAATGGTAATTATGAAGCTACAGAAGAGAAAGAATGGGAGACTTGAAAACACTTGTAATGTGAAAGCTAGAGATGGACAAGCCTGAGCTCCCTGTAGAGTTAGCATGGTGGACCCTGCTCTGTAGCGTGAACATCCCGACAGCAAGTCCATGGAGAATGCTCACAAATTCACAGACACAAGCTCCATTTAGTAAGCAGTCATCAAGACATATTCCTTATCTACAGATAACCTTAGAATTAACTTGTGACACTCAAAAACCATAGACAGACATTGTCACTATAAATATTAACCTTAACACAGAGTTAACTTCTATTTCAAGTTCCGCAGACATCCACACGATGTGCTGTCTACAATAGTAGCAAAGGAACCACAAGGTTGCAAAATACGAATTCTCTAGTTCTATGGGATACACATTTAACATTTTTTGAAGAAACCTGAAGTGTGATGTTAGACATTTTTTTCACCATTAATTTACATATGTGACATAAAATTTAGTCACAGTGATGACTACATGAAGATAATGTCATATATCAGTATGAACAGAGGATTTCAAATGGGTATTTAAGTCACTGTGAATTCAGTGATGCTGCAGGATCACACCTGTTTCTATGAAAATGAGTGTCCGCTGGACAAGGTACTGAGCTGCTGGATGCTACTGCTGGAGCCAGCAGAAGCGGGTCATACAAAGAAGTTAACCAAATATTGGATCAAAACATGATTCTTGGTACTTCCCTGGTGGCCCTGTGGTTAAGATTCCACGCTTCCACTGCAGGGCGCAAGGGTTCGACCCCTGTTTAGGAAACTAAGATTCCGCATGTCATGAGACATGGCCAAAAACAAAACATGATTCGCTTGGAGGTATTGTGAGAAAAGCCCTGTCAAGTGTGAACAGACAGTAAGAGGAGAGAATGAAGCCACCACAGTAATGGCCTGAGCCTCGATAGCAGACCCCCCACCCAAAGTGTGTCAACTGTCCTTGGGGGAAGACATCGTCCCACCACTGCTATGGCTGCCACCAAGAAACTGTCTGGGCTCCCGTCCCACACCAGTGAGGACAGTCATGCTCAGGATCAAGTCTTACAGGGACACAGCGCAACCCCATCAATCTCTGTAAAAGAAGGGCACACCTTTTCCCATCACTGGACATCAACTCACCTCTCTGCCTCCACAGAGAGAGAGAGAAAGGCCAAGACTTGACCCCTGCTTCACTGTGGTCTTCAGTGAAGAGAAGGATCGTAACTGCTCATGGCAAGTATCTACTGGGAGCAGAACTAATGGATGAAAAAACTTGATAAAGACCATTTCAAAGAGAATCCATTTTAAGATTTGGTCTCCTCTTAGAGCTACAAAGATTCTATATTCAAGATAAAAGTTGTTGCCAAAAAAAAAAAAACAACAAACAAACCCTGGATTCTCTTTCTCTGTCAACGTACATACTGTGTATATATGGTGGATATAAATACTCCTCTGGCTTTTATCATGAATGGAGGTAGCTGGACGTCTGGACTCTTGTGATGGCTACAACAAGGCCACTGGGCAGACTTCTCAAGTCCACCTTCTCACCTACCATAAGAAGTAAAGGTGAGATTGTTCCGTGAAAAGAGTCTAAAACTCCACACTCAAACTGTCCATGATGAGTGTGGACAGAATGAAGACAATAAATAGCATATGCCATATGGTGGGTGGAGTGGGGGGACTGTATATGACCTAGCTTTAGCCAATGAGATTCTCACGAAAATGACCTAGCTTTAGCCAATGAGATTGACCTCATCGTATATGACCTAGCTTTAGCCAATGAGATTCTCACGAAAGCAAGTGAGCAGAGGTCTCATTTGCTTTAGTAACAAAGAGACAGATGTGAGGGTTCTGCCCTTTCCCCTCCTCATCTAGCCTCAAAATGGAAGAATGTGCTGTAAGCATCAGGATAAAACATCAGAGTGGAAAGACTAAAAACAGCCTGGTTCCCTGATGGTACAGCTGAATAATTAAATCATTTGCCTCAGAGTTCCTAGCAAAAATGACAAACTGTGACTTGTTTAGAAAGCAGAAGTGAGATTCTTCATTACTTACAGCAGTCTAAATACAAGTGCTTCAAGTCTGAGAAAGATTACATCCTTTCTTAGGTTGCTACTTGAGGATTTGCCCTAGCAGAACAAAGGAGAAAATTGAGGAGAAAAGAGACAAAGGTAGAATCTAGGAAACAGTGGATGCATCCAGAAGAACAATAAGGAGAACTCCCGGGAAGACAGTTTTGGAGCAGGCCTGTCTTAAACAGCTGATGAAGCAGGTGGTGGAGGGCTGGAGAAGAAGAAACTTTGGGAAGGGGCATATTTTGAGATTCAATGCTACCCAGGCAAATTTGGGAACTGTGGAAATGCTAAAGATCTAATCAAGAAGAAAGACAATCTCCAGGAAAATCAAAGCAACAAACGATTGTAAAAATGGAAAGCACAGCACCCTAGTTAGCCATTCAATGAACAGTATTTACGTGGTCATAATCAGGGAGCTGAAGTTTAATATTTGTCATTTTTTAGGCATACCTTCTTAGTGTATGTATTCATGGGGAGTTAATTATGCTCAGAGACTAGAGAATAATCATAAAAGTACAGATAACAGAGGTTGGGAAGGTCCAGAGGTAAAAGAAAGTCCAAAGAAGCTAAGAACCTATTAATAAAACCAGAAGATAGGACTGATTATTGACAAAACTATTATAGAAATAAAAACATAAGCATATGATTTCAAAAGGCAAAGGTTAGAAAGTATAGGGAATCCAAATACAGGGACACAACTAAATGACAGCGAGGAAATAGGAAAGGGTAGTCAACGACCCTCTCTCTTCAACTTCTCTTTAGAATTCACAATTTACAATGTACTAATGTGACTTAAAACTATGGGGTACCATGTCTCTTTACTATCTAAGTTCTATATAATTTCTCCAATTGTTTAAATAGAATTTACTCATGGCAGTTCTGTTTTTGGTTTATATGGTAGCAGAAAGCCCAGAGATAACCTAAACATTATGAATCAAGAAGTAGTAGTATAAGCATACTGTGGAAAATTCTGAAAGAGATGGGAATACCAGACCACCTGATCTGCCTCTTAAGAAATTTCTACGCAGGTCAGGAAGCAACAGTTAGAACTGGACATGGAACAACAGACTGGTTCCAAATAGGAAAAGGAGTTCATCAAGGCTGTATATTGTCACCCTGCTTATTTAACTTCTATACAGAGTACATCATGAGAAATGCTGGACTGGAAGAAACACAAGCTGGAATTAAGATTGCCGGGAGAAATATCAATAACCTCAGATATGCACATGACACCACCCTTATGGCAGAAAGTGAAGAGGAACTGAAAAGCCTCTTGATGAAAGTGAAAGTGGAGAGTGAAAAAGTTGGCTTAAAGCTCAACATTCAGAATATGAAGATCATGGCATCCGGTCCCATCACTTCATGGGAAATAGACGGGGAAACAGTGGAAGCAGTGTCAGACTTTATTTTTCTGGGCTCCAAAATCACTACAGATGGTGACTGCAGCCATGGAATTAAAAGACACTTACTCCTTGGAAGGAAAGTTATGACCAACCTAGATAGCATATTCAAAAGCAGAGACATTACTTTGCCAAAAAAGGTTAGTCTAGTCAAGGCTATGGTTTTTCCTGTGGTCATGTATGGATGTGAGAGTTGGACTGTGAAGAAGGCTAAGTGCTGAAGAATTGATGCTTTTGAAGTGTGGTGTTGGAGAAGACTCTTGAGAGTCCCCTGGACTGCAAGGAGATCCAACCAGTCCATTCTGAAGGACATCAGCCCTGGGATTTCTTTGGAAGGAATGATGATAAAGCTGAAACTCCAGTACTTTGGCCACCTCATGTGAAGAGTTGACTCATTGGAAAAGACTCTGATGCTGGGAGGGATTGGGGGCAAGAGGAGAAGGGGACGACAGAGGATGAGATGGCTAGATGGCGTCACTGACTCGATGGACGTTGAGTCTCAGTGAACTCCGGGAGTTGGTGATGGACAGGGAGGCCTGGCGTGCTGCGATTCATGGGGTCACAAAGAGTTGGACACGACTGAGTGACTGATCTGATCTGATCTGCTCTGAGTATAAGCATATTATTTTCATTTATAGAGATACTCATAGAGGAACTAGAAATGTAAACAGTTCAAATAGGTTCCCTATAATAGCAGAGTCTTGGCCAAGGAGGGGTGAGGCCAGGGACTACTTCATTCACCATAAACCCTCAGTATTATTTAATTTTTAATATCATGGCATATACTAATTTAGTAAAAATAAAAACATGTATCTTAAAAAAAGAAACACTGAAAGCAAAGAAAACTGAAGCAATATGCAAAGCAATATGACACAATGAAAAATGCAGAGAACGTGACTGAGTGACAGGCACTTTCCTGGCTCTGAGGAAGTCTCTACTGTGCGCAGTAATTTATTCTGTGCTTTCACAGAGGCGTCTGCTGCTTCACCCGCAGTTTTCCTTTGAGATGGAAATCCACAATAAGTAAACCTCCTGCTCCCAGCACAAGCACTGTGCTCTGGAACGTGAAAGCTGATAATCATCTCTTAAAATTTATGTCACTCATATTTGTTGTTAATGTTTACTACTTGGAGGCTTTCTGGTCCAGGTAACTATTTTCTTTCATTATATTTAATCATTTTTACCCTCTTTATTTTTAAAACTCTGGCACAAACCATTTTACCCACCAACTTCTTTCAGTTTCATGTCATCAGCTACCCAATAAAAGTGTTCAAATGTATCATAAATTTACAAGGAATCTGGCCAACTGGAGACAGGCAAAGAATTTTTTTAAAAGAATAAACCTAAGAGGCCACACAGGATTGTGGTTTCTACAGCAGATTAAAAAAAAAAAAATGACTAACATGAACATTAAGATATTAGCCGGGAGCCAATTTTATCATTTTAATTTCCGCTCTTTATGCAAGAGACCGGCTGAACAATAGCCAATAATAGTAAGTGTAATGGAAAACCGAAAGACTTATCTACACTGTAATTAAGAAAAGAATGAAGATTAAAGTTGGAGCTAATTATAAAACATATGGTATAACTTTGCATTGCCGCCTATTTGCCACTTCAGATAACGTATTTTTCATTTACTCTCCTCCATGAGGGATTAGTCAATTAAACATTTCACTCCCTCCCCCTAAAAAGAAAAAGATGGATGGAAAACTTTTTTTGTCACACTCAATGAAATGAACAGTTTCTCGGGCTGATTAATCCTTGGCAACATACAGAGAACACATACAGAACCAAGAGAGCAGATACACCAAGTGCTAGAGCATAAACATTTAGTTTCATGCCTGAGAGGGAAATGCTTGCCTTCTGCTGAGAGGGTGGGAGAGGGGCTGTATTTAGCATGTTTTAATTATCAAAGGATGATGTACTGGTCTTTCCTTAACCACCCTGAAGCTCAAAAATTGGGAATAAATATCCGGCCAGATTCTTTGGCATTTTTATTTACATATTTTAAATTAAAAAAAATTTTTTTTGCAATATTTATTACTTGATGTGAGGAAAAGCAATTACCTCTTGGTGTTTTTGAGTTTTTAGCACTTGTAACATAACCTATCCCTTGGGTAAACAGAGATGGCATGCCTAAATGCAAGGTAAAAATTTAATGCTATAAAACTTGATCTTTCCCTTCCCTTATTCTAGAATGCAAATGATAATATTACTAAAGACAACAACAATAATAACAACTGGTGGCGCTGGGTTCCATTTTCAAGAATAAAGGGCAATTTAACAGTCACTCTGACGCAAAGTTCTGCATAAGGTAATTTATAAAATATTTATAAATTAACTGTATGACATGTTAAATTCTACCAAGTAGAACTTCAAATTTTATTCCTGATACTTTCAGCAATATCCTCAGATGAAATGCAAAAAACATAACAATACATTAAAATTGGATAGGCCCAAAAGGGCTTGAGGAAACATGTTCTCGGGACCATTTCTGTTCTGAATTGAGAATTTCCTGCACAGCAACCAGTTGGAATTCATGACCCCCTGGAGGCTGCAGGATACTTTATTCTCACTCTTGTGCAGGCCACAGGATGGAGGCCTCTTAATTGAAACTGCCTCTTCAATTTCTCTTTAGAACTCACTGTTTAATTCAAACATCAAATATTAATTAAAACAACCAAGTAAAACAGCTCTTCACAATCAGAGCACTACACTGGCTCTCCAGTTCTTTAAACAGAAGCCACCAATGGCAGCTATTTTGGTTTGTTTTCTGTATTTAGCCTAGTAGGGTTTTTTCCTCCCCCCAGCACCAAGACGAAAAAAAAAAAAAGAGCAATAACAAAGACGAGAGTGGAGCTGAAGACCGTGCCCAGACACAGGCCCATTTCTCTGAAAATAAATGTGTCTGCTTTATTTTCACATTTATCTCGGAGGCAGAGCCCACTGGAGCACAAATCAACTCTATTAATGTTATCACTTAATTAAAATTTGTATTAAAAATGATGCTGGGTAAAGCAAAACGCAAAATAAGACCAAGAGCTTGTCTGGAGTCCCTCCCAAGTTCTTTGTCATGGACCCCACCACCTTACTCTGAGCACTCTGAGCACCACAGACAGCTCACCGCACCTGAGAAAATAAAACCACTGAGGGGCTGACCTTCACCCCCAACTCCCACCCCAGGGTGCCCGGGGCCTCACCTCCAGCTCCTGCTCCCTCTGCAGGGCGAACTGCTTGAAGGACTTGACAATGAGGCCAGCATTGGAGCAGTCGTAGACGAATATGGAGGGGCTACCCATCCACGTCTGCAGGTCGTATATAGACAGAGGGATGTACTGAGTGTAGTTCTGGAAGAGAAAACAGTGCATGTTTGTGACTCACACCTGGAGAACTCTGCCTGCCCACCAGGACCTGCACCTCCACGAGGGTCCCCAGCATGGGACCTGCTGCATATAATGTTCTGCACACTGTAGTAAAACAGCAGTAGTCTAAGCTCCCCACCATTTGCCCGTTTCAATCATAAAGAGGCGGGCAGTGGTCACAGTTCAACCCTGGCTGGAGCTCCTCTCGTCCTCTGTTCGGCTCTCTCCTCTCCTCCCCTTGGGAGCACGCTCACTGCACTGAGGGATCTCCTTCCACGTGCCCCATCACGGCGCCTTCATACCCACCCTTCCTCTGCCACCCATCTGCAGTCAAACCACAGCCTTCTCTATAAAGCCCAAGGCTCTGTATGCTACTCTGTTCCTGTTCACCATCTACTCCAAAGCTTCTCCAGGCTTATATAACAGAACCCACTCCTCACTTACAAAGTCAGCTCGGAAGAATTGACTAGGTCCTCAAATGTGCAGGGTTTCCCTGCAGTCCCTTCATTTCAGTCCTACCCGTAAGCGCTTTATCCTCTAGATGATTTAAATCACACTGAAGGTGTACAAGTGGATTTGGCCCCATAAACTTTTTTCAAATCACAGAACAGTAACATAATAACATGAAATCTGCTAAGTGAAATATTTTTCTGGACATGCTGTACTCTTCAGTACTTGAAACCACTCCAGCAATTACTGGTAAACATAGAAAGGAATGGCCCTCATCTCAGCAGAGAAATTATTAAAAATCCACACTCAAAAGTAACATTTTTAAGCAATTCTTCTGCATAGAACACCCCACTTATTTACCGTTCCTCGGGCACTAATGGTTTAAGTGGTGAAACTCCGGCAGAAATCAATTCTGTGCACTTACAGGAAAGGTGACGGTGTTCCCTCAAGGCTGAGCCACAAACACTGCCTCTGGTATTGCCAAGAGGATCATTTCTAATGCAATAGAGAAAACAGGCAGAAGACCGGAAGACCAAACCAGGCCTGGAGAAGACTGCCATCAAGGTGATGGCAAAAGCCTTCTTGTTAAGCACACTCGTCACCAGCTGCAAGTCCCATCCCAGACAGGAGAGGACGTGCCGGCAGCACAGGGGTGGTGGGGGTGCAGGCATCTTCAGCACAAAGGGACCACCCTCTGCTCATGCCATGCCACTTCACCCTGCAAAATGCAGTCACCTGGTGTCTTGCTCACTGTCACTGCAGAAGGTTAAAGAACACTTGGATATGCTCTCTCTAAATAAACTCTCACGGAAGAGTTCTAAAGAAAGCAGTTCTTCCTAACGAACCTATAAATGCGGCACCCTATCAAAATACCAGCAGGGGTTTCCCGTAACGGAATTTGACAAGAGATTCTAAAGTTAGTGCTGAAGAGACATTTATAAGAATACCCCCTCAAAAACTGTGAAGAAAGAATAACCAGTGGGGACTCATGCTGGCAGATATTAAATACATTATAAATCTCTATTGTAATTACAGGATGCTATCAGGAAAGGAGAGACAAACAAATAAAACAGGAGGGAAAGCCCAGAAATAGACCCACAAATATAACTGTAACGGCGGTGGCATATCACCCCAGTGAAGAAAGAATGAACAATTCAACAAGTGATTCTGTAAAATCTAACTGAGCATTCAATACTGCCATCTGAGATTTCACACACAAAATAATCAGGACAGATTTTAAAAATAAATAAAAAGCAGAATAACAGATTTAAAAATTTGTTTTGGTGTAAGAAAGACCCTCTTAAACATACGAAAGAAAAAAAAATGTAACAGCATAAAAATTAAATAATTCTGGTAAAAGTGCATATCAATGACAAGCAATTGAAGAGGGAAATAGGTACAACGTATGTGACATAGGGTCTGTATTGAGGATATGTGTATATACAAGCTTGTGCTGCAAATCAACAAAGGCTAAACAACATACAACAGGCAAAAGCTGCACACAGGCAATTCACAGAAGAAACATGATGATCAACAACTATGAATGTTTCACTCTCTCGATTAATCACGGAAATGTGAATTACAATGAGAATCATCCATCTATCTACCTTTCTTCATCCAGCAAACTGGAAAAAAATATAAAAGATGAATAAAGCCCTATGTTGACAAGGATGTTCAACAGGGCGCCAGCTCATCATTGCTGTGAGTATAAATTTAGGAAGATTTTTTGGGAAGGCAATTTGGGTGGTTCTTAAAATTTTTTAATGTACATGCCTTTGACTTCTAGGTGTCCATCTTATAGAAATACTTGCATTTGTATGTACAGGGATCTCTGGTACTTTCACTGGTAAAATCCTGTAAGCTGTCTACATGCTACTGTGGAAAAGACTGCCAGTCTACAACCTATTTTTTACCCTCTTAATCATCAATGCAAGTTTAGCTGAGCACTGTTCCCAGTTTCCTTTGCAGCTAAGTCTGATCTTGCAGCCCAAATCTGACCTATGGGACATGATCAGAAATGTGTCCAAATTATAAGTGCTGCCCTAATGCTCACCCCTTCCTCTTTCCCTTCCCGGGAAAAAAATGCAAACATGGCAGGCCATCCACCTTTGACTGTACAGGAGGACTGGAGAGTTGTGTGATGGAAGGACTTGGGCTCGGTGTCATGAGACAATACCGCAGCAGGCCCAGATGGCCCAGAGGGACTGTCACAGACAACCCTGGATCCTAATATATCCAATATGAAGGATCATTAAGCAAAAGGGGCCCATACTATGGAACACCATGCAAGGTTATTTATAGGCACTGACATGGAGAGATGTCAGAGGCTTGTAATGACTTTTAAAATGCAAGTATTAGAACCTCATATATAATATGATCCCATTTTGTGTGTAAAGCACCACATCCCCAGCACGTAACTTGAATGAAATAAGAACTCAGCAGGCATGTGCTAAGGGGAAGGTCCTATAAATGGTGCTGAAAGAACATGGAACGGCTAAGGGCTGTTTTCTCTGACCTGGGAGATGACAGGGGAGTGGGGGCTGGTAAGAAAGTGTCACATCTATTTCTTTTAAGACCTCTTTTCTCTTGGAACATTTTAGAATAGAAATTACTTGTATTTTTTAAAAGACAAAATGTACATAACTACTAAAAGGGAGGAAAAGGGTAAGCTCTGGGGTTCACTATAATGTACGTTCATTGTGTTTCATAACCAGCAGGTATCACATGTTATCTGTACAAGTAAAAAGGCTTCAGCTAAGCCACACTGGACAGAGCAGACATGAGTCAGTGCCTCCCTGGACAAAGCAGGAAGAGCAATCCTCTCCAGCCCTCTCCTCAGCAGCCTCCCTCCCTTGCTGACATGCAGGTCCCACTGCTATGGGGGGGTGGGGGGCGTGGGTTGGTGGGGTGTTGAAAATGAACCTGTTAAGTGTGCAGGAACACCCCTACACTGATAGGAGAAAGGATTTTAGCACCAGCCTAGGAAACTATCACATTTTTATATACCAGCCACACTCTGCTGTTTATCTGCTTCCCACAAGGTTCTAGCTCAGCGACAAGTGGCCACAAACGGCTGGGGCAGTTCTGACCCCCTTCCTGCCACCCCTTCATCCCCATGACTGTCGGGAAAGGGTGATGCTGTCATCTTTGCTGCCTTCTAGGTACAGCCCCACAAGACCCAAAGACAGGGAAGAAGCACTAAATAAAATATATTTTAACACATTAAGTTCTGAAGTCTGGCCTTTGTAACTGAAATATAATTTTTATATTTCCCCAAAATCAAAAGTTACTTTTTAAATTTCTGAGATACAAATGTAATTAATGGTGATTCATTAAAATAATGAAGCACTAATCCATCAGGAAACGTGTTAAGCATTTTCCCTTCCATTCCCTGTGCCTCTGGCTGCCCCTGAAATGGTTCAAGCGGAGTTGTCAGCCACTGAGCCCCACTGGAGGGCAGAACTGCCTCCATTCTCTAATGCTTGTCCAAGGGACAGCATGCAAGGAGATTTCAGAATTGGTTTTCAGCCTCACGATTTTTAGTTGTGAGAGGGGCTGGCATCCTAGGCTGTCCACAGGGATGCTTAGCCACAGAGAATGGCTTGGACCCATTCCTCCACACAGATGGGCTGTGTGGTGGGTGCAGCCTCTGGAATGCCAGTTGAGGATAAAGGGCCTTTGTAGCCGAGGTGGAGGCACCCCAGCCCTGTGGGCGTTTGGGGCTGGTCACTCGGTGTGGGGACCAAACCACACCCATACCCAAGCAGGCACTGCCACGCTTGGCAGCATCCCTGGCCTCAACACACTACCTTCTAACAACACTTACCCCTCTCTGCCAGTCGTGACAACCAAAAGGTTTCTGGCGGCGGTGGTGATGGTTTAGTTGCTAAGTTGTGTCCAACTTCTGTGACCCATGGACTGTAGCCCATCAGGCTCTTCCATCCATGGGATTTCCCAGGCAAGAATACTGCAGTGAGTTGTCATTTCCTTCTCCAGGGAATCTTTCCAACCCAGGGATCAAACCCACTTCTCCTGAATTGCAGGGGGGTTCTTTACCGCTGAGCCACCAAGGAAGCCACCAAAAGATCTCTGGACATTTAAATGTGCTCCTGAGAGGGAGGAAAGCCTCCTTGATGAGAACCTCTGCCTTTGAGGAGAGAGAATTTCATTTAAAGCAGGAGCTGTATTCTGCAGTTTAGTAAGCCTGTAAAACTTGGAAGTCTGTGTCCCTGGAGGGATACAAAATCAACTCTATTAAACTGCATGGAGGAAAGTGGCCTTTGAGAACTAATCCTTATTAGAACTTGAGCAGGTGGATCTCATTTCCCATCTCGGAAGGATCCTGGGGAGTCTGTCAAGCTTCAGCCAGAATCATGGTTTTACAAACCTGCAAAGGGCAGCCAGCACGATGCTGGCTGCAGCGAGTGAGCGGAGGACAGAAGCAACATTCAAAGTGCAACTATTTCTATCCCGTGCAATATCCCCATGTCTTTTAGGCTGAACCAACCTACACAAGCTGGAGAAGTCAAAGTTCCCCGCACCGAAGGCCACCTGGAACACTCCAGGGCCTTTCAGGCATTGGTTTGGTTTCTCCCCCACCAAAAACTACAAGTACAGAGAATTCCTAATCAAAGCATCTCTCCTTTTTCTTGAAAAAAACATATCCAAGGCCATGTTTTCATTGCAAACAAAGAAAAAGAAATAGGTTTTAGATAATTTATTCATTACACTCCACTTTAGCTGTCAGGTTATATTAAACATAAAAAAAAAAAAAAAAAAAAGCCACATGCTTCATCGGACTGTCATCACAGCTGAGTCAACCACAGAGGCGGCGAGCACCGAGCCCCCGGACAGGAGCTGCGAGGAGGTGCACTTTGTTCTCCAGGTAAAGCCAGTGGCTCTCTATCTCTGAGCAGATTCTAAGTTCAGACAGCCCCTAACTCCCAATGGTTCAACTCATGAGTTTTTGACTTCACATTGGGGCAAAGTGACATCCAGGCAGTAGAAACTATACTTTGAATGTCGATTTTTTTCTGGGCTAGCGACATGCAGTCCTTGATGCTGGGCAGCAGCAGTGAGCACACCTCCCAATTAGCCCACAATCAGGAGGGTGAACAACCTATACACTTACAATTATCCAGGACACAAACAACCCTTCTGTTGGCTGATGGACTCTTTATCACTGAGTCACCTGGGAAGCCCTAGGTTAGGTGCAGCAAATGCGTTTTCAGCTTTTGGTATTTCCAAGTATAGTGGGCTTATGGGACATAACCCCACTCTAATGCTGAGGAAGGTCTGTACATCTGTTAAAGAACTCAAAATATGAGTCAGAAGTCTCAGCCAGAGTAAAATGGCATCCTCCTAAGGGTTTTCTGGTGAAGTCCCCAAGGGTGCATGTTTCCTCTGACCTCACAGACAGGAAGCACAGGCGCATCCAGATGTGTCAACCTGGCTTTCTCTGGATGGTAAAGGCATCTGCATGTGGCTATTCTCCAAGGAGAGCAGGGGAGCATGGGTTAGCAGAAGATTCATCTGCCTTCTGAAGGAACCAGCAACGGAGGTGATGGCCCAGAGATGTTAGGTATGGGGTAGTGTTACTTGTGAATCAAACACTCCAGGGTTTAAGTCACAAGCAAACTCCTTAAAACCCGTAAGGCTGAAGTTTATTGGTTTTGTTGATACTTTCTCTGCCTTTCCTTTATTGCTGTTTAGTCACCAAGTTATGTCCGACTCTTTTCAACCCCATGGACTAAAGCCTACCAGGCTAGTCTGTCCGTGGGATTTCCCAGGCAAAAATATTGGAGTGGGTTGCCATTTCCTTCTCCAGGGGATCTTCTTGACCCAGGGATTGAACCTGCATCTCCTGCATTGGCAGGTGGAATCTTAACCACTAAGCCACCAGGAAAGCCCTCTTTCCTTTATTACAGCTCAATAATTGTTTACCCTACGAGTAATTTTAAATAAATGTTATTTAAATAATAGAATGTATTGGTTTGGAAAAACTGCACACCACTATCAAATAGATATCTCTTATTCTGGTTTAGTATATAGTTCATTACTGAGTCTGTTGAAAGATGAATCATAAAGGTTTTTAAATGTGTTATTATCAAAAGGATGTATTTGTGATTTTTTAGAATCAATATTTGTGCCAGACCACATTTAACATTTTTTACAATTGTTACTTTATCAAAACTGAGAGTATAGCAGTCCCCCTCCTTGAAAAAAGTGGGTAATTTTACTGTAAACTTGGTCTTTCTAGCATCTTTGTTTATGCTTGCAATGGCTGAAGACCATCAGAAAAAATTCTATTTCTTCAGGAGAAGAGTTAGCAAACTTTGGACGATCTCTTTATAAGAACTTTAAAGTTTTTTTTTTAAATACTATTTTCTTGATGCTGAGATGTAAAACTTTAGACCATATCTTAATTGATTTCCCAGATATTCTATGTTTGAAAACCAGATTTATGGAGGAAGAGTTCTCAAGTGAGTGTGCATCAGAATGGCCTAGAGGGCTCGTTAAAATACAGATCTCTGGGTCCCTCCCTGGAATAGGCTTCTCTAAGTCTTCAGTAGGTTGTGATAATTTGCATGTATCATAAATTCCAAGAATATCACTGCTACCATATTTTAAGAACCCCTGGTGCAGACAGTGCAAATGCTGGGGCAAAGGACATTCACTTTCCAGTTTGAGTGTCACCTGTTCTTCCTATGGATCATGGAGAACACTTGCTTTTTTCCATCCATGATTTAACATTTTACATGTAATGATCAGGATACACTTTGCTGATGATACTTATATAAAAATATCCATTCATCCATGAGTTGACATGTAAGAAGTGTTTTTTTTTTTTAATATAAATTTATTTAATTGGAGGTTAATTACTTTACAATATTGTAACTACGAATTCAATTTCGTTGATTGATCTAGGGCTATTCAGATTTTCGACCTCATTTTGGGTCACTTTTGGAAAGCTGTATTTTAAAAGGCATTTTCCATCTAAGTTGTTAAATGTACTGGTATAAAATTATTAACATTCTCTTATCTTTTCAATGTCTATAGAATATGTGGTGACATCTTTCATTCCTAAATGTTGTCTTTTCTCTTTTTTTTCTTGCTACCTAGACTTGTTAATTTACAGACGTTTTCCAAAAACCAAACCTTAGCTCTTTTAACCTTCTGTACAACCTGGTCTCTGTTTTACTGATTTGTGCCCTTGATTATTTGTGCCCTTCTACTTCCTTTGAGTTTAGATTGCTCAACATTTTCCAGTTTCTTAAGGTAGACATTTATATTTTTAAGTCTTTCTTTCTTTCTGTATAAGAATTTAATAAGGCTATACATTTTTATATAAGCACTGCTATAGCTGTATCCCACAAGTTTTGACAAGTCATCTTTTCATTACTGTTTAGTCTGAAGTATTTTCATTGTCCCCTGTCATACGTTTTTTGATACATATATTATTTAATTTCAAAATACTGGAGGATTTTCCAGGTAGCATACAATTTCAGATTCTGTGGTCAAGGAATAGACTCTGTATGATTTCAACCCTTCAAACTTTATTGAGACATTTATTTCTGTAAGGCGGAACAGGCCTTTCTCATGTTCTATGGGCATTGGGTGTAGGGTTCTGGTAAGTGAGTCAGAGCAATTGATGGTCTTTTAAGTGATTTTTTTTTTTTTAATTAGAAAAATATACCATGTCTGGAGTTTTCTTTGTGAGAAAGTTTTTAATTATCAATTTTAACATTGGTTTTAACCTATCAATTACTGCCAGACTGTTACTCAAATACTGGATATGTTTCTTTCTCTAACTGGTCCTGACAATCTTGCTTTATGTGTCTTAAATTCTATTAGCCATCTATGCATTCAGGATAGGTATAGCTTCCTGATGACCTGACTTGTCTGGTACAATGTCTCTTTTCATCTCTGGCAAAACTCCTTGTCTCAAAGTCTATTTTCTCATTAGTAATACAGCCACTTTGGCTCTTTTTCAGCTAGTCTTTCGTGATACACCTTATTACATTCAAGCATCTCTCAGGATTTCCTTGGTGGTCAGTCCAGTGGCTAAGACTCTGAGCTCCCAATTGCAGGGGTTGTGGGTTCAACCCCTGGGGAGGGAACTAGATCCCACATGTTACAACCAAGAGTTCACAAGCTGCAAATAAAAAGAGCCTACATCTGCAACGAAGATCGAAGATCCAATGTGCCACAACTAAGACCTGGTGCAACCAAAATAAATAAATGTAAATATTAAAAAAAGAAATAAAGTGCATCCCTTGCTGACAGCAGAAAGTGTGATCTTGCTTTTTTATTCAGTGCGACATAAACTTATAAAACACAAAGAATGAGGGACGTTCTAGAGGATAACTGGTCTGCACTCCAAAAGTCAATGTCCACTGTTCAGAAAATGGAAACACAAGTCACAGAATGGGAAGGACTCTTTTAAAGATGAATATCTGATAAAGGACTTGTACCCAAATGTAAAAGGAACTCTTAAACTGAGTGAGAAAACCAATAGTCCTATTAATTGATAAAAGTGGGCAAAAGATATGGAAACCCCACCAAAGAAAATATACAGATGGCAGCCAAGCATATGAAAAGATGCTCAACATCCTATGTCATTAAGGAACTGCAAATTAAAAGGAGATACCACGATGCACCTAATTAGAATGGCTAAAATCCAGAACACTGGCAACAACAAATGTCAAGGAGGATGTGGAGCAATAGGAACTACCATTTATTGCTGGTGGGAATGCAAACGACGCAGCTACTTTGGAACAGGGTTTGCCAATTTCTTAGAACGCTAAACATAACAGCTAGTCTAGCAGTGGCTCTCTTAGGTATTTATCCAAATGAGAAGAAATCTTATGTCTATACAAAAATCCACACAAAAGTTTAGAACAGCATTATTTACAATTCCCCAAAACTGGAAGCAACCAGGATGTCTTTCACTAGTGGTACATCCAAATAATGGAATCTTTTTCAGTGGTAAAGAGAAAATGAGCTCTCTAGCCGTGAAAAGACATGAAGGAAATTTGAATGTATACTCCTAATTGAAAAAAGCCAGTTTTAAAACACTACATTCTATATGCTTCTAACTATATGATATGCTAGAAAAGGTAAAACTATAAAGACAATATGATACAAATAACATATTTAACCCCTATATAAAACATATAATTGATCAAGACACACTAGGTTATCCCACAAAGGAAAGGTATATTTAATACTAGAAAATCATATATCTTCCAATGCATTTCAAGTTTAAAGGAGAAAAATCATACCATCATCTAACACATACATACAAAATGGCTTGGGGGGAAAAGCAACATCTATTGATGACTTGAAAAAATAAACTAGGAATAGAAGGGCATCTTTTAAAAAATATTTGTATAATGTTGTGTTCATTTCTACCATACAACAACACTGTGGTGGTTTAGTCACTAAGTTGTGTCTGACTCTTGGAACCCCATAGACTGCAGGCCGGGAGGCTCCTCTGTCCATGGGATTCTCCAGATTCTGCAGATTCTCCACTGCAAGAAAACTGCAGTGAGTTGCCATTTCCTTCTCCAGGGGATCAAACCCAGGTCTCCTGCATTGCAGGCAGATAATTTACCAAATGGCCTATGAGGGAATCAGTCATAATTATACATGTACCCCCTCCGTCTTGAGTCTCCCTCCTTTCCCCCATCCCACCTCTCTAGGTCACCACAGAGCGCCAGACTGGGCACCCTGTGTGCTACAGCAACTCCTCATCCACTACCCACTTTACACACAGCGGTGTGTATGTCGATGCTGCTTTCTCCATTTGTCCCATTCACTCCCTCCCCCACTGTGTCCACAAGTCCATTCTTTACACCTGTGTCTCCACCGAGAAGGGCATCTTTTAATCTGATAAGGGTTTTTCTTATTTTTTATTCTTTTTACAAATATCTATAGTGAATATCATACAATGATGCAGAGGACACACTCCTTTCCAAATGAGGAATGAGACAAGGACATGCAGTCACCATTCCACTCTCTGGGAGGTGCTGGTAACACAGAAAGATACAAACAATAAACAGCAGGACTGGAAGGAAAGTAAACTGCTGTGATTTGCAAACCACATGGTAGTCTGTTTAGAAATTTTAAAATATGTACAAATCATTAGGATCAACGAGAGAACAGCAAATTAGAAAGAAAGAAAGTGAAGTCGCTCAGTTGTGTCCAACTCTGTGACCCCATGGACCATAGCCCACCAGGCTTCTCTGTCCATGGAATTTTCCAGGCAAGAATACTTGACTGGGTTGCCATTTCCTTCTCTGGAGGATCTTCCTGACTCGGGGATAGAACCCAGGTCTCCCACTGCAGGCAGACACTTTACCGTAAGCTAGTTAGCAAATTAGCAGACGTAAAAAAAATGTACAAAAAATCAACTGCTTTGCCACACACCATGGTAAAAACTCACAGAACATCATTTTTAAACATTTGTAACCACATGGCCAAGAGGAGCTACCCCTTGCCCGAGGTCAGGTGTGGTGGCCAAGAGGTGCTACCCTACGCCTGAGGTCAGGGACGGCAGCTGAGAGGAGCAACCCCATGTCCAAGGAGTGGTGGCTACACAGGCGCAGGAGGGCCGAGAGGAGCTACTCCATGTTCAAGGTCAGGAGGGGCAGCTGTGAGGACATACCCCTCATCCAAAGTAAGGAGGAGCGGCTGCGCTTTGCTGGAGCAGCCGAAAGGAGATAACCCACATCCAAGGTAAGAGAAACCCAAATGAAACAGTAGGTGTTGTGAGAGGCATTAGAGGGCAGATACACAAACCATAATCACAGAAAACTAGTTAATCTAATCACATGTACCACAGCCTTGTCTAACTCAATGAAACTAAGCCATGCCGTATGGGGCCACCGAAGACAGGCGGGTCATGGTGGAGACGTCTGACAGAATGTGCTCCACTGGAGAAGGGAATGGCAAACCACTTCAGTATTCTTGCCTTGAGAACCCCATGAACAGTATGAAAAGGCAAAATGATAGGATACTGAAAGAGGAACTCCCCAGGTCGGTAGGTGCCCAATATGCTATTGGAGATCAGTGGAGAAATAACTCCAGAAAGAATGAAGGGATGGAGCCAAAGCAAAGACAATACCCAGCTGTGGATGTGACTGGTGATAGAAGCAAGGTCTGATACTGTAAAGAGCAATATTGCATAGGAACCTGGAATGTCAGGTCCATGAATCAAGGCAAATTGGAAGTGGTCAAACAGGAGATGGCAAGAGTGAACGTCGACGTTCTAGGAATCAGAGAACTAAGTTTCCAAGGCAAACCATTCAATATCACAGTAATCCAAGTCTATGCCCCAACCAATAATGCTGAAGAAGCTGAAGTTGAATGGTTCTATGAAGACCTACAGACCTTTTGGAACTAACACCAAAAAAGATGTCATTTTCATTATAGGGGACTGGAATGCAAAAGTAGGAAGTCAAGAAACACCTGGGGTAACAGGCAAATTTGGCCTTGGAATATGAAATGAAGCAGGGCAAAGGCTAATAGACTTTTGCAAAGAGAACACACTGGTCATAACAAACACCCTCTTCCAACAACACAAGAGAAGACTCTACACGTGAACATCACCAGACGGTCAACACCAAAATCAGACTGATTATATTCTTTGCAGCCAAACATGGAGAAGCTCTATACAGTCAGCAAAAACAAGACTGGGAGCTGACTGTGGCTCACATCATGAACTCCTTACTGCCAAATTCAGACTTAAATTGAAGAAAGTAGGGAAAACCACTAGACCATTCAGGTATGACTTAAATCAAATCCCTTATGATTATACAGTGGAAGTGAGAAATAGATTTAAAGGACTAGATCTGATAGAGTTCCTGATGAACTATGGACGGAGGTTCGTGACATTGTACAGGAGACAGGGATCAAGACCCTCCCCATGGAAAAGAAATGCAAAAAAGCAAAATGGCTGTCTGGGGAGGCCTTACAAATAGCTGTGAAAAGAAGAGAAGCGAAAAGCAAGGGGGAAAAGGAAAGATATAAGCATCTGAATGCAGAGTTCCAAAGAATAGCAAGGAGAGATAAGAAAGCCTTCCTTGGTGATCAATGCAAAGAAATAGAGGAAAACAACAGAATGGGAAAGACTAGAGATCTCTTCAAGAAAATCAGAGATACCAAGGGAACATTTCATGCAAAGATGGGCTCGATAAAGGACAGAAATGGTAGGGACCTAACAGAAGCAGAAGATATTAAAAAGAGGTGGCAAGAATACACAGAAGAACTGTACAAAAAAAGATCTTCACGACCCAGATAATCACGATGGTGTGATCACTCACCTAGAGCCAGACATCCTGGAATGTGAAGTCAAGTGGGCCTTAGAAAGCATCGCTACGAACAAAGCTAGTGGAGGTGATGGAATTCCAGTTGAGCTATTTCAAAGCCTGAAAGATGATGCTGTGAAAGTGCTGCACCCACTATGCCAGCAAATTTGGAAAACTCAGCAGTGGCCACAGGACTGGAAAAGGTCAGTTTTCATTCCAATCCCAAAGAAAGGCAATTCCAAAGAATGCTCAAACTACCGCACAATTGCACTCATCTCACATGCTAGTAAAGTAATGCCAAAATTCCCCAAGCCAGGCTTCAGCAATACGTGAACTGTGAACTTCCTGATGTTCAAGCTGGTTTTAGAAAAGGCAGAGGAACCAGAGATCAAATTGCCAACATCCACTGGATCCTGGAAAAAGCAAGAAAGTTCCAGAAAAACATCTATTTCTGCTTTATTGACTATGTGGATCACAATAAACTGTGGAAAATTCTGAAAGAGATGGGAATACCAGACCACCTGACCTGCCTCTGAGAAACCTGTATGCAGGTCAGGAAGCAACAGTTAGAACTGGACATGGAACAACAGACTGGTTCCAAATAGGAAAAGGAGTACGTCAAGGCTGTATATTGTCACCCTGCTTATTTAACTTCTATGCAGAGTACATCATGAGAAACGCTGGGCTGGAGGAAGCACAAGCTGGAATTAAGATTGCAGGAAGAAATATCAATAACCTCAGATATGCAGATGATACCACCCTAATGGCAGAAAGTGAAGAGGAACTAAAAAGCCTCTTGATGAAAGTGAAAGAGGAGAGTGAAAAAGTTGGCTTAAAGCTCAACATTCAGAAAACAAAGATCATGGCATCTGGTCCCATCACTTCATGGCAAATAGATGGGGAAACAGAGGAAACAGTGTCAGACTTTATTTTTTGCGGGGCTCCAAAATCACTGCAGATGGTGATTGCAGCCATGAAATTAAAAGACACTTACTTCTTGGAAGGAAAGTTATGACCAACCTAGATAGCATATTCAAAAGCAGAGACGTTACTTTACCAACAAAGGTCCGTCTAGTCAAGGCTATAGTTTTTCCAGTGGTCGTGTATGGATATGAGAGTTGGACTGTGAAGAAAGCTGAGCACCGAAGAATTGATGCTTTTGAAGTGTGGTGTTGGAGAAGACTCTTGAGAGTCCCTTGGACTGCAAGGAGATCCAACCAGTCCATTCTAAAGTAAATCAGTCCTGGGTGTTCTGTGGAAGGACTGATGCTAAAGCTGAAATTCCAGTACTTTGGCCACCTCATGCGAAGAGTTGACTCATTGGAAAAGACTCTGATGCTGGGGGGGATTGGGGGCAGGAGAAGAAGGGGACGACAGGATGAGATGGCTGGATGGTGTCACTGACTTGATGGACATGAGTTTGGGTGAACTCCGGGAGTTGGTGATGGACAGAGAGGCCTGGTGTGCTGCAATTCATGGGGTCACAAAGAGTCAGACACGACTGAGTGACTGAACTGAACTGAACTGACTGAACCACGTCAAAAAGTATAAAGTATCTAGGAATAAATCTAAAAAATGATACAAATATTTATGAAATTATAAGATACCACTGATACACACTTTGAAAGAGCATAGTTTGGAAAACTCAATAATATAAAGATATTGAGTCTCCACGCCCCACACCATTTAATCTAGTGATTTATAAGCTGATTGAGTATTTTCATGGAAGATCAACAGACCAAAAAGAATAAAGCAGGGAAACTCACCTTCCCAAATATCAGGAATCACTGAAAACCTACACTGATTAAAACAACTAACTGGCATAAAGGGAGACCCACGGAACAGAACAGAGAGCTCGGAAACATACCTACTCACTAAGGAAACCTGACTGAGTCCAAAGCTGGCATTAAATGGTAATGGTATCCACTTCAAAAAGAAAAGAATTTGAAACCCTACTTAAAAGTATGTGCAAAAATTAGTTTCAGGTGGATTAAAGATCCAAATTATGGACAAAAATACACATCTGTGAAAGAACACATGGAATATTTCAGTGACCGTGGCATAAGGAAAGTCTTAAGAAGATACTAAATGCCCACATTCTAAGAGAAGACTGAACAGGGGCCACTTCAAAATAAAGAAAGCCCATCCACTAAGGGACATCACAAGAGAACAGCAGCAAACAGACAAACCCAGAAACCAAGCCATAAACTCAGGGACATTTGCAACTAACAAAAATGGTAAAGGGTTACTGTCTAGGATATAAGGAATTCCTCCAAATAAGTAAGAAAAAGACACAATCTAAGTGAAGAACAGGAGACACCACTGCAAGAGGGGGAGCCTACATGGCCAACCTAGAAACCGGAAGGCACCTGCATTTGGTTTTGTGGAAATGAATTAACTATTGATGGCTCCATAGAAGCTACAGGTGAACAGGATCTGCAGCCAACCACCAAAACTTAAAGATTTCCTTGTAAAAAGATAAATAAATTGGATTCATGGGAATCTTTTATGGTGCACCCACCTTGTTGAATACCCAGATCTCGCCATTAACGGTGGGCCTGGGCACCCCATGGCCATTGTAGTGGAAGAGGACCCGCTCCTCCTTGGCATTTCGGCGTAAAGACGTGCAAAGCTTCTTTACTTCATCCACAGTCGGATCAAGGCTCTGCTTATACCGCGCCTGTTGCAGGAGACAAAGATTAAGAAACTTACCATGGATTCATAAGAATACATAAAACTTAAACTCCATCCTTTACTCCAAGTTTGCATTGAATGGACGCTGCACAAATAATATCATGTCTCTCCATCTCCAGCTGGGATGATGCCTACTTCACAGAGAGGTTGTGAACATTCATTTACTCAACAAATATTTATGGCGAAGATCCCATGGGATAAATAAGTAATGCCTGCCACACAGTAACACAAGTAAAAGGTAGCACCACTGTGATATCAAAAATATTTCTTAGAAGCATTGAATCTCTTTGGAAAAACACTGGAATGTGGAAGAGGCAACTTAAACACAGAAAGCTGTAATACAGCGGCAAAGGAGAATAGTTTCAAAAAGACAAGGTAAGGAAGCAAAATGCCCCTCTCTTGATTAGTCATATTTGCCCAGCTTAGCCCCCTCCCACTACTCCTGCCTGGACCCTTGCTGATGAACCTAAAGAATACACAGAAATCAATACACACACACACACACACACACACACACACACAATCGATAGGTGGTTAAAGGACACAACTGTAAGGAACTCCCACTTTTAAAGCAACAAAGAAGATTAAACTTAACAAGAAATGCACAAAACTCTAAGAAGGAAATTTTATAAAACTGTCCTGGAGAACAGAAGGAAGCATGAACAAATTGGAGATGCTCCCAGCCTGAGGAAGATGCACCCACATTCTTAAGACATCAGTTCTCCCTAGGTTAAGAGCCCACGTTTCCAATAAATATAACAACAAAGTATTTCACGGAGCTGCTACTGAAGTTTGCATGGAAAATAAACATGCCAGAACAGCCATGAAAACACTGAAAGGAGAGGTATGAGGAGTCCCGCTCACCGAAATTTCGACCTCGTCTGGGCGTCTGTAAGGAATCAAGTGAGGATCAGGGCCCAGAGAGACCAGCCCGCCAGGGAGCTACTACAGAGTCCAGAATTAGGTCCAAACATGTTTCCTCATGCAGTCACAATGTTATGAACACTGATTTTATTTCATTAGAAACTGTGCTGACACCAAGAGAACCTGAGTCTGCCCCCTCCGCACAGCTTTCCAGCTAGGATGTGTGAAGTCCTGGTTCCACTGAAGACCATTCAGTGTCCCCCGAGGTTAGTCCTAAACAAGAGTGCTGTTCTCCCCTACCACCCATAAGGTCACAGGGTTGACATTACTCGGAGACATCAGTAAAGTTGGGGATTCGTTATTTCTGACCTTGGCTCCATCAAGGTCTTCTCCTGTGGGATGCAAAAAATGATTCAGCCTCGTTTTCTTACCTGTCGCCCAGAAAGGACACATTAATGGACCAGCATGAAAGGCACTACAGATAATAATATACCTCCTAGGGCTTTATGGGAATTAATTAATATTTTTAAGGGCTTTGAAATGAGAAGCACTAAATTAAATGTCACTACACCACGTTAAGGTTTTGTTTCAAAACGAGAATGCCTGGGATAATGGCTCCGCGGCTGGAGGGAGTGCCAAGGCACAGGAAGCATCTCACCATTTGGGAGATTTGCGACAACTGTAGCTGGGCGTATTAAATGACAGTGCAAGTCTCTGAAATACTGCTTGTTGTGCTGGGCATTGCTACTGTAAGTCCAAATCTCAAGACAGAATAATATACAATGGTGGAAATTTCGGGGGATGTGAGAGAGGAAGAGAACAGAAGACGGAACAATGGGCGGAAGGAGGAAAGGAAAACTGGCCCTGGGCTTAGTGAAGGGGATGGGGCTCCAGATTTCACTTCCTTCCAGGACTGTCTCCTGCTAACTCTAAATGCTAACAAAGCTAACAAAGCCTAAGTAGACTCTGCCTTCCCTGCGGAGGCGGCCCCTCCTCCTGCAGATTCCAGAGGCTACGCAGTGTGGGGGCAGGGGGTGGGGGGTGGGCGGGGGGTGACTCTGCTTCAAGATGCTCAGTGGGCAGCGGAGGCCCTTCTCCATCTGGTGAAGCCACACGTGGTGCTGCTGTTGTGCCTGCAGAAGAATAACAGCAGTGCCCGGGGAGGAGCAGGGGCTCTGCTGGGTGGTCTCACACCAGAATCCCATAAGGAAGAAACCTGTGCTACTGGAGCGGCACTGCCTGTGCTCCTCTGGGGTTTCTAGTAAAGATTACTGCGCATTACTCGACTGGGAATGTGATTATGAATAATGTTATTTCCATCCTTCTATGGCAATGAGCAATACCTCAAGTTCAGAACCAAGAAACAGAAATGCCTGAGAGATTTTCTCAGAACTGTCCAGGAGGAATAAGCATACTGTTGGATTTGGGCTGCTTCTGTCTCTGTTCCGGAGTCTTGCTAAGATTTCACCCTCTCCCTCTCCTTCCCAACTAGGAAGCAAAGGCTTTCAGGAAGCTGCTGGGCAGGGGGAAGGTCAGGTCTGCTCAAAGGACACCTGTTTCAGGTGGTGTCCCATGTAAGAAAACTCCAAGCCCTTGGCAGTTCAGGAGCTTTATGCCACCACCCCTCACAAAACACTTACCGCCCTTTGCATCCTCAACATCACTACCGAGGCCAAGCCACTGCGACCACCACCACCACCATCATTATCAGCACCTCCAGAACCAACACCATCGTCACATCCCATCACCATCAGGAGCACCACATCCCTCTCCCCTCCTCTCCCCTCCCCTCTATCTGCCCCTCCCCTTCCCTCAGATTGCTCTGACTGTTGTCTCTTACCTCTTCCCAGGTCTATCCTCCTCTGTCAACCTCTAATGTGACTGTGACTCAGCTTCCCTTCTTTTTTCACACTACATGCTCCTCCTGGGCAGCATCTCTGAACAAACCCATGGCCAAATTCCTTGTCGTGCTCCACATGTGCCCACCCTCTAGGGTCCCGGCCATAGTCTCGGGCATCAGTCTGTACCGAGTCACTCAAACCACACCCCTCGGGGCCTGTCCTTTTTGATGCTCTCCTTCTCACCTCCCCTTCATCCAGTGACCCGAACATGTGGCTGTACCACCTCTGCCTTCAGCAGGGGTCAAACAGCCCCTAACTCTCCCCAGGATTCCAGACCATCCTCTCCAAGTCTTTCCATTCAGTCACAGCCTTCCTGCTCAAACACACAGCAAGCAGGCCACTTGCCCCTGAAAATCAAGTCCTCAGTGGGGGCGTCTGCTGCCCCCAAGACAGCCACCATGCCTGACCATGGCACAGACACCTTGGCCACCCCACCCCCACAGCCCTCCGCTCAGCCACCGCATCTTTCCCAGGGGTCCTGAGCAAGCTGTGTGCTTTCACACAGACCCCAAAGCTACTCTGTTTTTAGGAAGAATACAAGGGCAAGGTGTTGTGCAGCACAAGTACACTGTCCAGTTCATTTGCATGTTTTATGTTTAAATGTTTTCACTATTTCATAGTAAGATGCTATCCTGTACAATTTTTTTCCAGTGTTATCGTAAGACTGTTCCCTCAGCCCCCAATCTCTTAATTGAAAAACAAATGAAAACCAACAACTGTTTACCTTTTAAGTTGAAATGGGAAACTTGAGTCCTTGAAGTGCAAACAGGAGGCAGGGGCCTCCTGTAAACAGGTGTTCAGTCTATAAATTCCCCGTGCCCCCACCTCCCCCCGCCAGAATCCACTCAGCTCTAAAGAAACTCACAGACACTGTGCTGGCTCTGAGCGTCACACCTATGGAAACAGGTGCAGTTTTCATCTAAAATGTAACCAGAGCCTTCCCAAACTCATCACCGAAAGGTGGATCTCGAACAAATCAAAACCATCTCATGAAACAAGAAGGCAGCCCAGAGCCCTTCGGCAGAGCGGGAGCAGAGCCCCCAGCCCAGCCTGGTGCCCAGCCTGCAGGCCTCACCTTGGCTTTCGTGCTTATGCACTTGTGCAGCCTGAGTCTGGTCACTCAGTACAGGTAGAGCCAAGCTTAGTTGCTTTTCAGAAATAAAAGGGAAGTCTAGAAACAGAAGTCTCCGATCATTTTCCAATTGGTTCCCACCTTTTCATATTATTCTGGAATTTTATGTCACATACAGAGATAGAATGTATAAGCCATCATACTGACCCCTTAGGAGGTCCCTGGCTTTGAGAGTGGCTGACAGATTAGGGCCGTTCCACCTGCCCAGGTCATCACTAGAATAAGAGGCTCATGACATGTGCTCTGCAGAGAGATCTGATCTGACTTTGATTCATGTCTGCCTCAACAATCCAGGGCCCCTTTTTACCATTCATTAAGTAGTAATTTATTTTGTCTTCTAAGAATCTCTCTTCTTGACTCATAGTCCTCAAGGCTCCAGCACAGACTGTTCTAGCAATCTGCTCCACCCACTTCACAGTGTTAGCTGAGCAGCAGACACAAATATTTTCAGGTATCCCACCACCCACGCCCTGCCAAGATCTGCCAAGGGCAGTGATGTCTCAAAGGAGGCTTTGACTGTGTTAAGACAAGTGACTGAACCACCTCACCATAGCCCGCCCTAAAATCAAGTTCCAGTCCATTTCCAGGCCTGACAGTAAAGCCACCAGCTGTCAATGCTCCATCAAGCCTCCAGGGAAAGACAGGCTGCAAGCAGGCCAAGTTCCACTGAGGTCCCTTGGAAAGTTCTGGAGTCCTCCTGGTCACCTCCTGTCCACTCCCTCCATACCCACGACAGCTCTACGGTGGCCTCTTTCCCCTGGGTCTTTGTGCTGCCTCCATCCCTCCCCACTCAATACTGGAGATGAGTCGCACAGGAGTCAGGTGTGCCCAGTGGTGAGTCCCTCCCCTCTGCAAGAGCACGGGTCCCTGATACAGAGGGCTTGGGTTCATCCCCAGATCAGTGATTTACCAGCCATTCAACTTGGGAAAGCTCACAAACCCAACCCAACCTCAGTTTCCTCCTCCGTAAAACAACTAAAATACTACTGTCCCTGACTACTCCCTAGGCTGCAGGGACCATATGAGAAAGTACTTGTCATTAAGCTGGAGGACACAGATGGAGCCTGGCACTGGCGCTGTACTTCTGATGTACCAGCCTCCTGACCTTCACACCCACTGTGCAAAGTAGGCATTGTCATCATACCTGTCTCACAGATAGGGAGCTGGGGCACAGAGAGGTGCGGCAACTACCACGAGGTCACACAGCTGGCACGGGGCCAGCTGACTTCAGCTGACTTCAGAATGGGCCCTGGGCGGGGGGTGGGGCAGGGCCCATTCTGAAGTCAGAAGCATGAGGACATCCATGGGAACTCGGAGACCAATGGTGAGCTTTCTCGTGTTGCTGCAAACTGGGGACAAGCAGGGAGTAGAAAGACAGACCAGCCCTCTCTGGCCATCCTCACGTGCCGGCATCCTGTCGTGCTTCAATATGACCCCTGGGCTCTGACACCCCTCTAATAGGAAGGCCTTCCTCTCAAGAAGGGCTAATAGCCTGAGCACCTGCCTTGACTGAGCAGCAAAGATGAGCACTGCTTGGGAGACTGAGAATAGCTTAAGTCACTCACGGCTACTGATTTTTCCAAATAATTCCACATCAGCACTGACTCTCTCCTTACATTAATGCCGGACTACCTCCAAGCAGTATCAATAACTGCTAGTGACCTGGAACACTCAAAATTTACTAATCTGCCTGGTGGGCAGAGAAGGAGAAAACTCAGAATGTAATAAGCTGTATGCAGCAAGTGGAGGGGGCAGGAGAGGGGAGACTGAACCTCAGTCCCTAGGGCCAGAGCATTCACTGGACACAGGAATATGGGCATCCCAAGCCTGCAGTTGTGCTCTGAGCCACTGCTACAGCTGCAGAGAACTTCTGGAAATAGCTCATATATGTTATCTTTGGCAGTAACAAAATGAGCAAAGGGAATAAATAAATCCCTAGCAGAGTGAGGAGGAAATAGGTATCATTAAATGGTTGCCAAACCAGGCCAGGATAGCGGTCTGCTGGGGTGTGCCCACCACCTCGAGCCAAGCTGGAATTCATTCAGAGAAACAGCCACCAAATTGACTCATGAGAAGGTGTCCCTGCTTTATACCTCCTACCAACAGAGTCCACTTTGAGTCAATCACCAAACAGGGCTGCCCCAGGGTCCAGGAGCCAACAGGGGGGTCGAACTCTCAGAGTCTATATCTCCAGCTAGTCTATGGCCATAAATTCAAACTTACATCTGCCATAAGAAGCATTCTTGCTAACCCCATTCATTTACTTTTCAAAGAAATTTCTCATTTCTTATTAGATTTCTTATAATATTCAGGATCATGTCTGTAGGGGCTAGTCTGATTTCTACATGGAGGCTCAGCAATCTGCAAGTGACAGTACAGGACGAGCTGCTGGCTCCAGGACAGCTCTGGAGGACCCCAGGGACCTCTGAGCAGGGCCCCAGCCTCCACACTGAAAGTCGAAGAAGTCTGCCTTCCGGGTCCGCGCTCATCTGCTCCACAGAATGTTTTCTAGAATACTAGTTTGGGTAATTTCATCGCCCCATGGCAAAATGCCCTGGCTTCTCTCTGCTCACTCACCAGTACAACCTGACTTCCACCCTGAGTGGGAGGAGAACGGCTGTGCCTGTAGCACCCAGGCCTCGGCACTAGAGCTCCCAGGGCCGGGGAAGCCCTGCTGGCAGGCACGCGTGGGTGAGAAATGCTGAACGCTAGCACTGAAGGGTCACTATACAAGGTCAGAGTAACTCCTGGTGTTTTCAACATGTATATTCCCAATAAGAACAGTTTTACAAGAAATCTATAAAATCACTGCCTCTCTTTCCTTTATGTATTATTCAATACCAATTTTCTCTTCCTTCCTTAATTTGCAAAAGAGGCAGGAGAGAACGAGAAGAGCTGGTTTAGTATTCAAAGTCCAGAAATAGCAACCATAGCTTTGAGATGGGGTCTGAGTTCACTTGTGAAATAAAAGGCTCATGTGGTCTCTGCAGACATGCTTAGACTCTCCCCTCAGTGGATGTGAGAAACACTGTTGTCATCAGAGAGCAGTTCTGTCCCCCAGGGCACATTTGGTCTGGAAGTAGGCTTGGTTGGTACAATGGGGGTGGTGGTAGTTCTCTTGGCATCTGATGGGTGAATGTCAGGGAAGGTGCTGAATATCCTACACCTATGCTCACAGCGTGTGCGGACATTACTGCCACAAAGATAAATCATCTGGCCCAAAATGTCAACAGTGCTGGGTTTGAGAAAGCCTGCTTTAGAGGGAAAATATGAAGCTTTGATTTTAATGAGGACACACTGATCCTAATCTAATAAAGTGAAAAAAAAACAAGGTGAAGAAAAATGTATTTAATGTATGACCATTTATCCAAGAGGGTAACAAATGTGTGTAAATATACATATATATATATATTTATATTTATATATATATATATACACACACACTGTTCAATATATACTGCTCAGCAATACGTGAACTGTGAACTTCCAGATGTTCAAGCAGGATTTAGAAAAGGCAGAGGAACCAGAGATCAAATTACCAACATCTGCTGGATCGTTGAAAAAGCAAGAGAGTTCCAAAAAGACATCTATTTCTGCTTTATTGACTATGCCAAAGCCTTTGACTATGTAGATCACAATAAACTATGGAAAATTCTGAAAGAGATGCGAATACCAGACCACCTGACCTGCCTCTTGAGAAACCTGTATGCAGGTCAGGAAGCAACAGTTAGAACTGGACATGGAACAACAGACTGGTTCCAAATAGGAAAAGGAGTATGTCAAGGCTATATATTGTCACTCTGCTTATTTAACTTATATGTAGAGTACATCATGAGAAACGCTGGGCTGGAGGAAGCACAAGCTGGAATCAAGATTGCTGGGAGAAATATCAATAACCTCAGATACGCACATGACACCACCCTTATGGCACCAAGTGAAGAACTAAAAATAAAAAGCCTTTTGATGAAAGTGAAAGAGGAGAGTGAAAAAGTTGGCTTAAAGCTCAACATTCAGAAAACTAAGATCATGGCATCCAGTCTCATCACTTCACAGCAAATAGATGGGGAAACAGTGGAAACAGTGGCTGACTTTATTTTTCTGGGCTCCAAGATTGCTGCAGATGGTGATTGGAGCCATGAAATTAAAAGACGCTTACTCCTTGGAAGGAAAGTTATGACCAACCTAGACAGCATATTAAAAAGCAGAGACATTACTTTGTCAACAAAGGTCCGCCTAGTCAAGGCTATGGTTTTTCCAGTGGTCATGTATGGATATGAGAGTTGGACTATAAAGAAAGCTGAGCACTGAAGAATTGATGCTTTTGAACTGTGGTGTTGGAGAAGACTCTTGAGAGTCCCTTGGACTGCAAGGAGATCCAACCAATCCATCCAAAAGGAGATCAGGCCTGGGTGTTCATTGGAAGGACTGATGTTGAAGCTGAAACTCCAAGACTTTGGCCATCTGATGCAAAGAGCTGACTCACTGGAAAAGACCCTGATGCTGGGAAAAATTGAGGGTAGGAGGAGAAGGGGACAACAGAGGATGAGATGGTTAGATGGCATCACTGACTCAATGGACATGCGTTTGGGTAAACTTCAGGAGTTGGTGATGGACAGGGAAGCCTGGTGTGCTGCGGTTCATGGGGTCGCAAAGAGTCAGACGTGACTGAGTACTGAACTGAACTGAACTGAACTGATACTGTTTAAACGTTTAAACGATTACCTACAGAAGAAAGGGGGACACAGGATGGCAAGGACGGGAATAGAAGCCAGATTTGAATCCACCTGTCAAAACAGGGAACACGGGTTTGATTCCAGGTCTGGGAAGATTTCACATGCCATGGAACTAAGCCCATGCACCAAATCAACTGAGCCTGCGCGCCTAGAGTCCGTGCTCTGCAACAAGAGAAGCCACAGTGAGAAGCCTACTTACCACAACTAGAGAGTAGCCCCCGATCACTGCTGCAACCACAGAAAGCCTGAACAAAGCAATGAACACCCAGTGTAGCCAAAAATAAATAAATACATTAAAAAATTTTTAAGCAGTTCTTTAAAAATTCTAAGTAAAATGAGACAAATGAACCTAATTGTGTGTTCAATTGGCTACACAACCAGGCAGACAGGGACTCTTCAGTGTGACTGTATCTACACCCTGATATCAGAAAGAACTGAACACACTTCATGTACAGTTGGCAGTAATGGTATCAGAAATGCTGGTTTTGCTTCTGGAAAGGGCTGAGTGTAGGGTGGGATGGTGTACCCAAGTACTTCAACATCAGTACTTAGGTGGTGTCCACGAAGAATGTCAATGCTCAGGGTGGGAGAAACAGATACAGCTTTAAGACCCAGGGGATTAACTAAAACCTTGCAGTCCTGAAGCTGAATCAGCAAGAGCTCAAAACGCATTCTGTCTTTAAAACAGAGAGAAAGAGCACACGGTAGAGACTGCGCAGGAGCAGCGGTCACCTTCAGGCTCAGGTTAGGTTCTAAGTAACAACGCCTATTAGGGGAAACCAGTGAACCCTGGAGACTTGGCTGAATTCAGGCCTGGAGCAGAGGATGTACAGAATGAGTACACAACATCCTGTCTTGTCATAGGAGATAGGAAAGAAGTGATCAAAGACTTCCAGACCTGTAGCAAAGAGAACCAGGAGCCAATTTAAAGAGGCTTTAAGTGGCCAAAGAGAAAACATGAGCATCAATGATTAACAAATGCAACAAACTTTTATTGCACATGAAAGATAATGGAATGCATACCCCGTACCCGTTACCTCTGGGAGAAGTGCATTCATTATTTTGCAGTGGGATAAAAAAAAAAAAAGTATTCATATTGGCTTTCCTATATGAGCTATATCTCAAGATACCGAAATAATAGATGAGAGGAAAATTTCCCTTCTTAGCAATATACGAGTTAACAGACAAAGGGGAATAATAGAGCACCACCTTTTTACAACCTCCAATGGATGGGTCCAGGTAATGATCGCCAGTGGCTGCTAACCTTACAGAGAGAAGACAAACCATTCATCATACATATCCTAAAGGAAGTACATACCATCACCTATGGAATGTTGTGTCCCCAAAGCTCCCTCCAACTGGAGGAATCTGGTCAATCCTGAGGGGTGAGGGAAGGGTTGGCAGAATTCAGGTTTCAAGGAATTCTATAGGGCACATAACCTGATTCCTTCAATCAATATTTGCAGGAAGAAGCAGAGATGGATAATTGGAACAGGATGGGAGAAGGGGCTTTTTAGATAAATTCTATGGATTAATAGGGTAGATCAATCAGTTATAATGTATCCACCTTACTTACATTCTGATTCAAATAAACAAACTGTGTATGCGTGCGTGTAGTTTTTTAAAGTCATAATTACCTTCAAGATACACTGAAATATTTACAGATGAAATTATATGATGTCTGGGATTTGCTTCGAAATAAGCCAAGGGAGTGGGTAGGAGAGGGGGGTGGGTGGTGGTGTAGATGAAAGAGGACTAGAACAAGTTGATAACTACTGAAGAGAGATGATGGGGAGATATGAAAATTTTCCACAATAAATTAAAATTAACTCTGATGCTTTAAAATTAACAAAGGAATAAGCCACAGAAACAAACAGGCAAACAAGCAAACAGCATTTCAAAATGCTGCCATAATTAAAATGGAACTCCCCTAGAATTGTTTTTATGCATAACTTAATGTAAAAATTGGCTATTTTTGATTAAAATTTGCTTATATGAAGCATTTTGGAAAGACATCTAAAGAAGGTGTTCAGACAGGTGAAAAACTTATGAACGTGTTTTTACCAATAATCTGAAAGATTAACATACCTGGGAAAAAAGTTTCATAAACATAACACAGATACTGATATTTCTCAGAAACCCATCTAGTGTTTCATACACAATAAGGAAGTATAATAATGGTTCAGCTTACTCAGAACTAGTGTTGATTTTTCACCGTGGGTCACATTTCCCAGCTGACCAACTAATGCCGTTTTGCGCAGCCAATGCCTCTAATGGGGTTGACAAAGCACTCTGGCCACATCATCTCCTCTGTCTGCATTACAAAAGCACTCACCGTCCTGCACTGGAGGCTAGACTCTGGGAGCAGGCCTGTACCCCATCATGCTCATTAGAGGCCAGCAAGCCAGGGGAGCACAGGACAGTGGGGGCACAGGGCCTGCCATCCCTGCCAGGCAGTCTGTGGGTTCTGTGAGTAAACAACTGAGTGACCATCATGCAAGCTGAGGCACGTAGCAGTGTCTCTAGAAGCAATGCTGCCATGCAGTTGGTGCTGTTTGTGAGTGAGAGGAGTATCAACTGGCCTGGGGAGGTATCCTACTTGCTTTAAAGAGCGAACTAAGGAACTGGAAGGAATGATGCTAAAGCTGAAACTCCAGTACTCTGGCCACCTCATGCGAAGAGCTGACTCATTGGAAAAGACTCTGATGCTGGGAGGGATTGGGGGCAGGAGGAGAAGGGGACGCCAGAGGATGAGATGGCTGGATGGCATCACCGACTCGATGGACGTGAGTTTGAGTGAACTCTGGGAGTTGGTGATGGACAGGGAGGCCTGGTGTGCTGCAATTCATGGGGTCACAAAGAGTCGGACACAACTGAGTGACTGAACTGAACTGAACTCAACTGAAGGAATGCAACAAAGGTCCGTCTAGTCAAGGCTATGGTTTTTCCCGTGGTCATGTATGGATGTGAGAGTTGGACTGTGAAGAAAGCTGAGCGCCGAAGAATGGATGCTTTTGAACTGTGGTGTTGGAGAAGACTCTTGAGAGTCCCTTGGACTGCAAGGAGATCCAACCAGTCCATCCTAAAGGAGATCAGTCCTGGGTGTTCATTGGAAGGACTGAAGCTAAAGCTGAAACTCCAGTACTTTGGCCACCTGATGCGAAGAGCTGACTCATTGGAAAAGACTCTGATGCTGGGAGGGATTGGGGGCAGGAGGAGAAGGGGACGACAGAGGATGAGATGGATGGATGGCATCACCGACTCGATGGACATGAGTTTGGGTGAACTCCAGGAGTTGGTGATGGACAGGGAGGCCTGGTGTGCTGCGATCCATGGGGTCGCAAAGAGTCGGACACGACTGAGTGACTGAACTGAACTGAACTGAAGGAACACAAAATGTGAAATAATCAAATAAATGTTTATAAACTCAGAGTAACATTTTTAGGCAGTCATGCCCAGAATTGGAAATGCTACTTGCTAATACTTACCTGGCAACCCCTCAGAATGGCAGTGGCCAGCTGCTGTTTTGTATAACAGGCCGCTACAGGGCCAGCTTCCCCCAGAGAGGGGCCCCTGTGTGCACCACACAGCCCACTCACCCCTCTCACCCCCAGGGCCCAGGGCTGGGAAGCAGAGGCTGGGCTTTGGCAACACTTGTCCAGTAAGGATGCAGCCCTGAGCTGGCAAAAGACTACATTCTTGCCACTGCCCTAGAGATACATCTAGTCTCAGGAATAGGAACAGAGAAACTAGTAATACAGGATGGACAGTGAGTCACACTGGCTGCTTTCCTCGCCCCTTCGTCTCTCCGGCTCAGCACACCTTGTCCCACCAAAGAGGCTGGTGGGGAGGAAGAAATTTTCCTCTACCCTTCTAGGTCTTTCTGACTGGACTAAGAATTAAACTGACATGTGACTGTTTAACAGGAGAAAATCAAACAAAAGTTTAATAGCACCTATACGTGGGAGAGGGGCTACCCAGGTGGCGCAGTGGTGAAGAACCTGCCTGCCAATGCAGGAGACACAAGAGACTCCGGTTTGATCCCTGAGTTGGAAGATCTGGAGGAGGAATCGCATCCCACTCCAGTATTCTTGCCTGGAAAATTCCATGGACAAGGAGCCTGGCAGGCTATAGTCCATAGGGTCACAAAAGGTCGGATATAACTGGGTGGCTGAGTTCACACACACAGTACCTGCATGGGAGAGACCCAGGAAAACTGAGGAACTCACTTCAACGACTGAAGCCCTCGCTCAGTTTACCATCTTCAGCAAAAGACAAGAGAAAACTTTGGTGGTGGGGACTTCAAAGGGGAAGAAGGCAATTCAGGCAGAGACTAAAAAGTTAATGTTTGGTAAACAAATGTCTGCTGGGCCCTGCATAGACAATGGGATACAGAGAAGGATTTTAACAGACAGACTTTGATGGGTTCAGGTTTATACTGTACTTATCTATGGGGGTGGCTCCCTTCCTCTAACAGGTCCTGCATCTCCAGTCTTGAGGTTCAGGGAAGGTCTAAGTTTCTTCCTGAGTCTTTTGGGCATTGGTCATCCATTGCTCTCAGTTTAAAATAATCTGCATGCCAAAGAGACTTTTGGGGGTGGCAAATTTTGTTCTCCTACAAGGCTGAATGTTTCCAGGCACCAAGCCCAAGCAGGGAGACCTGAGGACAAGCCAGCTGAAAGGCTTCTGGAACAGCGTTCTCACAAAGAGAATGGCTGTTCCTCCTCCTTTCTCCCTTTGAACACAACTCTATGGATGTGATGTTTGGAGCTGCAACAGCCATCTTGTGATCATAAGGGCAGAGTCAAGAAAACAGAGAATCTTCCAGAATCTTGATGCTACTAAACCATATATATATCTGATCCTGAAACCATTTATCTTCAGACTTCACAATAAACTTTTATTTGCTGAACCAGAGAAAAAGTACATATAATGGCTGAGAGGATGAACTCTGGGGACAGAGAGAATTGCAGCTCATACTAGGTTTGTGATCTTGGCAGATTATTTAACTTCTCCATACCTCCATTTCTTTATCTGCAAAATGGAAAGGCAGGGGTGGGAGAAAGAGGGAGCTCACAGTTTTTGTGAAGATTAAATGAGTTAATACATAAAAGCTCTTGGAATAGTGTCTGGCACATACTACCCATTATTGGAATGGTTACAAATGTTACTTGTTAACAGGAGCATCCCAACTAATCAATTTCCTTCTTCCAGCCCAACACCAGATCCTCAGTCCTGAGCCCTCCTTCTATGTTCTGCCCCCTAAACTCCCCATTCCTCAAGTATTCTGACTACTTTTCTGCAGATGTCTCTGAAACACAGGCAACCAGCCCTGATTCCTCTCCTGTTGTTCCCAGTGCCGCCTACTCCGCCTACTCTGTGTGCATGGTCTCCTTCAACCTGATGCCTCCTCCTGACTCCCTATTTCTCTGCATTTCTCCCAACACTGAACACACTGGCTCACACATACTGAACAGTCACTTTATATGAAACATGCGTTAAGTGAACGAATGTGTTATGTGTTTGTGCTCAGTTGTGTCCAACTCTTTAAGACCCTATGTTCTGTAGCCCACCAGGCTCCTCTGTCCCTGGGATTTTCCAGGCAATACTGGAGTGGGTTGCCATTTCCTTCTCCAGGGGATCTTCCAGACCCAGGGACTGAACCCACTTCTCTTGCATCTCCAGGACTGGTAGGTAGATTCTTCACCACTGTTCTACCTGGGAAGCCCAAGTAAATTGATACTGTTGGCTATATATATATGTCAATAAAGTCCTATAATTTTCCATAAAATTAAAACTTTCAGATATGTAATGGTTAGGACCAAGAGACTAATGAAGAATGAAAACACAGTAAATTTGACCTAGACTACCTGTCTGTTCAATTTAACCAATTTGTTGAGCCCAAAGCTTGAAGCTCTGGGCACTGGACTGCAGGGTGGCAATGGGCTGTCACATCGAGGGTGAGGGAAGCAAACGCCACGGAAGGGGAAGCCTCAGGAAGTGATGTGAAGTCAGACACAGCCTGTGAGACAGAGGACACCAGGGGCTCAGAGGGCAAAAGCTGGGGGCACTCCAGATAGTGCAAACATCACATTTCTGAGCTTCAGAATTTACTGTTAACCTCACTATGTCACACATTTTAAATCTTAAACATTATACTGTGAAGCCATCACTTCATTCCAGTGAATGAGCACTCTAGAACAGGAAGCAGTCAGAAATAATCAACATAAACTATGCAGACACTTTTCATTTTCCTTTTTCAAAAAAAAGAATTCTGTGGCTATGCCATGGCACTCGTTTTACATGATTCTTCACACATGCAAAAAAGCACATCTTCCAGTCTGAGACACAGAGACGAGCATCCAGCAAGCGCAGAGTGAGTGCTGGCACAGGGGACTGGTGGGGGGCGGGGGCGCTTCTGACCTGTGGCACCTAGCCTGTGGAGACAGAGCTGCCTCATGGAAAACAGCCACAAGCCACCCAAAGGAATGCACTCTGGTTACGGAACACCCAGACAAACAGGTTCCACTCCTTGTTACTGACTTGAAAGAAAACAAGAGCTGGCCTCAGCCCTAACTAGAATTGATAGGTTCAATAAGCTATGTGATTTTTACCCTCACGGCCTCCACCTTAAAGGCTCCCATTAAAATAAATCACACGCAAGAGTTAAAATAAGTCACATTTAAGGGTCCAAAGCAGCATGGCTCAGAACCCCCTGGCTAGGATGGGGGCCTCACCAGCTATCCTTGTATACATCTAATTCCTTCTGTTCAGGGAAGTGCCTGAGACATGTGGTCTCATTAACAGAAAATCATTCTTTCCAGCCTTCCCAGGAGGAACACCTTCTAGGAGACTGACTCACTGGAGAGAAATGTGAATTATGCAAATGGTTCAGGAAGGAAGACCTAGGAGTAGAGTCCCTTTTCGCTTTGTTTTGTGAAGCATAAACATGGCCACAATTACAAAAGGGCAGAGCCACGTGGGACGTGGAGGAATGGGTCTGTTTCCTAAACTGCAAACTGGGGACCGACTGCATCTGCTCCCAGGGCTGCTGTGGAGAGGATGTGAGTGCGTACTGTCAGGGCTGCACCTGGGTCAGGACACAAGTTATGAGCAACACTACTAAGCTGTGGACACCCCTGCGCGTGTGCGCGCGCGCGCACACACACACACACACACGCACGCACACAGAGTTCTTCATCTCAGAGACACAAAATCTCAGAAATAAGTAGCACTGGATGTCCACTGGTGGCTGGACAGAGCTGGGAGGTTTGACTCCTACAAAAATCTCCTGCCAATGTCCACCCTCTCCAGGCACAAGATGACCCTGCCCTCTTGAAAGGTCACCATCACACTGCCAACTGGCAACATCTTTCCCCACGAGGACAACGAACTCCTCGTGGGGGATCTGTGCTCTGCTCTCCAGCATGACTCTGATTTAGCTTACCCTCGCTGCTAGAAGGGATTTGGCAGGCAAAGGCAGATGGGAATTTATGGGGTGTAGCAGCTATCCCCATAATGTTAAAAATTATGGGAATAAAAAATATTCTATGAGAAAAATGGACAAAAGACCTGAACAGACAATTCACAGCTGAAGACAAGGAAATGGCCCATAAATATTCAAAAATGTTCAACTCCACTTACAATAAAAATGAGAGAACACTGCTCCCCTAGCAGACTGCACACACCGGCACATTAGAGAGCACCACAGGGCACTCTGAGGATCTGGTGCTTTTACACATTGCCGGTGGGAATGTACATGATCCTCAGGTAGAGGGATCTAACAAGAACCCCAAAAATCTATACATGCATTATTTTTGACTCAGTGATAATATCACTATGAATTTACCTTAAAGATACACTCTTAACTACACAAAACACATCTGAACAAGGTTATTCAGTGCAGTACTGTTTGTAATTGCAAAATACTACAATCATAATGGCATCTGCAGGAGATTGAAAAAACAATGTACATTTATATAGTAGAGTATGATAGAGTTTAAAAACACGAGAGAGACTTGCACGGTGGTCCAGTAAGTTAAGAATCCGCCTGCCAACACAGGGGACGTAAGTTTGATCCCTCGTCTGGGAAGATCCCACGTGCCACGGTGCAACTCAGCCTGCGTGCCTCAACTACTGAGTCCAAGCACCTTAGAGCCAGGGCTCCACAAGGAGAGAAACCACCACAATGATAAGCTCTTGCACCACGACTACAGAGCAGCCCCTGCTCACCACAACCAAAGAAAGCATGCGGGGAGCAACGAAGACCCAGTACAGCCAAAAATAATCAAACAAGTAAATAAATAATCAAAGAAAAACACAAAGCGAAATCTTCTACAGACTGATATGGGGTGATTTCCAGGATGTATTGAGAAATAGAAAAAAAGCAAGCAGAGGAGTATACATTTGTGTAAAAGAGAGCATGAAAGAAAAAGATAAACATGTATGTTCTTATTTTTAAAAAGAAACCTAAGAAAGATAAACCCAAAACTAATGAAATTCGTCGCCTAAGGAGGGAGATGGGAACAGCTGCAGGGAGATGATCTACTCTGAGAGGAACTTCTTAGATTGTTTTGACTTGTGGGATTATGTTAATATTTCTTGGGTGTGCTGTGCGACTCATCCACTAAGTAAACACATGGAGGATAACGGGAGCCAAGAGCTGTGAGCACACGAAAGCCTGCATGCTGGTTCCAAACATCACTCTCCAGTAAAAGAACTGGGCTCCTTGGAGACATGGCCAACTCCCAGCTCAACAGGAAGGGACAATATGAGCCTGCTACATCCTGTTGTGTCAGAAAGCAAGTGAGTGCTCAAAACTGAAGGGAAGTGTGAAAAAAAAAAGCTTTAAAAGATAACCAACAGTCAAATCCGAGACAACTAGAGCTTCAAAATAATGACAGCAGCAGACTATTCTGCTGAATTTTTTATTTGATAATGATATAAAAGAATGCATGAATGAATAAGTGGGATGAAAAGAAAGCCCTTTCTTATAGTATAATACCAACTAATAAATGGAGAAGGAAAAATGGAATTACAAAATCAGAAATGGGTAAAGTGGTCCAAGGGTACAACATTCCAGTTATAAAAATAAATAAGCCATGGGGATTTTTTTTTTAAAGAAAAAGAAAAGAAAACCAGCACTTGGCAGTCATCACAGTAATAATGACAAGAATCATCAATGGATGTAAAACTACAAGGAATGGGATGTTTACATCATCTCAAAGTACCCCCCACAAATTACTTATTACTTATAATAAAGGGGAAAATAGCAGACAGTCAAGAAACCTGGCCAAAACCATCTCAATCAATGATTAAACTCAGCATCACCAATAAAGGGACAAAAGGACAGCAAGTACCCCTGTTGAGCCGGAGACAGTGACAGCATCACGTCTGCTGTACTCCTGCCAAAATCAAAAGAAAACGAGAGGAAGATGTAAAATGAGAATTAGAGGCACACTGGTCTGCAATGTCAAGAACATGGACTGGGCTGGGGTGTGGGGGATGCGGTGGGAGGGCAGGCAGGGGTGCTGGATGGAGGAAGGGTGAGTGTGAACCAGGGGTGGAGCCCACATGGGGCCGGGGATTCAGGATGTTCCTGGAACAAGTGGCAAAATTTGATTATGAAACAAATTAGACCATAGAATTGAATCAATGCTGCATTTCCTAATTTTGATAAATGTACTGTGGTTACGAAGGGGGAAGTCCTTGTTCTTAAAAACCGCACACTAAACTATTAATGGGTACAGGGATATGATGTTTACAAACGACTTTCAAATGGTCCAGGAAATATATATATGTGTGTGTGTGTGTGTATATATATATACACACAGTAATAGATTTGGGGCATGAATGATAAAGAAGTCAAGTCACATGATAATTCAAAGTGCTCTTCATTTTGTAGCAGAGCTCCAACAGACGGGCGCTCTGTGGGGACGTGACGATTTTGTCAGTGCCATATCCCTGCCCCTGGAAGTGCCTGGGACACAGCAGGTGTGCAATAAATTTTTGTTTTATACATGAATAATGATATGAAAAATACAATATCCATTTCCTTTCCACAGAAAACATCCATTTCCTAGCAGGGTGTCCAGTCCCCTGCCGTGGCAGGTGCGATGGGAGCCACGTGTGCACTGGGACAGACTGACTGAGGGGAGGAGAGCGCTCCATCCGCGCCCTGGACAGACAGCGATGACGGCCAAGAGGCAGTGAGAGGCTGTGGGGACTCAACGGAGAGGAGAGAGACCGAGGAGGCAGAATCCAGGGCTTGATGATGGACTAAATGACTGAAGGCAGGCATGACTCCAGGTTTCCAGGCCTGGGCAGCTGGGAGGACAGTAACAGTGCAGAGAGGAAACACAAGAGGAGGGGCAGATACGGAAGATTAAACACGGTACGTTTATTCTGGACGTTTACTGACTTCCCACATGAGCCCTAATCCAGAAACACATGGTAAAGTCACATCCCTCTAGGTCACTGCTCCATGTCTGTGCTGACACCTGTGGCAAAGGTCGCTGGCCTGCCAGAGGTATATTGTCCAGAAGGACCTTCGGTGTCCTTACTGCCCTCCATGATTGCAGGCAGGCAACACACCCAGGGGACCGGCTGACAAGGCTGAAAGAGAGGCACTCTAGTCCACGCTAAGAACACAGAGGTATCCAATTTGGTTTTCTTCCGCAGGTCACAGAGGAACCATATTTTATTAATATGGTGGTGAAGAGCAGTGATACAACCAAGCTTTCGCCAACGGGAGTCATATTAATTGTGTCTACACGTGAACACCAAGATCTCTTCATACTGCTCTTGTATTAGTTTCCTGTGGCTGCTGTAACAAACTACCAGGAGGCTGTGGCTGAAAACAGCAGAAATTCATTCTCTCACAGCTGTAGAGGCCAGAAACCCAAAATCATCACGCCGGCAGAATCATGCTTCCTCAGAGCTCTGGGGACGAGTCGTCCCTTTGCCTCTCCCGGCTCCCCACGGTGGCTAGTGTGCCCGGGCATTCCAGGGCTGGTGGCCACGCTGCGCCCATCTCTACCTCCATCCTCACAACATCTCCTCTGTGTCTGCCTCAAAGCTCCCCAGCCCGTCTCTTATCAGGATACACGTGACTGCATTTAGGGTCACCTGTCACTCCAGGATAAGCTCTTCCTCTCAAGATCCTGACCTTATCACATCTTTAGCCACCTAAAGTAACTGACTGTTTTGCCATCTAAGGTAACGTTCACAGGTTCTGAGGATCAGGATGTGGGTAAGTCTTTGGGGGCCACAGTTCAGCCTACCACACATTGTAAATGGGTAATGTCAGTCCTGGCTATATAGGAGGATCCCACATTACTGACCAATATTTTAATAAACTGACATGGTAACAGACAAATTCACTCATCCTCACTGTTTATATAACAGGAAAGAAGATCATAACTACAATAAAAATTTTCTTTATTACCTGACTAGTCAACAAAATATTTCATGAAAATGAGTAAAATAAAATTTTAACTTAATAAAGGTATAGCAAACTTCCATGGTATTGGTATTTACAACAACAAATGTTCATACATATAAAATTGGTTTTCAACACTGGATAGTATCAGCCTTTCCTTCTATTTGTGCCAGCTGCACTCTGACAGCCTGTTTTTAATTGGATGTTGTTGAAACAGACTTAACCATGGTGTTGGACTAACTGTCACCTGTCTGGGGATGTAGAACAACCACATAAAACACATACAGTCCAGACAGAAGTGTGAAAAACTGAACACAATCTGCACTGAGCAACTTGAAACCTTCAGACCTAGGTAAGACCACTGGCATTTCCACAAGCACAGTTATTCTGCTTTTTAATTTAGTTTGAGACAACACTTACAGGTGTTTTTTTTTCCTAAGAAGATATTGATCTGAATAAAAAAATAAAAGGAGTTACTCCACTGCTAGTATTTAGAGACCACGTTCTACTGACACATTAACTGACATTCCACAGAGCTCATGATGCTGCTACAAAGACCCTGCTTCCCAGGTAAAGAATCTGCCTGCCGATGCCAGAGACACCAAGAGATGCAGATTCAATCCCTGGATTGGGAAGATCCCCTGGAGGAGGACCCAATCCAGTATACTTGCCTGGAAAATTCCATGGACAGAGGAGTCTGATAGGCTACAGTCCATAGGGCTACAAAGAGTTCGACATGACTGAGCTCACACACACTCCACTGCTAGTGTTCAGAGACCACGGTTTACCGATGCATTAACCAACCTTCCACAGGGCTCGTGATGCTGCTATAAATACCCACCCTCCGAGATCTACAATCCATGGGCCAGGCTGCCTGTCCTGACACACCCACATATGCATCAAATGCAGGGCTATTGGCATTGGAAACGGGCTCTTCCCTCCGTCACCTCTTCCTGTTTTGCACTATCTGAACAAGAATTTGTGGCAAAAAACAAATGCCAGCTAGACATGAGAAAACCACACTTCTAACCCCATTCACTGAGTTTAGAGAGGTTCTATCTTCCTGTATACAGTAACAACTGTGCCGGGCAAGGCAGAGGATTCACCCATCGACTCCTCAGGGGGCCACAACCTTAGGATCTACACAAAAGCCAACTTGGGAAGATGGATACCAACCCACAGGAGAGGGGACATCACGTGAACCCCGCGGGGTCACAGTGCTACCATGTTTGGTCTTCCCCATCGTTCATCAAGGGAGCTCCATCTGGAATGACCATGGGATTTCACAGGAACCAAAACTGTTTCTCACCGGGAAAAGGTTAGGGATCCCGTGTGCCCTCGGGAGCAGGAAATTGCAACTGAGCCTTGGGAAAGAATGGGCATTTAGAGGAAAGGAAGGAAGAAGACTGAGAAATACAGGCTGAAAGACAAAGCCAAGAACTCAAGACAGAAGTTCCTACCCCAAAGAACATTTCGATTTCTCCAGTACGAGAGCCCCAGGGAAGAAAGAAGGATTAGTTTTGAGACAAGCACCGAAGTAGAAACATTTCATGCAAAGTCTGAAACACAGAGCTGGTGTTTTAGGCAAAGACACACCTGGAAGTGAAGGGTTGGGCATGCACCTCTTTAAGTCCTGCAGCAGACAAAGCCACGCTCCAATGTGATAAACAGGAGACACAAAACGACCATGAGGCTCCCAGGGTTCTAACTGAGAACATCTGGAGATGTTTAACTCTGGGACAGGGACTATCTTACCTCCTTCCCCGTAGCCAGAGCTCTGGGAAAACAATGGAGACAGACTGGCACCAGAGTTCTTCCTCACCAACTATTAACCCAATATGCTGGAAGGGGGGGGTTAGTCAAAATAGGAGAAAAGTAAGGTTGGTAACTGATGAGATCTGGGTACACCCGATGCAAAACTGAGTGATTCCAATCACAATGAGCTTCAAAGCAGAAATATTAATGCTGAAGGCACATCAACTCCTTGGGTTTCCCAGGTAGCTCAGCTGGTAAAGAATCCGCCTGCAATGAAGGAGACCCCGATTGATTCCTGGTTCGGGAAGATCCCCTGGAGAAGAGACAGGCTACCCGTTATGGTATTCCTGGGCTTCCCTGGTGGCTCAGAGGGTATAGAATCTACCTGCAATGCAGGAGACCTGGGTTTGATTCCTGGGTTGGGAAGATCCCCTCGAGGAGGGCATGGCAACCCACGCCAGTATTCCTGCCTGGAGAATCCCAGGGATGGTGGAGTTTGGTGGGCTACAGTCCGTGGGGTCACTAAGAGTCAGACACAACAGAGAGACTAAGCACGAGCACGAGTACATCAACTCCACATAAGCCGTCGGGATTTAAGTACTAAATGACTTATTTTCTCCGAAGCAAAACCAATCATGTGGACGCTCAAAATTTAGGCTGAGAGACACAAAAGAGACAGAAATACAGGAAATCCTTAAGTTTACATGCATTCAAGTAGGTCTATAAAGGTATCCTACTATTCCTGAGCCCTAATCTGAAGAAAAAGTAAACAAAAACTTACAGTAGCATCATTAATTACCATCCCCCAAAAACTTAACTCAGGTGAAAGAAAAGAAAGCCACTACATTGCCTCTCCTTACTGACATGGGGCTCGTGGTGGTAGACCTCAAGGTCAGCTGTGATTCTTCACCCAGGAAATGTGCCCCTACAGTTTCCTTTGCATTGTTCTCAAGACATCAAACTTGCATCCAGAGAAAAGAAAAGAACAGAGGGATAATCACTAGGGGACACTATGAATAATCAGGAAATGCACAGGCCATTTCTTGTGAAGTGAGAGAGAGCAATGCCTGGGAGATGACAGTCACTGCTGGAAAAGCAATAAAAAGAAATTGCCCCACCAGATGGAGCAGTAAAAACCACTGCCTGGGAGGTGAGTAAGCAGAGGCCTGCAGGGCCACAGGCGAGCAGAAAATCTCTGTGGAAGGCTCTAGTCGGTACAGATGAGGAGTCACTGAACAGATGACACGCTCAGTCCATGATGACTCAATCCATAGTTCTAGCCCATGGTTTGCTCCACCCTGTTTGTGCTTTTTTTAGAAAAACATGTACGTATCTAGAGTTAGAAAACATGAATGAGTGACTGTCTACTAGACGTCAGGTGTCGTACACAGCACAACTATAAGCAGACATATTATTCCTGCTCTCTAGTTTTTTTTTTTCTTTTGAAATAATTTTAGACACTCAGAAACACTGAAAAACTAGCACAGAATTCCCACTTAGCCTTCACCCAGCATCCCCTAAGGTAAGCACCTTATATAACAGTGCAATTAATAAAAGTGGAAAATTTACGCTGGTACAATACTATTAGCATATCTACAGACCTTACTTGAACTTTATCAGCCGGTGAAGTCACCGTGCTCCCTTCCTGTCTGAGAGTCAATGAAGGATCCACATAACACGTGGTCCTCAAATGTCCCCTGTCTCATTTAATCTGTGACAAATCCCCAGTCTCTGGCCATCCATGAACTTCACAGTCTTTAAAAACATCAGGCAATTCTTTAGTAGCCTCTTCCTCAGTTTTCGGTTCTCAGATGTGTGTCCCCTTGGAGCACAATCAGGTGGACCAAAATGTTTGGTTATCAGTGATGAAAACTCTGAACACTTGATTAAATCAAGTCTGCCAAATTTCTATACTGAAAAGTTGCTATTTCTCCCTTTGTAATTAATAAGTATCTTCTGGGGGAAGACTTCATGATCTTTGAACTATATCTCAACATTCCTTCCAAGACTAATTTTGGCATCTGTCAGTGACGCCTGCCTATAATGAACACGGCTACCCTGAATGGCACTGTGCATGGGTTTCTGAATTTTGGCAGTGTATCTTCAGTGCCAATCCCTAGAAGTGGAATCGCTAGGTCACAAGGTGGAACTGTTTTCAGTCGTGAACTCCCCTCCAGAGTGAGGTACCAGTTTGCACTCCCACCAGCAATGAGGAGGGGGCTGTCTCCCCACTGCCTTGCCAATAGAAGGTGTTGTCATCCTCTTTAATTTTCACCAGTCTGATAAGTAAAGAATGGGGACATCTCAGTGAAATTTCATTTTGCATTTCTCTGAGTATGAACTTCAGTGCTTTTTCATATTTTTAAGGCCAATCTTCATATCTCTTATGTGTGTGGATTATCTGGTCATCTCTTCTTCCTGCTATCACATTTGTGATTCCTGGATAATCAGCAATTGTTTGTACATTATGGACACTAAGCCCTTTGTGTGTGGTTTGTGTGCTTTTCCCTCCCCCCTACCCCATCCCCTCACCCCCAGTTTGTAATTAGAAAGCCTTTCCCTACACTGAGATAACAGGAACTTTCACCCATGTTTCCTTCCAGGGTTTGCAGAGTTTCACATTTTACATTTATGTCCCTGGTCTATTTGTAGCTTATTCTTGTATATGGTGTGAGGAATGGATTTACTTTTATTTTTTTCCAAACAGGTACCTAGTTGCCCCAGCACCATTTATTTAAATGGCTGCCTCTGATAAGATGTTATATTTATGATATATTTCCACTTGTACTTGGGTCCACTTTCGATGATTTTAGTTCTATACCCCTGGTCTATTTGTCTCTGGGTGAGCCAGCAGCAGGCTGTTTTAATTACAGGAGCTTTTTAGGACGTTCTCATGCCTGGCAGAAGGCAATGGCACCCTACTCCAGTACTCTTGCCTGGAAAATCCCATGGACGGAGGAGCCTGGTAGGCTGTAGTCCATGGGGTCGCTAGGAGTCAGAGACGACGGAGCGACTTCACTTTCACTTTTCACTTTCATGCATTGGAGAAAGAAATGGCAACCCACTCCACTGTTCTTGCCTGCAGAATCCCAGGGACGGGGGAGCCTGGTGGCTGCCGTCCATAGCATCGCACAGAGTCAGACACGACTGAAGCAACTTAGCAGCAGCAGCACGCCTGGCAGGGCCAGTCATCCCAGGTGGGTTTTACTTTTTGGTCTTTTTCCCAGCTACTTCATGTTTGTTTTCCCATATATACTTTAATATCAACTTGTGTAACTCCATTTTTTTTTAAGTGTTAGTATTTTTACTGGGACTGCATGAAGTTCATGAATGAACTGGGGAGAATGGAAACTTTGATAAATCTAAGTCATGCCCACCTAGAAGGGGAGGAGGCTTCCCAAGGTGCTCAAGTTATCTTCTATGGCTTTTAGGGGTGTGTTAAGTTGACCTCAGAGTTTCACACATTTCTTCTTTATTTCTACAACTCTGCTGTGGCTCCAAAGCAGCCTCACACAATATACAAAGAAGTAGGTGTGGTTAAGTTCCAATAAAACTTTATTAGCAAGAGAGGCAACAAGCCCAGGGGCCTTAGTTTAGTGACCCTTGCTTTTGTGAATGTTCTGCTGGTGAGAGAAAAAGTTATGTGAGCCCCAATTTTTTGGTTCTCTTTTACAAACAGGATCCCAACGTTCCCTCTTCTGCTTCTTTTCCCCTCATCACCCAAATGCCAAAGGATGCTTCTCTCTCCCTTTCTGCCTTCTTCTCCTGCAGACTCTTTAAGCCCACAACCTATAATCCATGGTCTGCTGTACTGGCCAGTTTGTTCAGTGCTCTTGGACTACTCATACAGGACTCAGACTTCTGGGCAGTGGTTTCCAGTCACCCTCAGTCCCTGCTCCGAGCCCCCTTCTTCTCATTTTCCAGCAGGTGTTCCTGGCCTCCCTTTGCAGAGCCTGCTGGGGGCCAGGAAGGTGGGGTGGATAACTGAGCTTATATGTTGAGATCTGAGTTTCTCATTATTTTCAAGTTTTGGCGTATCATGTCTTTATGCTGAGGGCACAGTTTTTATACTGTGCTCAGTCTCCCTCTTTTTGTTTTTCTACATTGTTTTGGAGGAAATATTTGGAGACGGGAATGTAAGACACAACCACTGTCATCAGCTATGAGAAGTCTCTATTTCCTGTTTCCTGAAGCCTAGAGACTAATGAGCAATACTGATAGCAGTACCAAAATCAAGATGATGATGGTAACAACAGTAATAATAATGTATATCTTACAGTACAGATATCTTACGGAGTGAAAATAACATCCTTTGGGAGAACAAAGGAGTGGGCATCTTTCTGAGGGTTTGTTTTGTCATTATTTTTTAAGATGCTAAGGATTAAGGATTCAGGGAAGGCTCCTGAACAAAATGACATCAAAGATGAGACTTGAAGCATGAATAGAGTCCAGTGGGCAGAGGAAGAGAAAACTTGGAGGCACAGGGCAGGGGGAAGGTCAAGCGCTCTAGACGCTGAGAGTCAGCTGGAGTCAGTGTGGCGCGAGGGCTGGGGCTGCAGTGAGAGCAGAGACCAGATCAAAGTGACTTTTCAGGCCAGTTAAAGAGTTTTAGACTTTGTACTGGGGCCAATGAAAAGCTATTAAAATGCTTCAAGTAGGCCAAAATCCCTCTGAAATGAAACCTATAATGTCCCCAGAGTGGAGAATAAGTGCCAAGTTCAGGAATTACTGCACAGTTTTAGGGTTACACTTTCTTTATTGTACTTCAAAAACACAGAGAAAAGATGATAGTTTGAAAAGCATAGAATTTCTAAGTATCTCTAAGAGCACAATGTAAAAGGCAGACATTAAGGTGACAGCTAAGAGAGAAAGAGGTGTATTTACTGCTAACAGTAAGAAAATGCTTATTTTCTTATCACAATAAAAGCTTCTCACAATGAACTCCTGTCACAATAAACAAGCAAAAGAATGATGAATACGAAACATCGTCTTCCCTGTCACCGAGGGGCAGCCTCTGACTACGCCAGGCCCATGGACGTCAGACCCCGTCTCTGGACACTGGAACCTGTCTATTGTCTTTTTACTGCTCTTGGTTTTCAAGGCCTGCCTTTAGCTGATTTTTGAAACAAAAGTCTTCCTACAGTGTTGGCTGTAATTAAGTAATACAAAGTGTTGTTATTTAGAGATCACCAGCCTATAAACCGAGAAGGCAATGGCAACCCACTCCAGTACTCTTGCCTGGAAAATCCCATGGACGGAGGAGCCTGGTAGGCTGCAGTCCATGGGGTCACGAAGAGTTGGATGCGACTGAGCGACTTCACTTTCACTTTTCACTTTCATGCGTTGGAGAAGGAAATGGCAACCCACTCCAGTGTTCTTGCCTGGAGAGTCCCAGGGACGGGGGAGCCACCAGGCTGCCGTCTTTGGGGTTGCACAGAGTCGGACACGACTGAAGCGACTTAGCAGCAGTAGCAGCAGCAGCCTATAAACCTGGTTATCTGGTCCTGGTTCTGCACCTCCTAGTGGTAAGCCTCCTGCCCTCCTGGGCCTCCAATCTTCACAGAACAAGAAGACCAAGCCAGAGGCCTTGCAAGGCCCTGGTTCCAGCAGTCATGCAGGCGCCCAAGGACTACTGACACCAGCATTTTGCACATGCTACCCTGCACTCAGCTGCACTTACCTAGCTACTCTCTGGCTCCCAACTCTAGTCCACTCAAACTGCCCACTGCTACCTGCCAAGCCCCCACACACTCACTGGTTCAGGATCGGTGAATGGACATCCCAGCAGGCAGCACCTAAAGTGGTCAAGGCATGGGGACAACCTTGGCTACTCAACCTGCCCTCTTCAGACTTCAACTTAAAAATGACTAGGGGTGTTGCTCTCTGGGCATCCAGATGCCTGGTGCTTGTCCTCATGGAACAAGAAGAGCTGAGGGTTTTTTGACATGCTGGCCATTTGCTCTTTCTCTTGATACTGTTTCCCATGGTTTAAAACAAAGCTGGAGGTGACACCATCTCCACAGTCACTCACTTCCCTCAGAAATGTTTGTGTTTAATCAAACTGCATTCACTACTCATCAGCGCTTAACCACTTATCTACTGGAACTTTCTTTGACAATTATGCGTCTGCATAGACCCTATGTACTTCTTTCCCTTTCTTAACACAAAGCTTGCTAACTTATAAACTGCCAGAACTACCTTCAATTCTTAGGTGAACTGAATCCTATCCACCTGCTGCATACAGTGCTTTATCACTGAAAATGGCTATCTTTGATACGAGGCACTCAGTTACCTTTTTATTTCTTTCAGAAACTGTCAGGTTGTGTCATTCAGACTCGTGATTTAGTGCAACTCATGTTCTTGAAAATATTGCATCATACAGCTCAACTTTAAGATTAAGACCTAGAACTATTACATCCCTGGAAGGAACATGTAAGGAGTCACATTTGCAGCAACACAAAGACCCCAGACAAGAAAATGTCCAGCAACGTGGTGGGTAAACCTGGGTTCCTAAGCTACCCTCCTATCAAAAAATGATGGGGAAGCCTTGGAGTGGTGAAGCAGATGGACAGGCAAGGGGACACGTTCTCAGACACCTTCTAAAAAAACAGATGAGCTGGTGTGAAATTGAAATATACTCTAACCATACACTGAAGTGGGGAATCCAGCCAGGCAAACAGAGGAAGAAGCCAGATCTCACCTGAATGGCAAGTGCCAAGCCCAGTGCTGAAGCGTGGGCATTTACAGTCACAAGTGGCCTGAGGACAGGAGACAATCAAGGCCCAGGCTGGCTGGGGAGTCTAAGAGATGGCCCTCCAGAAAGGTGGTGTGCCTGTAGAGGACTACAGATTCAGAGTAAAGTTTACCCACAGTAAAACCACCCCATCAAGCAGCAGCACAGAAAATAATCTGTCTCTAACCTTGGGAGTAAGTGGAGAGGGAGGAAAAGCACATTTTCAATGCAGCTCAACTTCATAATGTCTTTGTTCCCCAAATGTAACCTGAATCTAATCCTGAAAGAGTTCTGAGACAGATCAGATTGAGAGGCAGTCCAAAGAACAGCCAGCCTGAACTTTTCAAAGTTGTCAATATTTGCCATATGATCCAGCAGTCTCATTCTTGGGCATACATCTCAAGAAAAGTCAAAATTCAAAAAAATACATGCACCCCTATGTTCAGAGCAGCACTATTTACAATAGCCAAGAGACGGAAGCAACCTAAATGTCCATGAACAGATGAATAGATTAAGAAGATGTGGTATCTATACACAATGGAACATTACTCAGACATAAGTAAGAATGAAATGCCATTTGTGGCAACACGGATGCAACTAGAGATAATCATACTAAATGAACTAATCAGATAAACACAAATATTATATGATATCACTTACATGTGAAATCTAAAATACAATACAAAAGAAACTTATTTATAGAAACAGACCCACAGACATAGAAAATAAACTTATGGTTACCCAAGTGGAAAGGGAGTGAGGGAGGGACAAATTAGGAGTTTGGGATTAGCAGATACAAACCACTATGTGTAAAATAAGTAGAATTTACAAGAGAATGGATATATGTATATGCACAACAGATTCACTTTGCTGTACATCTGAAACGAACACTACATTGTAAATCAACTATACCTCAATAAAAGTTTTTGTAAAAAAAATTCAACATTCTTAACAACAATAACAAGAAAAAAAAGATAAATAACAAGGCCCTACTGAATAGGACCTATATTCACTATCCTGCAATAAACCATAATGGAAAAGAATGTGAAAAAGAACATGCATATATATGTACAACTGAATCACTCTGCTATATATCTGAAACTAACACAACAATGTGAATCAACTATATGTCAAGGAAAGTTTTTTATAAAAGGAAAATACACACACACAAAATAGGAAAAGTTTTACAAGAGTGAGAAGGTCCAACATAGTTTTAATAAGATTCATATGGAAGAGGGAATGGGGCAAAAGCAATATTTGAATAGGTAATGGCTGTGAAATTATCAGATATTATGAAAGATGCCAGTACCTAAAATGTAGAAGCCCAATAAGTCATAAGCAGCATGACTAGAAAGAAATTTACACTAAATACATAATAAAGGATCTCCAGAGCCCTAGACAAAGAGAAGCTCTCAAAGTAGACAGTGAAAAGATACAGACCACTCTACAGGAGAAGTGGTTAGACTGACAGCTGACTTTCAGAGAGCAAAACTAGAAAGCAAAAATGTGGACTCACAACTTCAATGTACTGCAAGAAAATGAAGTGTCAGACAACCCAGTACTTTCTAAACAAGAGTACATAAAAATACATCATGGTGGTGGAAACTAAGAAAGTTCATCCCAAAAGAGAAAATACAGACAAGGAAATTCTAAAGGATGAGCTTCAGACAGGAGGAAAATGATTATGGTGGGAAATTTGAGATGCAAAGGAATTGGCAAATTTCTGGAATAAATATAAGCAAACACTAACTGTATATAAAAATAGTAATACAATCCTGGCTGTATCCTCTCTGAAAAGGCCTAGAAAAAATGGCCAATGCAATATCAGTGAATATCCCCAGCTCTGAGACTCTGGCATTGAAATACAAATTTCTAACCTAAGGAAACCAAGTACTGGAAAAATGGGACAAGAAATGTACAATATGAACCTGTACCATCTTATCACAACCAAGAGCAGGGAAGCGCTACAGGAGAATGGCAGACAAAGGCATTACTTCTCACAGGAAAAAAAAAAAGTTTCTGATTCCCTGGGGGAAGCAAAAAAGCCTATCATTCCAGGGGACCATTTCAAGTACCACTCCTGACCATTTATCTAAGAAAGCCTAGTATTTATGCATTTCATCTAGGAATATTCTATTAGCCTCTTAGCAAAGAACTGGACACAACTGAGAGACTGAACTGAACTGAACTGAATCTCTTTTGTAAGAATTCTTCTCAGAAATGCTAATAAATAGATGACGCCAAGACTGAATGTAATCTCTCCAAATTTGCAATAGAAAATGTCTACAGGTGATAAATAATTTTGATCAATCTAAATTAGAGACATGTAAAAAGAAAAGGTTCCCTGAGCAGCAGTAAGGTCAGTTTTCTCAAACATGGCACCAGTTTCCATGTTGTACCAGAAACCTCTGTGAATCATCCCACACCTCCCCAGTTTCTCACAGCTTGGCTCCTCTCCTTTTACGGCCTTGAGGCCAGGCTCCTATTTTAAGGAACAACTGATCACCGAGGTGCCCTTCCTCCAGGCTCTCCAGGCACCGTCATCACCGGTACAAATCATCCTCATATTCTCGATGCATCTTCGATCACAACCTGAGATACGTCAAGCTTAGAACCAATTCAGAAGGATTAACAAATACTCCAATGCAAAACCATTCTCTTCTTGGCATGAGGGCAAGACTTTAGCTAATCAACATCAGCCAGGATGGTGCTTAAGCCAGAAAGTGCAGATTTTCTCCAGTATCTGTTCCACACTTTCCCTGAAAAACAGAACCCCCAATTTTTATGTGGGCACAGACAATTTTCTCAGTCTCCCAGTGAGAGTGCTAAGTGTAAATTTTAAGAAACATCCAGAAAGGTAAAGAGAGAGGGGCCTTCCCTCCTACTTATTCCTTCCTGTAAGGTGAAATGTGTATGTAATGGCTGGCGCTCCAGCAGTCATCTTAGACAATGAGGTGACTGAAAGGGTAAAAATCCTTGCTAGGTGCCAAGGGCCCTGATATTATAGAGCCCCTAAGAGCCCTGAAGAGTCGGACACAACTGAGCGACTGATCTGATCTGAAGAGCCCTGAATGGCTACTTCTGGATAATCTTCATGTGAGGAAATTTCAATTTATTTACATTTCTATTATTTTTTTTCCCTGTAATTCTTAACCAAACTAAATCCTACTGCACAGAGATGTTAAGGTGACAATCATGAAGGGAGTATGCAGGCCACTGCTCCCCTGCTTTTGTCTCTGAGTCTAAGAAGATTTATTAGTCAAGTAAGTACCTGCTCAAAAATCTATTTTGTGATGTCAGTCCTTTTTTTCCCCGAAGTCCATCTATTACCCATTATATTTTTAAAAGGAGCAATGGATTCAATGTACAATGGAAGTATTTGTTGGAACGTAGCCAGTGGAATGTAAGGCTACAACAGTTACTGTGAAATTGAGCCTACAGTTAAGTGTTAGTGATGACAACTGCGTCCTTCACAAGCTCCACGCTCACCACGTGCACAAAGTAGTGTGTACATTACAATCTGCCCTGTACTGTTTAGAGGGTATCACCTGCGACCTCATGCAAAGCTGTTTCTCTTCCCATTCTTTTAAGAACCTTTGAAAATATCCCTTTATAACTTTAGCAAGCCCCCTTCTCCACCCCATTTTTAAGTGTCCTTTCTAAAGGAATCCTAATCTATTGGAAATCATTATAAACATCAACTGGTCATTGTAGTATTTCACTCAGCACCTGACATACAGGCCAAGTAGATACATCATTCTCAGGAAAAGAGAAAAGAAACCAACAATTATAGCAAGTGAGGGCTCTGATTTACCCACAAAGCCTCAGCAGGAACATACACACTCACCATAAGTGTGATTATCAGGAACCAGGGGAGGGATGAAGGCCCTTGCCATGGCCTGGGGCTCCTGTGGAGAAGGGAGCGAGGCTGGGCAGTCAAGGCAAGATGCGGGTGATGGGAGCGCTAAAGCAAAGGAATCAAGCTCACACAGGGTGATACTAGAGAAAGCACCTCATACTGTGGACTCTGAAAAATGAAGAAAGAAGAGGAGAGAGAAACTCAGGAGATGGCCCAGCAGAGTGACACCCGTGTCCCGCACCAGAGCCAGGCGGTGGGAGCACAGAGCCTGCTGGGGTGGCGGGAGCTCCACTCTGTGGAGGATCTGCACCCCTGATGGAAGAGACCCTCACGGCTACACAGAAGGGTTACGTTTAAGAGTGACCGGAAACGGGAAGGAAAGGGAGTTGGGGGTGGGAGATGGCCAGATAATCCAGGTTAAAGGTCAAGATGAAGACTTCCCAGGTGGCACAAATCTATTCAGACACAATAAATCTGGAGACAGTGAAGTGAAGTGATGCTGTGGACTGTCACAGACAGACAACCCAGGAGAGACAACAGGTCAGGCCTGAGAGGTACCCAGAAACCACAGCTGTGACGACTGGGGAGAAAAATGGATCAATTCTCTGAATTAGTGTCAGCTCAAGGAGGGGACGGAGAAGGCAGTGGCAACCCACTCCAGTACTCTTGCCTGGAAAATCCCATGGACGGAGGAGCCTGCTAGGCTGCAGTCCATGGGGTCGCAAGGAGTCAGATATGACTGAGTGACTTCACTTTCACTTTTCACTTTCACTCATTGGAGAAGGAAATGGCAACCCACTCCAGTATTCTTGCCTAGAGAATCCCAGGGACTGAGGAGCCTGGTGGGCTGCCGTCCATGGGGTCGCACAGAGTCGGACACGACTGAAGCGACTTAGCAGCAGCAGCAAGGAGGGGACAGAGGAGAGGGGATGGAGAAGAAAGGAAAAGGAGTGATGGGCCCCAGAGGAGGAAAGCACCAGTGTGAAGACAGAGCGCTGAGTTACCTGCCATTGAGTGGTTTGGGCCAACCTGGGTTTAGGGAGGAAATATCACAGAGGCACTGTAAGAATAAAAGACTATTGACCGGGGATGGTGTTGGGGCACTGGCCAGGACAGGGGGCGGGTGCTGAAACCAGCGTCTGTGCAGGAGGGCTGCATGACTAGGGGTCCCATGGCCTGCAGAACCCTTGGAGGGACAGAGGGCAGAAGGTCACACTGAGCTCCCAGGGACAGGGAGCTGGGTACAGATCCCACCCGTGTGAGCGAGGCCAACACGCAGGCCCAGCCAGCAGGGAAGTGTGTGGCGGCTCTGGCCTGGAGGGTCCAGGGTGGAGTGAGCTGCCCTTGACACCCCCGAGACTACTAAGCTGCTTCCCTTTGTGATGTTCAACTTGTCCTTACAAAACACTGGCTGGGAATGAAATCTGACATTTAAAATGGTTGTTTTGAACAAATTCAACATGTTCTACACTCCGGCCAGCAGGAAGTGGAGTGGCTGTCCTCACATGGCTCCACAACAGGACCTCCTCTGCCCACGAGCCCCAGGCGGCTGCTCTGCCGCACAGAACACTGAAACAGAAGGTTCTGAGAAATAAACAGGGAGGAGTAAAGGTTGCCAGGAAGCCAGACAGAAAAGAAATACAAAACGTGAGAGGGAGCATCAAAATTTTCATTTTCTCTCTTTCAAAATGAATGAGGAGCAGGACTATGAAATTTATCACAAACCTTTAAAATACAAACAAGGCACCATTACCATGCAAACAGCAGGCACAGCGCTGTTCATTTGTAAGAGCGTGGGGCTTGTGGCAGAGGCCTGCTCAGGCAGGTGAACTCCGGAGGGTCACCCTTCTGCCACCAAGTCCCTGGCGCTCTATGAGCCAGCCCTCCCTGTGGCAGCATGGAAGGGCGCCCCCTGCAGGCTCTGTCCTGAGGGAGCACTCCTGAGGTGAGAAGAGAGGCACAGGACCCCTGATCAGTGTCCAGGCACTGAGCCCACTGAGCACAGTCACCTCTTCTCAGAGAGCCCCCCTCCCAGAGTTCAAGACTTAAAGACTGGTCCTCACAGCTCCTAAGAAAGATGAAAACATCACTCTGTACTTTAAAAGGTTGCAAGTCAGTGACTCAGTCATGTCTAATTCTATAGCCTGTCAGGCTCCACTGTCCATGGAAGTCTCCAGGCAAGAATACTGGAATGGGTAGCCATTCTGTTCTCCAGGAGATCTTCCTGACCCAAGGATCGAACCCAGGTCTCCTGTATTGCAGGCAGATTATTTACCATCTGAGCCACCAGGGAAGCCTGGTGGGAGGTCCCATTATTATTATCGGTAGAAACATATGGAGTTGGGAAAAAACCTTGGAAATTATTAGTGCAACCTTAGCCTACTGGAAGGTGAAAGATGAACTGCCCCTGCCCCTCAGGAGACAAGATAAACTGCCTTCCACCACAGCATTTGCAGTCTGCACAACCAATGGCCCCAGGCTAAATGATCCACTTGAAAATCAGTGTTTCTTCTTCCCAAGTTACACATCGGCATTGAATCACCGTTGATTCTCAGGTTCCAACAATTGAAGACCAGTCTTCCCATTTGAAGGTTTTCAGCAAAATGACAGATGCTTGAGGATTTTCCCATCAAACGATCTCACCAAAAAAGTTAACTTGTATCACAATATTGCATCTCTGCTGGGAATCAAATGAATAAAATGCTACAATAAACTGGTTTATCATGCATTATCACAATCACAACCACACTACTCATTTCACCAAAATCTTTCAAATCACCTCTATGACCTTATGTCCAAACTCCAATTAGTCAAGGAGTCCCATCTCTGCCCCATGAAACCTGAAAGAATATTAATGTTTTTCTCTAATTTGTCATCCACTTACTATGCTGGACCCCAGAAACACAGCTAAACAAAGTTGAGGGCGAGTGAAGGACATGACTACCAGGAAGACAGGTTCACCATTAAGATGAATGAGCCACACACAGCTCTCTACAGAATATCTCTAAAATGGGAAAACAAATCACCATTCAATTTCAACTATGAACTCTGTACACACTGTCAAATACCTCAGAGAAATAAACTTTGAAAATGGCATGAGTAGAAAAAATGACACGGCAGAGGGGTTTTCAGTGGGGGAGATGACTGGACACCTCTGGAAGCATCAGAGCTTCTTCAGGCGCACAACCAAGCCACAGCTTGGGACCCTCTCTTCCCGAGGGCGGCCCTGCCCTCACCTCAACCACTGGGCCAGGTCAGGTCCCCTTTGCCCCTGGCTTGGACATGGCCAATTCTGTGGAGTTTCCCTGAGCTTCTTCTCTTCTTCCCTCTGAAAGACTAACAACTCTTCTAACTCGGAGTGACTTCACCCCCTGCACACAAAGGCGAGTCAATGAGATGTAATGGAAAGATGACAGGCGCCTGGGGAGGAGCTGAGCAGAATGTGCTCTCAGGGCTGGAATCCTGGGAAAAGTAAATGGAGATGATGCTTCTTACCTTCCCAGGTTACTGTGAAAATCCAGGCCCTATGAGCTATGCTCTAACTACACAGAAAGCACCACAAAGGACATCTTCCATCCCTCCCATTCTCTTGAACAGACAAAGAAGGGGAGCTGCTGGCAGGCTCTAAAGCCTTCACTGGGGTATGGGGGGAGTGCTCTGGCCTGTCAAGCACTTGATCAGGAACACAAGAGGAATCCCACATGACGTATTCCTTGCTTCCAGTCACTTCTCCTGGTTTGCTGTGATCCATCCATAGTACATCCTGTGACGTCATCTTTCTCACCCACTAGACTCTGTGCTCCACAATGGCAGGGACCACACTTGGTTCTGCTCAGACTCTTGAGCTTAGTATAATCCTGATAAACATTGTTGATGAATGCATGAACCAATCAATGAATCAATGCCTATTCTCCCTATAAGACTTGGAGCCCAACACTGGTGGGAAGCATTTTATTTTCACACCCACAGCAGCCAGCAAAGTGGAATTTTGTTGTGCTGAACCAAGTAGGAACGGTTTTCATGATTCTGCCTCCCCCACTCTTTGACAAGCACAGTGACTGGATTTGTGGTAGCCTCACTCAAACAACAATGACCCTAATGCTTCTAAATTCTCCTGAAGACCCCAGTACTTGGGGCCTCTTCCAATCTCCATGTCATCTCTGATGTCTTCCACTGGGCTAAACAGAAAGGGAATAAGAGTCTTCTTGAGTTCAGACCAGGGAGAAGGAAAGAACAATTTAAAAATGGTCTATTTTTATGAGCCAAATTTGGAGAAAGGTACTTCTTCTTTAGGTAATAACAAAGGCAATGTTCCTAGTATTCCATGGTGAAGGAGACAGAAAACATAGTTTTCTCTGGAGAGAATCACTGCAAATAACCAGCAAGCCCTCCCTGCTCCGCACGCCCCAGGTCCCAAGAATCACGTGGTGACAACACTACAACACATGTAGAATTTTAAGAAATAAAGACTGGAAAGAAAGATGGTGAATGGTTTTGAGGCTTAACAGACAAGCAAGACTTCTTCCATGCTTCCTATGAAGATTTTCCTCGAGTTTTTAATGATTTATATCACTTTTAAAGGAAAATTTTCTTAAGATGAAATAAGGACAGTAGTTAGGAGGCACCCTAATAATTAGACAGTGTCTTCAATTAGCTTCCCTGCCTTGCTGGGTTCTCCCTGGGAAACCTGCAAGTCTTTGATGTGGAACAGCCAGCAAACCACTAATTAGGATGACAGGCTGGAATTCCAGGCCCACGGTCAACAATGGCAGAAGTGTTTAAGAGACTTGCTTTCAAATATCTTAACTGACAGAGAAAAAGAGGGAAGAAAAAAGGGAGAAATGTGGAAAAATACTGGATAGAAGGAGGTCTCCATGTACGCAGAAAACAAAGCAAAACAAAACTTTCTGTTCCTTGTGAGGAGTAATGCTGATTAAAGCTGTATCAATATTCTGAACATAAAATTTATAAAAGCACATTTCTCCTTGTGAGAAAAATTCCAGGTCCTTCTGAAGGAAATGAACACTATAAATTTATCTCAGGCACTTTACGGTTAACAACCCACATTATTATAAATGCTCCATCCTCGAATCAAGCCAGCTTTGAACAGCATGATTCCTTTAGAGACCTGGGCTCTTTTCTCTTCCTCATCTCTTCATTAACCGACACTTCCTAAAAACTGCCAAGGTCAAGGATTCTGAATACTGCTAAGTGCTTCTTAGGAGATCAGCTGGGAGAGAGAAAGGGGAGATGGTCAGGGAGGGAAGGAGGTAAAGAGAAAGGGAAGGAGGGGAGAGGAGGAGGGCATAGAAAGATGGACGTGGGGAGGCGGAGCTAGGGAGGAGGAAAGGAAGAGGAGGGGGAAGGAAGAGGAGGGGCAGCAGCAGCTTTGTGGGGGAGGGCCTACCGAAGCACCAGAAGCAGAAAACCAATACTGGGCATAAAAATGATTTTCTCAGGTTTTGCTTCTGTTCCTTAAAGAGGAAACAAAAATGAACACAGCTAAATGCACTTGTCCTCAGAATTAATATGGATTGGTATTTCTTGCTTTATATCATGGAGAAGGTAGGATGAGTTGCCTCCAACGCCCCTTTCAGGGAGCCGGGAAGCCTAAACCATTCAGAGTGAGTGAGCCAGCAGCTGTCCTGCAGGAGACTGCACAGGAGAAGGGTGGCCTTCCAACAGGGGCCCTGGCCCAGCAGCAGAGCCATCAGGACCAGGGCAGCAGCTGGGCCCCACCTGAGAAGATGAACATGCACAGACACAACCAGCAAGGCCTTTCCAAGGCAGATCCTAGAAGCAGTTCTGCAGATCGCACCAAAAGATCCACAGTCCTTCTCAACGGATTGTCTGTGGACAGCAAAAAACTGTAAACAGCCAAATTTCCATCCTGTCACTCTCAGGGAATACACAGAACAGGAAGAACAAAAGAACCCAAACCAGCCAAACAAATCTGAAAAACAGTGCTGAGCAAAGGAGACGCGAGTGCCACAAACAGGGCAAGCTGACCTCAGTCCAATTAGGGTCTTGTTCACACACACACACAAGGCAATGGCACCCCACTCCAGTACTCTTGCCTGGAAAATCCCATGGACAGAGGAGCCTGGTAGGCTGCAGTCCATGGGGTCGCTAAGAGTCAGACATGACTGAGTGACTTCATTTTCACTTTTCCTTTCATGCATTGGAGAAGGAAATGGCAACCCACTCCAGTGTTCTTGCCTGGAGAATCCCAGGGACAGGGGAGCCTGGTGGGCTGCCGTCTATGGGGTCGCACAGAGTCGGACATGACTGAAGCGACTTAGCAGCAGCAGCAGCACACACACACAGACACAGACACACAGACACAGACACACAGACACACACACACACACACACACACACACACACACACACACACACACACACACAGACAGGCATATCACTCTTCAGAAAACAAGTGAAGGCACACAGCTTGGCCAGGACAAGGCTGCCTCTGCAGGATGAGGGGGTTGTCATCAGGGAGGGACTCGAAGAGGTTTTAAAGCCACAAGTCACTTTCTCTTTCTTAAACCCAATAATGGATAAGCAATTAATTTGATTAATTTCTAAACCATGCATGTATTCCATAATACGCACAAATGGCCTAACTCATTCCCCACCGCAAAGGAAAGTATATTATTTGAGAGGAAAACAATGCTCAATATCTAACCTAAGAATTCATACAAAGACAACCAAACATCTCCAAGCTCATTTATGTTCATATTTTCATGTCTCCAGAGTATTTGGAGAAAACTGTAAATAAGATTTCTCTGCAGATTGCCTGGCTCTGCAAAGAAAAACAGATGATTTTTGTCATTTTGTCAATTTAGAACTGCTTACAAAATATAACGGAAAACATAACAAGTACCTCATGACCTGCAAATCCATTCCTAGGTATTTACTCAAGAGAAATGAAAATATATGCCCACGCAAAGGCTATTACATGAACCCTCCAGCAGCTTTGTTCATTGCAGCCAAAACTGGAAAAAACCTGCATGTGCATCGGGAAGAGGGTGGGGAGACAGGTTTGAGTCCATCCATGAGCTGAGACGCTGCGACAATGTGGGTAAATCTCAGAATCAGGTTGAGTAAAAGTAGGCAGACCCCAAAGAATACCCACCGTGTGAACATTTGTATGGAGGTCAAGGAGGGACAAAAGTAATCTATGGTGATGGACGGCTGCCGGAGAGTGGTTTCCGCTAGCCAGGAGGAACTGGCTGGGACGGGGAGTGAGGGAACTCTTTGGGTGATCAAATGTTCCACATCTTGTTTTGAGAGGTGATTAAAGGGGAGTGTACAATTGTCAAAACTCATCAAACTGCTAAGAGCTGTACATGTTACTGTATGTATTTGCGTGCATGCTAAGTTGCTTCAGTCATGTCCAACTCTGTGCGACCCCATGGACTGTAGCCTGCCAGGCTCTTCTGTCCATGGGGATTCTCCAGGCAAGAATACTGGAGTGGGTTGCCCTGCCCTCCTCCAGGGGATCTTCCTGACCCAGGTATCAAACTCGTATCCCTTACATCTCCTGCATTGGCAGGCGGGTTCTTTACCACTAGCACCACCCGGGAAGCCCTACTGTATGTAAATGACATCTAAAAATAGCTTGTAAAAAAAGTTTGTAGCATGACATATAAAAACGAGATATTCTAATTTTTTAGAGATTTAAAGACATGAAATTGAAAACAAGATAAAACAAGATATATCAAATTGAAAACAAGACACAGTTTTCTGTGCATCTCCAAATCTGTTGTTCTGACTGTGAATTACTGAGCCCAGTGTTCAGGGCTGGGAGTCCTTAATGGTGCAGAGCACCGTTCTAAAGTCAGGAGACCCTGGACAACTCTTCATCACAGCCTGTGCCTCAGAACCACACAAGATACCTATACTGGAGGGACCCAAAAAATCAGCGACAACGTAAGAACCAACATGGAAGGACAAACAGTATTCTCAAACTAGATTCTAGAAATCCATTAGAAAAGAGAAAGGGGGAAAGTTCCCTTTCACAACAGCAACAGAAACTCTTAGAACAATCTTTGTGGAGAAATCAAATCATCAGACCTCATGGAAAGACATAAAATAAGAACAGAACAAATGGAAAAGCATACCCTAGTTATGGTTATAAAATTGCCAGTTCTTAAGTTGGTCTATCAACTCAGTACCATCCCAATCAAAATCTCAACACAACAGTGGTGAAGAATAGGCTGGTGGAGTTGCCATAAACAAGGAGAGTTCTGGGGCCCCCACCTTCCCTGAGATGCACACGGAGTCCTTGCTGACCCCCTTGTGCTGTGACTCGGAACCACTCTGCCCTCCGATCTGTTTGGCTGAAGACTCCAGGAGCAACCCTGACTCTGAGTACAAGTCCCTTTCAATCTACCCCCCAAATCTCCAAGCCACCCACATGGGATCCCTAACGGGCTCAAGCCAGAGCATCACCATCTCCATCTGACACAGACGGAGCTCCTCCACTCTGGAGCTCCAGAGCTCAGGGCTGACACAGAAGGAGAGAGACTGAAGTCAGGTGGGCAAGCTGCCCCCTTAGAATGTGTGAAAGATAAGCAGGGAGCAGAGATGAACCAGGGGGAAGCTGACGAGGGTGAGAGGGACAAGCAAGCACCCTCCTGTGGACGATGGGCTGGCTGGAAGGAACATCAGACCAGAGGGTGGCTGGGGTGGGGGTGGGATGTGATCCTGTTTTCACTTACTAGTTTAAGCAGGCAAGTAAGCAGCACCAGACCCTGTGGGGGTGGGGGGGTGGAGAGGATGGGAAGGGGGTGCTGATGTAGCAGTGAAAGGAGGCGTGGGGCGAGAAGGTCCAGGATTCCAGGGCAACAGGCAGAGCCAGCCAGTAGCCATGTTGGAGAGGGGCTTCCCGCACCATTAAACTTCACGGAGCCTGTCTCGCAGTTCCACTCCTCCAGGGGTGTGGCTGTAATTTATATCAAAGAGATGCTCCTACTTCACAGAACATAAAAAGCCACAGGCTGAAAGACGTGCCACTGCTTGATGCATCACTAAGGGGAAGATGCTGCCGACTACACTTGGCACGATGTTTCCTTATCAACTGGAACTTACAGCAAACTGAGTTGGGCAGGTTTATCCCTTATCACCCTTGTATGTACCGGAAAAGAAAAAATAAGCTATAGCCACTGACTTGGGTATTCCCTCACTTTCCTTCACAGAGGCCCAAGCTCTGTGACCAAAGGTTGGGAGTGGGGGAGATCTGACATCTCCATGATGGTCTCTGGGCTTCCCTGGTGGCTCTACAATAAAGAATTTGCCTGCCAATGCAGGAGCCACACAAGATGTGGGTTTGATCCCTGGCTCAGGAAGATCCCCTCAAGGAGGAAAGGGCAACCCACTCCAGAATTCTTGCCTGGAAAATCCCATAGACAGAGGAGCCTGGCGGGCTACAATCCATAGAGTTGCAAAAGGTCGGACACAACTAAGCATGAACTCACACACATGGTAGTCTCTGGGGGTCTTTCAGGTCACTGATTTTGTCCTTAGCACTCCTCATCCAGGACTCCTACTCTCTCCACAAGTGGGCCTTTTGGCTACTTTCCAAAACACTAACCGCTGTCCAGTCATGCCCCATGTCAGTACTGATTATAACACACATCCTGATTCCAGAGATGTTAATGTGAAGAGAATGAGCACCTTGGAACTGACAGCTGATATCATCATGGAAATAGGTTATAAGGTGGAAGGAAACTTTCATCAAAGACCATGAATAAGTGAAGAATCAAATGGAAATTATAGAAAAGAAAAAATATAATCAAGAATTTTGGAGGTTGGCTAAATAGCAGATTGGATACTGTAACAAAAGGGGATTTGAGAGTTATGAGACAGGTCAGCAGGAAATATCCAGAAAGAAGCACAGAAAGAACAAAACCTGAAAACAACCCACTGAACAGAACACAAAAACCATGGGAGACAGGGAAAGGACAAACACACTCCCATCGAGTCCAGGAGAGAAGGGACACAGGTGGTATCTGAGGTGATACTAATGAAAAACGTCAAGCCATGGGATCAAGAAGTGCCAAAAAGGATAAATACAGTCAACCAACCCAAGAACACCTCAGTGAAATGATGAAAACCAAGAAAGAAGCTTTTAAACCAATGTTGGGTGGGGGGAACCTCAGAAAAACAAATATTAAGACTCATAGCCAACTTTTTATCAGAAAGGACAGAAGCCTAAAGATGAGGGGGAACACTTTTAAACTTGTTTAAACTGGAAAAAACAAAATCAAACCACCAACAACAAAAAGCCTTTACATGAAAAGAAAGAAACTGCTATAGAATTCTACACCCAGTTCCAATCCCTGGTCCAAGGAACTAAGATCCTACATGCTGCACAGCACAGCTAAAAAAAAAAAAAAAGAGGAAACAAAAACCAGTCACCTCTAAAAAGATCATCTGACTTTAATCGTTAATACAGATTTTTCTGTTTCATTAGATAGATAAGAATAAACCCATGTTAGAACAAGAGCTTTTTAAAGCTGCAATGAATTTTAGAGATTTATCCAAGGTTGCAATTATTCAGTGGGATTAAAACAGGTCTCCCAACTCAGGCAAATGCTGTGCTGTTAAGGAGTTATCATTAATTAAAGAACAGCTTTTGTAAAACAAAGCAATTTCTTTATGGTGATGGAGGCAGGAACACCCTCTCCCAACACTAAGCTACCCCAGACTGCACTCCCTTTGAGTTCCATATCGGTAACTCTAGGGAAAATACAGAAAAGTAGACACCACTAGTTAGATGGTCATCTTTCTAAAAAGAGGATTGTAAACTGATGCTCACTTCCATTATCTGCAATTCTCATCACTGAATTGGGTGGTCACTTACCTATTTTTTATGTATTAAAAACAATGACTTTCCATATTGATGAAAATACTAAACTTGTAAGTAAAATCACCATTTCCTCTCATTTGAGGCTATACCAAGAACCTACTGCATTCAGCCAAAGTGGCCCTTCACCCAACTGTAATCTACAGCCAGCTGGAATCTACACTGCATGTACACACCCTCAAAGCACCTAGGCCACTTGGACAGGTATCACTTAATTTTAGAATGAGTTTAGGATGATTAGCCCATCTCTATTCTTTGGGCAGTAATCCCTTTAAGACAGGCTATTACCTTCCCACTACAGGATCCCAACCTAGACAGCATATTAAAAACCAGAGATATTACTTTGCCAAGAAAGGTCTGTTTAGAAAAAGCTATGGTTTTTCCAGTAGTCATGTATGGATGTGAGAGTTGGACTATAAAGAAAGCTGAGTGCTAAAGAATTGATGCTTTTGAACTGTGGTGTTGGAGAAGACTCTTGAGAGCCCCTTGGACAGCAAGGAGATAAAACCAGCCAATCCTGAAGGAAATCAGTCCTGAATATTCATTGGAAGCACTGATGCTGAAGCTGAAACTCCAATACTTTAGCCACCTGATGCAAAGAACTGACTCACTGGAAAAGACCCTGATGCTGGGAAAGACTGAAGGCAGGAGGAGAAGGGGATGACAGAGGGTGAGATGGTTGGATGGCATCATCAAATCAATGGACGTGAGTTTGAGCAAGCTCTGGGAGTTGATGGACAGGGAAGCCTGGAGTGCTGCATTCCATGAGGTCACAAAGAGTTAGACACGTCTGAACAACTGAACTGAACAGGATCCCTCATATGAACATTTAAGGTGCTATCCATGACCAGTGTTTTTTTTTTTTTTTTTTTTTTTGAGATGCTGAACTTTTTTTTTTCCCCTTAGAATATTCAATAAAACACTTTCCTTCCACTAAGACAACATCGTAATTTCTCATCAGTTGTTGTCTTAGGTTAAACGCCCCTAACAAGCTTAGCTATTTCGATGCATGGAGTTGGTAAACAAAGTTAAAGGAACAGGTTTGCTGAGCAGAGACCTCCTAGCACCACCCCCCGACACACACTGCCTCAGGTGACTACATAAACTGCACTGCCCTAGGGGTGCTGCCCTCAGGGCGGTGCTCCCCACTGTACAGCTCTCAGAGCTGTACAGCCCTCCCCATTGACTTGCGAATCTCTGTGGAGAAAATGAAGGCTGCCCCCAAGATGTAAAGGGCTGAAGGAAGGCCTCAGGCAACAGCCTCTATGGCTGCTCACATCTCACACACACACACACACACACACACACACACACACTCTCTCTCTCTCTCTCTCTCTCTCTCTCTCTCACACACACAGAAATAAGAGAGCCCAAAAGTGGCAGAACAAACTGCATATGGATTTCACAAAGCCAGTAACATGTATCCTTCTGCTTCACACAGTCCCATTCCTACACTAAGTGATACTTGGAGAACAGCTATTTTAAATCAGATGCCTATTACTAAAGTCACACAGAGTCATGATTTTTAAATACAAGGGATAAAGGACTTACGGTAAAAGTAAGCATCTACCCCAAACTCACCATGACAAACGTTTTGTGCACCATTTCGGGGAGTACCTGTGTAACTACGTGTTGGTGGGACTAGAATAATCAATAGAGCAAGATGCCACAAAGCAAATGGAGAAGGAGAAAAACGAAGGCAGCCGCAGGCTCATCTCCCATCACATTCACTCCAGGGCATGTGAACAAACGGAAGGATGGGCAGATCAAGTGATCAGGGACCGACCGACCAATCGATCTACTCATACATACACACAAACACTTCCATGTACACACACATCACACACACCTACATTATTAATTTGATGAGAAGAAACAGTTGAATTTCTCTAAGTTACACATGTATTTTCTAAGACTGCTGAATACATTTTCTTCTTGTGCTTTGCTTATTAAATTTATCATATTCCAGTACCTTTTCATAATAGAAGTCAAATAGCCTGAGAGTTCTATGTTCCTCCAAAGTTTGAAATCTTTTGGAGGAAGAAGTGGGAGAAGACCTCTGTGATAACATTCTCTATTTCTTCTATATTGACTGATTTATTTTGAGTTTCTATCTTTTCTAAGGTCAGTTATGGACATTTGATTTTCCTAGAAAATCATGCCTTTCACAAAGGTTTTCCAACTTGTTTACAAAGTTTTACAAAGTACTCTTTGATGACTCTTTAAATTTCCTCAAATCTTGAGCTATTTCTCCTCAATAATCTAGGTTCTCTCCTTGATTTTTATTGAAATTTGGCTGAAATTTTTAAAAATCAAAACAAAACATAACTAAGAATCCATCAAGGAACCTACCCTACATTCAGATCTTTAAAGGAGAACCTTTCGGGACTTCTCTGGTGGTCCAGTGGATAAGACTCCACACTCCCAATGCAGCGGGCCAGGTTTGATCCCTAGTCAGGGAACTAGATCCCTCAGGCCACAACTAAGAGTTTGCAGGCCACAACTAAAAGATCTGGCATGACAGAACTAAGACCTGGCAAAGCCAAATAAAACACATTTTTTTAATAGAGAAAGAGAAACTTCCTTGATGACACTGACACAAGTCCTATATGACCCTCTTGGTTGGGCCATGTGCTCTACATCCTGTTCACAATATTATTCACAAAAGCCAAAAGGTGAATACAACCCAAATGTCCTTCAATAGATGAATAAACGAAATGTGGTCTAACTAACCAATGGAATTTAATTCGCCTACAAAAAGGACTGAGTTACTAATACATACAGCAACATGAACCACATGGATGAACCTTGAAAGCATCACACTAAGTGAAAGAAGTCAGACACATAAGGCCACATATTATATGATCCCATTTATAATTTTATGCTATGTGAATTTTATCTTAATTTTTAAAATAAATATCTACTGTATATCACAGTAACAAGTAACTCCTTGACATTTAAGAGGGGCTATTCAGAAGACTTTGTGAAGCCCCAACTCACATATATCACTGTGACATACAGTTTAACCCTGTAAAATGAAATCAAGATGACAGGAGTGGCCATTTCACTCTAATCCATTCTCATTTCGCCCATGATCAGCACTCTGTTGTTTGGCTGGAATATAATTTGACAACTCTTCTCAGTTACACATGGTAAGCATACGGTGGGCTCCCTGCCATCTCTAAATTTCACATTCCATTCTTTAAAGCACCACATCTTCTACTTTCTGACTTAGAACCAAGCACTTCCTCAGACATCTTTATTTCCATCCTCGCACATCCTCCAGAGCTGTTTACACAGGGTTCTGCATCCTGGGCCTCCAGGTTAACTCGGAAACAGCCTTACACATGAAATTTGTGAATGCCGAGCTGCGGTTTTAGTCCTCAAACTGACAGCATTTGGTCTTCATTTGTAATCTGTCACACACAGAGAGATAACTGTCTTGTTAAAAGGAACAAGAAGATGAGAGACGACGTCCGGGAGTAGCTTGTTAAGGACAGAGTTAAGGCCGTGTTTGTCTCTGAAAAGTCGATCCTTCAAGTAAGTCAGTTCATAGAGGAGAGTGGGGAAAGGAGTCAGCCAGGCAGGAGAGGGGACCTGGAGAGAGGGGGCGCCCCTGGGCGATGCACTTCACTCAAAGGGCCTCCACTCTCAAGGAAGGTAGGGATCTGCCCATAGCACTGTGGCGCCTCATTCCCCCATTAAGCTTACTTTCACATTTAGGTGACTGTATATACTCCACGGGGTTGCAAAGAGTTGGACATCAGTGAGCAATTTTCACTTTCACATTTAGGAGTCTTAAAAGTTGAGTAGCAACTTCTTAAAGTGACATTTCTAGAAAGTAGCAAAGCCAAAATTCAACAAGCCCAGGTTCTCTGCCTGGTGACAAGGCCATGAACTCACCCCTCCCCAGAAACAGCCAGAGTTCTAGTCTCATGACAGGCAGTTCATCCTCCAGATGGCTGCAAAACGTTTCCTTCTTCTTTTATAATATTTGTTGTGTTTCTAGAAGAATGCCCAGGTCAGACCTGTGAAGGCTGGTGGAGGGATGGCCAGGCCCGTAAGCTGTCTTAGGAAAAGCAACGGGAGATGGAGTTGGTAGGGGGAGTTTGGAATATAATTTGACACCTCTTCTCAGTTACACATGGTGAGCATACGGTCGGCTTTGCAGAACCTACACTCCACATCCAGAGGCTGCTTCCACTCCCATGGCTTCTGGGAACAGGGAAAGACAGGAGGTATGTGGGCAGGGCTAAAGAGGACGCGTTTGGCTGATGAGCATAAACCAGAATTCACACTGAACACGGTACATGCAAAAGCTATCAGGTGAGCAGTGATTGAAAAGAGGGGTGAAGATGAAGTCTGGGAACACTGTCAAGGCCAAAGGAAAATATAAATAAAATGTTTGTCACAGGTACAAATCTTAATGTTCGGGGCAGAAAAGACTTGGGTTAACAGTGAAATTGTCAAAACACAACAGTTAACCCCAAGAACACCAGAAGTCTTTGTCTACACTGTCATGCAAATTTAATGAGTACTGGATGTAAAGTGCTTCACATCAGATACTGAATTATGTAAACTGTGAGCCACCCATCCTCAGTTCTGCCTTTGGCTGAGTCCTCCTTTGCAGTCTATCACAAAAACACAAACAAGGTGGATAAAGCCCAACCTTGGGACCCAAGAAAAGGAAAGGGCCAATGAAGGGAAGCAGAGGGAGACATGGCTGGCCTAGGGGACAGCAGAATGGGAGTGACAGTGTGATGCTGGCGTTTGGGCGGCCCTCAATCTGCCTTACGGGGCATTTCCACAGCCTGAACTGCAATGTCAATTTGGGACTCGCGTCATGACGTGACCCCAAGCAGAGTCACTACAAGAAATAACCCACCTTGGTCTATTCTACAGATCTCTTCAGAGCACCTCCCACGTGGGAAACACAGCCCAAACTTTCTTCTGTGAGTTTTTTTCATTGGCTCTGAAAAGCCCAAGAAAAGGCGGAACCCACTTACATGAGGTTTTCTACTGCATCCCAGTAGAGAACACATTCCACAGCACTGAAGGGGGCAGGTAAGGGCAGTTGTCTGTATTAACAATACCTGCTGCTCTGCCCCTGCTCTCACCCACAATGGGGCAGGCACCACAGCCTGTGGGCCACAAGCCCTGTGACCACCCCAGGAAGGAGGCCAGCAGGGGCAAGTCACCCAGCAGTACAGTGAGCTCCAAAGCCCGACCCAGCAAACTGAACTGAGAGCCCATTCCCTAACACTCACCAGTTCAACGGTCAATCCCCAAAATGCCTGGCAGCTGAATTCCTCCTCCCAGAGGAGGGCAGGCTGAGCTGTCAGGCTCATCTCCGGGAGCAGTCAGGAGCCTAACTCCAGCATCTTAACCACAACCCCACCAGGAAACACTGCTGCACAGTGTTAGGGTCTGCCAACAGCAGCTGCGCCTAAACCCCAAAGATAAGCCAACAAATGCCCAAAACGTGAAGAGAGCTGTCCACTGGCCCTGTCATTCCCCTTTCCTCCAAACCCTCTCCTCCACCACAAGGTACAAGCATGGCTGCGGTTCATTTGCACATGCTCTGAGAAGACGCAGGCAACTCTGTGACCAACACTGAAGGCAAGGGCAATGGTCACTTAAAACACAATTATCTCTGCTTTGATGATGGACCAGGTGGTGGAGGGTCACTTTGTTCCAGGCAGACGCCTACCCCTATACATACTCCGCCTGGTGGGAAACACTGAAAATGCGTCTTTCTAACAGCAAAACCAACTTTCCAACTTTCATCCCTTGACCACCTGATAGACTTGAGAGGCACAATGAACTGAAGGCAAGGCTGAAATTGAGCCTCTGCTACGTGCCATGCAGCAAATGTCCTGCATGTGGTACCTAAGAACAGTCCCCAGAGGACTAACTGAGGTTGTGGAGCACCTTGGCTTCCTGGAGCCCCCCCAACCACCGCACGAGTCCCCAAGGCTGGCTGGAGAAGGGTGCATCACAGCAAAGCACCACGGGGCACTCTTCATCCCCTTTCACAGGTACACACACAGGACATAATGGGCTAAGTAAGGGTCACTTCAGACACTTGCTGGCACTGGAAGTCTTGCTAAATGCCTTCACTTACCTTAGGAAGTTATGAATATTCCCACTACATTTGTTTTAAAGCCACCCAGGAAAACAGCCCAAGGAAAGGTGCTGTGGTCTTGATGGTGGTTTGGAAACTCTTTGGGGAAAGAACAGGAGAGCGACAGGACCCTTTGTTTGCCATCTTCCCCTGGCCCTAGTGCCTAAATCACTCCTTGTACTAAACTGCCAGAACCCCCAATTTGTTTGTAAGTCTTAAAAAGATAAATTCTTCACTGTAGACGCTCAGCTTTATAATCTCCTGATCCATCTCCCAATAAAACTTTCAGTTGAGACTTATGAACTGAGTGAGGTTTATTTAACTGCAGGATTTTCAGCTGAAACAACAGTTGGCATTTTTCCTTCAAGCTCCCGCAGAAACACAAATTTATGTACCTACAAGGTAATAAGGCAAAGTCTTAAATTTAATCAGAAGAAATATTTCACCTGTGGCAAACTGATAAATTATTTAGAAAAGGGGGGGCTCAATTGGCCTGGCAAGGAAATCTGGGCCAGATACTCTGGAAGCTTCAGACAAAAACATCATCATCAAGGTTTCTCTAAACTCCTTCTTCACCCCCAAAACACCTTTATCAAAATGTTTAATCTTGAACAATCAAAGCTAGAAAAGTAGAAGCTTTCTACTAGGAGGAAAAACTAGAAGGATTTTAACACCAGGAAGGAAATCAGCTCATCAAAGTACCACTCTGATGACGCTGACACGCTTCCAGTAGTTTATTCTCTGCACTCCCTGCAAGGGAGGGAGACGGCAGGATTCCCCAGCCTGCTCCCTTCCACGGCAATGTGGAGGCCTCTGAGGATTTCCACAAACACTAATGAAAATGACCTTATTTCCAGTGGCCCAACCTTTGTGAGTCTTGCAGTACAGGATACAGAGAGAGAGAGAGAAAACCAGATCTATGGGTATCAACATCAAAGGTCTAGAAATTTAATAACGTTCCCATTGTTTTATTGCAAATGCAATCAACCTCTCTTTATTACTGCAGAAAACTCGAGAGCCCTGTAGAGTGCAATGAAATGGTGTGTGTTTCGCTCTGCAATGTTTCAAAGGACCCTGATTTATAGTTAGAAAGCAGGCGCCCACACGTAAACATCGGAGCTTGGTGACTGCCTTTTGTTTGGCGCAAACTCTATGAGGCAGCGTGAGGCTGCCACCACACTCTGAGAACCACCCCATCAGATGCCAGGCTTCCTTCCCTCCTGTAAACCCACGTGAAGGTGTGCAGGGCAGAGAAGTGTGCACTTGCATCAGGACATGTACCATTACTGCCCAGTGCATGCGGCACAGCCCCATGACTGACACCAGTCAGTCAGTCAGGTATCTGGCTGCACCCTTACCTTAGGCTTGTCTCTGAAATACACAAGTCCCACTAACTGTTTGTAGCAGAAACACTGTAAACATTTTATAGTACTTAAAAATGAATGTAATGGTCTTGGCATTCAAAAAAGAAAACATTGAGTATTCATTGTTGTGGTTCTGCTTCCTGAATGCAGGCAAAAAGATACCATCCTGTTGCATGAACTGCTTCTTACTAGGCTACAGCTGATACTTGATTCCAACTCTACTTTATAAATCAACCCAGATGGAATCCCACCGCACTAGTATATTGGCACCTTTGCCAAGGCTTCCAATAATCTGGAAATATTCTCCCTCACCAGCCCTTTGAACCATCTCTCTTTCAAAAAGTTACTTTGGAGATCTTGAAATCCCATTAACCTTAACAAATTTTCTCAGACTAACAACCATCCTTCCAGAGGACTACACCCCTTTGTACCACTGCTGGCCACCTGTGTCCTGGGAAGGTAATTTCTCAGTCCTATGTGTGATTCCACACTGTCCTTTTGGGCTCTGCAATCATTTCTTTCTATATAAATGCTGCCTGCTTTACATGCTAATGCCTCTTCCAGATAGCATGGAAGAGCTTTGCTTACAGACAGTAATTTAGATTAAAAATAATAATGATCCTACTTTAGAAGATTCCATTCACTGTTAGCTAGCATGAACTTGCTGATACCTACCAAGCTAAACTAATAATAAAGCTAGTAGTAAATCAACTCTTAGCACACGAAAAAAAAAAAAAAAAAACCCTGTAAATCACACCAAATGGATAAACATAAATTGCCTTGATATATTAAACATGCATTCTGAAAAACTGTATCTTCTATGTAGTAATTCTTTAAAAGGAAGAAGGAATTAAACCAGCAGAGACCCTTCCTATGAAGAATACAATCAGTAGATCTGAATTGATCGGGTAATGTTCTTTCTTAAATGTGTCTAGCAAAGAGAAAACAGAAAGTCAAACCCAGAGGAAGGTCAGAAGTAGCTAAGTCAGAAAGGCATTCTTTTACACTGTAGCAGTGCTGGTTCTCAGCCTTCCATCTGCCGGGAGCACCACATCTTCCAGTGTCACCTGTGCATGTTGTCCCACATGGACCGTAAGGCGTGTCTGAGCCTCTGAGAGCACTCACCCCTAAGTGCCTATCTAGCCTGGAGTACTTTCAAACTCCTCAAAGAAGCTCTTTTCTACTGATAACACCAGGCATCTCAACTATTTTTAAAGGACCACACCATCTAAATCTTACTGGTCCTCATCCAAGCCCCAAACACACTGCACTCTAAAGAAAAATGCTACTGAATTTTCGTATAAGCCATCAAGAGTAACAAATCTGAGGGAGGAAAAAGCAAAACCTTTAGACATAGATGAAACTCTCTACTAAGAATTCTAAGTTCTTGTTCTAAAGAACAAGAATCCAAGAGGTTTCCCTGGTGGCTCAGTGGTAAAGAATCCACCTGCCAATGCAGGAGACCCGGGTTCAATTCCTGATCTGAGAAGATCCCACATGCCACGGAGCAACTAAGCCCATGCACCACAACTACCGGGCCTGCGCTCTAGAGTCCTAGAGCTGCAACCACTGAGTCCAAAACTTCTGAAGCCTGCAAGCCTAGAGCCTGTGCTCCACAAGAGAAGCCACAGCAATGAGAGGCCCACACACCGTAACTAGAGACTAGCCCCTGCTCTCTGACACAAGAGAAAGCCTGCAGCAGAAATGAAGATCCAGCACAGCCAAAAATAAATTTAAAAAGAAAATGAATAAGACTCCATTATTACTGACTTGACAAGTTAGAGATGCAAAGCACAAGGATACACCTGAGGCATGGAGATGTTTCATGACATTAGTCACCTGACACCGTGAGCAAAAGCAGAAATTATCAAGGGCACCATCACAGGCAGGAATATATTCATTCCTGGCTATTCTCTTCTCTAGAAATGTAAATAATCCATGAGGAATTCCCGAATTCCAGATCACATGGATAAATGATCCACAAACAAAAATCCTAAACAGGCAAATGTTCGCCGGTTCTCTGAGATGTTGGCTCCCATTAGGCTCATGACCCTAAAAGCAGAAGCGAAGGCCCACAGGAGGCACGATGACAGTGCCACTCGCTCAAACCCCCACCCCCCCATCCCATTCCGTCCTGTAGAAAATTCCAGAACCAGCATCACACAAAGCTGTATGGAAAGGAATCTCCATAAACACCCCAGATTTCTAATTTTCTATTAGAATTATTAAATCTTCAAACTAGTTAATGAGAAAGACTAAAGAAAATAGGTCTTTGGGTGGTTTACAAATAAATTCAGATCTTAAAGGCAATTTGACACAGTTATATTCTATGCCACATTTCTTTCTTTAAAAAAAGTTTAAGATATAGGCAACAAAAGACCCAGTAATTGGTAACTGTCTCCTTAAAAAGAACCTTATCTTTTGATTCAAAGACAAAGCATATGATAGGTGTCATCGTTTGAATGTTGACTGCTTTTTTTCTCAACTATTTGAAAATTGAAGATGGCAGAAATAGCTATAACTAGTTGAGGTTACAGAGTATTACTGAAAATACTTTTTCTGAGCAAAATAAAAACCGCGATTTAAGAGTAATATGAAAAATACTTTTTTCCTAAACATTTCGTGGGAAAGCTGAGGCAAAATAAAAATTAGACCATCCAATCAAAGACACACTAAGGCATGTGCTTCCTTATCAATCTATGGAGCACATCAACAGACAGAAGAGGGAGGCAGGCCTGCCGTAGGGAGTGTCCCATCACTGGATTGTACGAGGAGAGAATCTGGATTCAAAGACTGTTTGAAAGCAAGAAACTAGATTTCTCCGTAAGAAAGAAAAAGAAGAGCAAATAAAGAGCTTACCCTTGGCTGCCAGTTCTCGTACTGCTTCTGTAGATTTGCACCAATGGTTTCCAGAGCTTTCTGAGGACCCATCGACAGAGGATCTGGGAAAGCAATGAGAAGGAGAAAGTTTTTTATTTGTTCATTTCCTCCTCACTAAACCTCTCTTTCAGAGTTTCCTCTTAGACAATTCAAAGTCACCTTTGACTAAAGACAACACAACAGAGCCTGAGGTTTACCTCTGTTTAGCCTGACTTACAGAACTACTAAGCCTCCTTGGGAGGCGAAGAAACCACAACTCTCCATCTTTCTAGGGAAAACTGGTTTTATTACTGGTCCCGTGATTGTTTCCTTTCATCCACATTTGTCATTTTAGCACCTATGGTGCTCTTGATGAGAATGAAAGAGGAGCGTAAAAAAAGCCAGCTTAAAACTCAATATTCAAAAAACTAAGATCATGGTATCCAGTCCTATCACTTCATGGCAAATAGAAGGGGAAAAGGTGGAAGCAGTGACAGATTATTTTCTTGGGCTTCAAAATGACTGAGGACAGTGACTGCAGCCATGAAATTAAAAAATGCTTCCTCCTTGGAAGGAATGCAATGACAAACCTAGGCAGTGTATTAAAAAGCAGAGATATACTTGCCAACAAAGGTCCATCTAGTCAAAGCCACGGTTTTTCCACTAGTCACGTACAGATGTGAGAGTTGGACCATAAAGAAGGCTGAGAGCTGAAGAACTGATGCTTTCAAATTGTGGTGCTAGAAAAGACCTTGAGAGTCTCTTGGACTGCAAGAAGATCAAACCAGTCAGTCCTAAAGGAAATTAATCCTGAATATTCACTGGAAGGACTGATTCTGAAGCTCCAATACTTTGGCCACCTGATGCGAAGAGATGACTCACTGGAAAAGACCCTGGTGCTGGGAAAGCTTGAAGGACAAAGGAGGAGATGGCAGAGGATTAGATGGTTAGGTAATATCACTGACTCAATGGACAATCTAAGCAAACCCCAAGAGATAGTGAAGGACAGGGAGGCCTGGCGTGCTGCAGTCCATAGGGTCAACAAAGAGTTCAGACTTAGCAACTGAACAACAATAACAAAACTGTGTAACAATGCAAAAGGAAGCAGAAAACAGTTTCAACAAATAGAAGCCATCAAATAGCTGGTTATGTCCTGGGTGTGAAGACCAACAGAGTAACTGCCAGCTGGTCTGAAAGCCTCTAACTTCTGTACCCTCACTTCCACACAGTGACCTTGTGGTCAGCGCTCTGGCCACAGCTAATCTGTGGCTAAGAGAACAGAAATGGTTTCCTCTGTAAACAGATAAAGGCCTGTCCAGAAGTCACACTGATCAGGGGCAGCTCTTAGACACATCCTCTAAAGAACCACAACAAAGACAACCGGAGGGAGGGAGTTCCAAAGGCCCACGGTGGGGAGGTGAAACATATACCCTGTCCTCAGACTGCACCCTCTGGAAAGCCCGGCCCCACCTGCCCCTTCCTCCCTTGGCTGCTCCCGGGGTGGCATGTCAAAAGCGTGTGGGAACCGGAGAGAGCCGCACCGTGGTTCTCCATGCACCTCACCCACAGCCCTCATCAGCAGTGGCAGCCCCACAGCAGCACACACTGTTCTTCCCCCGGTCTTGGGTCAAAATACAGCCACCTGAGGGGAGAGCAGGGACAGCTACAGTAGTCCATCAGGCTACTATCAACAAAGTGAAGCTGTCACATCCAAACCACAGGAGTCGCTGTGGTCAATTAAGTTTTATGGTTTCCTCCCAATAATACGACAGGAAATGGGAGGGGAGAGGGGAAGAGAGGGAAAGGATGAGGACAACTGAAATGGTGCATTTAATGTGACATTTACTAAAATAAACAACTAAACAACTTAAGTGAACTAAAACAAAATCCCAGGTGGATACTGCTGACAATTTTGTCAATCTGACATGGGGTGAAGTAAATTTAAAATTGTAGTTCTATCTGAACAAAACACTTCTCTTCAAATGCCTTCACAGGTTTCTACTTAATGAATGAAGGATTAGTGAGTGAGTAGGCGGGTGGGTGGGTGGGTGGGTGGATAAATGGAAAGAAGGAAAAGTAGACGGTAATTGGCGTTTGTATAAAATTTTAGCTCTTCATAAATCTTGCCTGCAAGCTCTTCAGCATAACCCTCTGTATTTCATGATGCTTAGAACTTGACATTGACATGGACTTAGTCCAACATACCTCATAACAAAGAAGAGAAAGCTGAAGCTTAAAGTGGTCAGACGACTTGGTCCAAGGTCACAAAGGTTCTTGGTGGTGCTGGCATTCAGCCAATGTAAGAAGTGGAGTCTTTTTTTTAACCTCCCATCTTCTCCACATTTACACAACCAGACTACCACGTCCTACCCAATTTTCCTTCAAAAGAGCCTGCTCTCCATCACTACGCCTACACTGGTCATTACATGATGGTCACCACCACCATCAACTATGGTGGTGTTGGTCCCACCAGCAGCTTCTCATGTTGACACTATAGAGATTCCCTGCTCCCAGTCAGTTCCCAAAGATGCTACAGGGGACAGAGGGCAGAGGGCAGGGAGCGCAGTAGGGCTCACTGACCTGTCTCCTCTCAACCCACCTGGAGACCAACCAGCATAGTGAGTCCTTCTAAAATACTGCTTCTATGATGTCACTCCCCACAAAAGGCCTACGGTGCCTCCTGAATGCTCCCACTTAGATAATATGCAAAATCAGCAGAGCTAACAGACTCTGTCAAAACAGTGGAGGCTTGGGGCTGGGATGACTAGAAGGTGATAACAGACAAGATGGGCTTCTGAGCCACTGATAATACTGTTTCTTGATCTGGGTCTGCTCAGCTTGGGAAAAGTTATCAACTATACACTTGGATCAGTGTACCCTCCTATACACATGCTATGCACAGATGCTCAATCATGCCAACTCTTTGGGACCCAATGGACTGTAGCCCTCCAGGCTTCTCTGTCCCAGGGATTTCCCAGCAAGAATACTGAAGTAGGGTGCCATTCCCTTCTCCAGAGGATCTTCCTGACCAAGGGACTGAACCCGCATCTCTTACATTTCCTGCACTGGCAGGTGGATTTTTTTAACCAGTAGCACCACCTGGGAACCCCACATATGCTATACTTTAACACAAATTAAAAATTTAAAAACATGCAGAACTCACTGCTCAAGGAACATCTGTACTTCTCCATAGCTTGTATTTAGTGGACATTTCCTAAGTATTTCTTCGCTGAAATATGAACAAGGTTTAAACCAAAAGTCATAAGAGCAAGAGGCCTAGGTGCAGGCACAGGGTGCACCCAGCATCCAGCAGCAAGGCCCAGACAAGCCCAGCAAGCACTCCCAGGGCTGTGCCCACAGCCAGCTCCTTCTCCTCCCAGGGTTCATTCTCACCTCCCCGTGCAGACCCCAACTCCCCATATGGCCTGTTTCAACTCCACCATGTCTGCTGAGTTCGAGGGGCCTGTCTCTCTCGTGCTGCTACTACTGCTGCTAAGTCGCTTCAGTCATGTCCGACTCTGTGCGACCCCATAGACGACAGCCCACCAGGCTCCCCCGTCCCTGGGATTCTCCAGGCAAGAACACTGGAGTGGGTTGCCATTTCCTTCTCCGGTGCATGGAAGTGAAAAGTCAAAGTGAAGTCACTCAGTCGTGTCCAACTCTTAGCGACCCCATGGACTGCAGCCCACCAGGCTCCTCCGTCCATGGGATTTTCCAGACAAGAGTACTGGAGTGGGGTGCCACTGCCTTCTCTCTTGTGCTGGTCTTTTCTAACACTAAATCCTAAGAAGCATGACTACATTCCTATAGATACCTCTGCAGTTAACAGGTAGGTCTCCACCTAACATCTGTTGACCAACTCAACTATCTGTCAAGTCCAAGTCTGATATAAGGATCAGACGACAGGCTGTGAAAATGTCTGTAAAACCAAGAGCTGCACGCAAAGGCTTTCTACCACTATTTTTAGCTCATCGACACAGGTCTCTTAATATCCACATGTGGAGGGAAGAAGAAAATGCTTTTCTCTAAGAAGAAAAACAAAGTGCCTTCCAAATATTTTCTTAGGATAAGAGAATTCCCAAGCATCCAGTGAACTCACAGCCATCTTACCTCTGAAACACAGCTAATAGATGCAAACGACATCAAGGCTAAATGACGCTCCCTCCCCTTCAGCACTCAGCTCATCTACACTCCGCTTTCAAACACTGATCCTCTCAGGTACAGAAGTGCTCCTCTTTAGTGGGATTGTTTTTAGTTTAATGTGGGGCCATAAAACAAAACAGCCTCTCCCCTGCTTCCCTGAGCGCTGCCTCCATGAAATAAAACAGCATCTTACTGTCTAGAGGGACAGAGGGGCGGCACCCATGTCCGCACACCCACTCCTGCTGGGCAAGCTGGGGCCCACGCGCCTTTCCGCCTCCCTCGCTGGAGCTGGAATCTGGGCCTTGGCTGTGCAGCAGCCCAGCAGGGAGGGCGGGCTGTCACTGCTGGGTAGCACAGTGCATCCTCTACTTACGTATCCTGGCACCACAGGAAAACCTAAAGGGCCACTTCAGGGACGCTCAGGTACATCCTCTGAGCCTCTGGAAGTAGGACTCTCCCCAACATGTGTGGAGACTGTAGGCACACAGGTACACAAAAAGGGACTAGAAAGTAAGAATTTGCCTATTTTTCAAATTTCCAGACCCCTTATCCCTACGATCAGGGCAGTTTCGACCAGCAGTCTCGCCATTTGATGTGTGTCTGCAGCCATAAAGCAATGAACTCGTAATCCCCACCCAGCCCCATGCACAGAAGCATGGTTTTTTCCCCTCTCTGTTCCTCTCACAGAAGGAACAGAGGCAGTACAGATGTGGGAACAGCTCACGTTCCTACTCAGCACCTTGGCCTGTTGGGTGGGGTGGGGAGGTGCGTGCAGGCTGATGGTGGCTGCTCCTGGCTGTGAACAGTCCCCAAGTTGAGCCCTGTTCATGTCCCAGTTAATCGCCCTCCAGCCAAGAAGTGGGTGCCATTATCAGCTTCATTTTGCAGAGGAAACCAAGGCCCCAAATGGTTAAGTGACTGCTTGAGTGAAATAGCTGGAATGAATAAGCTGAGGTCATGATGAGTGCAAAACCTTTTGATTTCTGGTAACAGAGCACAAAATGCTAAGACCAAGTATAAAACATCGATTGGCTGCCTTCTAAACGGGAGCATCTTTCTAGGTTATTAGAAGGTACCAAGCCCTGCAAGGGGTCTTCCTCAGGACTCCTTTCCCAGCCATGACATGCTCCAGGCATACCATCCTGAAAAAGGCAGAACCAATTTGTCATCAAGCCTGGATCTCCCTGCCTCACCAGCCAAGCCATGAGTTCAAGTCGAATAAACTGAAAGTCTGATGATGAAACATTAACACAGACAAAGCACCTCTTCCCCCAAAATGCTTATTAACTACAAAAGGGAAGAGGGGAATCTTACAGCTGAAGTTCAGATATCAACTTAATTAAATGATAAGAGAGCTACATACCCAGCAATGAGATAAATTAAAGTCATGTGCCACCTGATAGGATCCACGGGGGAAGGTGGATCTCTTCCATGACACTCCTGCCAAAGAGGCATAAACAAAATGTAATCCCAAGGAACCACTGGGGACATTCTGCTAAACAGAGCGCCTATGACCTTCTAAGTGTCAAGGTCATAAAGGTTAAGGAAAGACTGAGGCCTGTTCCAGGCTGAATGAAACTAAATTAGGGACAATGTGTGAAGCAGGAAAGAGTCTTTGTGCCGTAAAGGACTTTATGGGGACACGTGGCAACCCTGAAAATGCAACCCAAGGCTTACCCGGTAGTGGCACATCCATGTTAATCCCCTGTCTGTGAGGACCAGGTTGTCATGAAAGAGAAAGTCTTGTACGTAGCAATCATACGTTAATAGATTTCGAAGTGACGGAGCATCATTTCAGCAGCTCACTTTCAAATGAATGAGGAAGAAAACTGCTTAGAGCGCCACATGCAACTTTTGAAAATGTTTTTTCAAAATAAAAATTAACACATAGGCTGCCAGACACCATTACAAATTTGCTGATTCAAATCTCTAAGACTTTCCCCCTCCCTTATCCCATATTGTTGAAATCACCATAAGGACTTGCTTTTTAATAAAAGCCAAATGAAAAATTTTCAACTCACTAAAGGCAATATGCCCTGCTAAATTCAAAATCTATTGAAATGATTACAAAGTAGATTGCATATCTAAACTTCAGAAAAATTTTAAGACTATAACATTAAAAAATCTATTCGTTTGCTGGATTTCACATCAAGAAGAAAGTAAGGGATTCTCTGCATTTTTATTAACACTGTCCCATAAATATGGATCAAAGAGACTATGTGAGATGTGAGGGAGGGTTCTTTGATTTCTCTTTGGGGACAGGAGTGTAGAAAGCAAAGGATTCCTGGAGAATCTAATGAAAACCAAAGCCCCTCAGCCCGGAAGGTGCACTTCTCTACTCCGACACCACACCCACACAATCCCCAGGAGTGCACACTGGGATCTGGGCTGAGAAGTCTTATGCTAAAAACCTAACGGAAGAGTAGTAACAGAGGGAGGAAACAGAAAACAACTGATTAAACGCAGCTTTGACAAGGGGTAAATGAAGTGGAAACAGTCAGTGGTGGCTAATAAGAAGTCAATTTCAATCGGCACAGTCACCAAGGGATGGCAGAGGGCCAAGAAATCATCTAAGAAAACTGGCCACAGAAAACAGCTACTGTCACCGGGCTGGGAGGACAGGGGGCCTGTGCTGCAGCCAGGAGGCTATGAGATAAAGGCTGTCATCCTAAGATACCTTCAAATAGTGAAACAGGTAAGTAAAGTGGGGGAAAAAACCTATTTCCCAATTCAGATTATAACAATTTGTAATTTTTACTGTTTAAAGCAGATAAAGGGAATTTCTGCTTTTGTTTAGACTAGAGAAAGCTGCAGAGAGGTGGGGTATGGATTGCCCCAATCCTACCAACAAGAGAAAGCTGAAAATCCAATGATGGACACAAAGGAAACTCATACTGTGATGGCTTCACTGGTAAATTATACCAAAATTTACAGAAGAAATAATACCCAATTCAATACAAACTCTTCCTTGAAACAAGAAAGATGGGAATATCTCTCAACTTGTTTAATGAGACCAGCATTGTTTTGCTACCAAAACGAGACAAATATGTTGCAAGATGAGAAAACTATCGACCAACAACCCTCATAAGCAGAAATGCATGATTCCTTAATAGAATATTAGCAGTCAAATCCAGGAATATATGAAAAAGATAAAACAAGTGAAGCTTATGCCAGAAGGCTCAACAAGATCAATCTATATAATTCACCCCATCAACAGACTAAAAAAGAAAAGCCCGGTTATTATCTCATTAGATGTTGAGAAAACATTTGATAAGATTCAACATGGATTCCTAACAGAAACTATCAGCAAACTAAGAATAGAAGTGAACTTCTTAACTTAGAAAAGACATCAGAAAAAAACTTTGGCTAGTGTCCTGTCAGTGGTAGGAGCCTATAGCTTTCTCCCTAATGTTTTCTCTCCAGAAACAAGTGAGGGTTGTGCTGCACCATTTCTAGTCAACAATGTGCTAAGATGCTCTGGGAGGGCGACAACAAAGAACAACTCCGCCTCCTCCTGGAGAGAGGCAGGTGGAACTCTGCGTTGTGCAACTGAGGCACCTGCGCGAAGCTATCAGTGCTTCAGGGTTTTTTGGTTTGTTTGTTTGTTTGTTTGTTTAAGTGTATATAACTAGTACTAGGTACCAGATGCAGGGCAAATTTAAAGGAGAAAATTATATAATCCAATAGTCATCATTTAATCAATTTTTCCTGAGACACTCTCTCCATTGCAAATGGTAAGTAAATATATCTAAAATACCTTAAAGGTTATATAACTGCAAGATGAGATAAAATCTTCAGATTTACACAAACCAATCACAGGCCTGCAGTGGACCAAGATAGGCCCTGCCAAGCCAAGAACCCCATGCAGTGACCCCTGCGACAGGTGGTAAGGGAGGGACCTGCACTTACCAATCCAGCATTCCAAACGCGCACAAGGGGTGGTCTTGACCACATCTGGAGGGTCCACCCCGACGTTCAGGCACAAAACTAAGGCAACACTGACGGTCTTCATCTGGAAACACAACAGAAAGAACAAATATTTCAATACGAAATTCACTGATGAGTTTTCCAGTTGTTAAAATGTTCCCATACAGAGCCCTCTGCATTCCCAGCCAGTCTTCAGTCGTCTGTCACCTGTGCCCCTCTTCGGGTATTTCACAATTAAGACAGGGTTTGAGTCAAGCAGGCAGATGGAGACAGGTACATGGCAGGGGAAGCTAGCTTTTCTCAGGCTTCCTTAAGATATACTTCAGAAACAATTATTTGATCAAAAGATGTAAACATTTTAAGACACTTGATATACTGTGCCAAACTACTTCCCAAAAACTCTTGCACAAATTTATACTCTGACCAGTTTATTGCTATTCTTATTATTTAAAATTGTTAATTATTTAATGAGAGAAAAAAGTATCATACTGATTTAGTTTGCATTCTTTAGGATTAATAAGGCTGAATTTTTTTCCAAATATTTGTATCCTTTATCTTCTGTGGATCTTCTACTCATGTTTACACTATCATTTCTGTCTACTAACGGTGATCTTTGCTGATTGATTTTCACAGACTCTTTACATGTTAAAGATGGTGTCCACATTGTTGGTTGTAAATATTTCCCTAGTCTAGTGTTTGCCATTGGATTCCTTCCTCTTTCTTGACATACTACAGCCCTGGGCCCATCAGCTGACACACCTTCCTCCACACCTGCTCCTGCTCAGGTCCAAGGTCTCCGTGTTAGGAAAGGTCAGCCCCATCTACCCAACTGCCCAAGCCAGAAATCTGGAACTCATCCTTCATTAGTTCACTTGTTCAACAACTTGTCCAACCCATCAGGTGCCAACTGTGGTTTTTAGAAACTGAGGACATATTAGTAAATCAAAGAAATAAAAATCCTGGGGCTTCCCTGGTGGTCCAGTGGTTAAGACTCCATGCTTCCACTGTAGTGGGCCTGGGTTCCATCCCTGGATGAGGAACAAAGATCCCATGTGCCACAGAGCATGGTCCAAAAAAAGGAAAAAAAAAAAACCCTGCCAGGAGTGGGGAGGCTGTCATTTCAAATAGGGTGGCGGCAAGGAAGACCACTTGAACCTCTGCTCCCTCCACCTGGGTCCTGAGCACCAGCGCCCACTGTGACCATCCATCTAGCTCGTTCATCCTGCTCCTAAATGTCTCAGAGTCTGTCAACTTCACTATCCCAACCCCAAGTCACCTCCACGTCCAACCTGTGCTCCACCACTTTCCTAGGACCCCTCTCCTGTCTCCCCCAGTCCAGGCTTTCAAACACATCAGTGCACTGCCCTGTTTTCAGTCAGTCCCCCAAACCTTCAAGATTTACTATGAACTGCTCCACATGCTATTCAAGGCCTGTAAGCTTCAGCTCCTGCCAAACTCCCCACTAGTGTCGGGTCTCACCCTCAATCTCTGTCCTCAGTCCACCTGGCATGACCTCTGGGTCTTCAGACACATGGCCCTTCTGTCTGGAGGGCTCCTTGCCTGGTCTCACCAGCTTGGGCTCTCTCAGGTTCAAACTTCCATTCCTTGCAGAGGCCTTCCCAGATCTCGTCAGGGCAGACCCATCCACTCAATGCCACCCCAGCATCTGTGCCTTCCTCTTGGCAGAGCCAGGCTGGTCCACATTCCTCTGGGCACCTGCAGCTCCTCCAAGGTCAGAGCTGACACATGGGAGCAGACACCTGACCCAGTGACCATCTGCTGAGTGAGTGCCTACAGGGATTTTCCTCTGACATTTTCATTTGCTTCATATTTCACCCATTTAATCCAGCTGGATGTTATTTTGGTATATGGTACCAGGTGAGGATGAGATGGTTAGATAGTATCACCAACTGAAAGGACATGAATTTGAGCAAACTCTAGAAGATAGTGAAGGACAGAGGAGCCTGGCATGCTGCAGCCCATGGGGTCACAAAGAGTTGGACAGAACTTAGCGACTGAACAACGATACAACCAGGTGAGGATTAATTTTTTCTCAAAGAACTACCCAATGATGCCAATTCCCCCTGTTAAATAACTTACTCAAACTCACAGGTTTGTAGTAAGCATATATTCCACATAGACTGAATTCTATTTCTGGGTCATACCTCACTGACTTAAATAATTTATCCTCACAACATTTCACAGTGTTGGGAAACCCAGTTTTCTTCCTCACAATTTTTTTTATACTTTTACTCAGCTCTATTTATATTCATCTATTTTTTTTCCAAATTAATTGCTATTCAATTTCTTAATCCCATGGAGATGTTTAAAGTTGTTTAACCAAACTGCCCCATTGATAACACTAAGTTTTTTTAATTGTATTTTTTGATCGAACAATTTCACACATAAGGATCTGTCATAAGAAATACAAAATATAATGAGAGAATCTTCTACGTGTAATGATTTTCTTCACAGCATTTCTTATCATGGAAAACAAGTGGGAACGACCTAAATTTTAGGCAAATGAAGGAATCTTTAAGCACACCATTATATACTCTTAACAGAATGACACAAATTCTTAAAATGTTAAATGAATAAAAATGGATTCAAAATACAAAAACATTACATTTAACATATAAACCAAACTTGGCAAGACATAAAACATCCTTATGATATTCTATTTTTCCATACAGGAATACAGTTTATTCAGATTTCAAGTTTATTCAAATTTTCTTTTAATTTTTCTCAGTAATGTTTTTATAGCTTTCTTTGCCAAGTCTTGTTCTTTTTTTTTTGCGGCGGTGGGGTGGGGGTGGGAGGAGGTGGGGTGGTGCACATGCTGTACGGCATGCGAGCTCTTAGTTCCCAGCCAGAGGCTGAACCCGTGCCTCTGCATTGGAAGTACGGAGTCAACCACTGGACCTCCTATTCATTTCTTTTTTTTTTTTTTAAACATAAATTTATTTTAATTAGAGGTTAATTACTTTACAATATTGTATTGGTTTTGCCATACATCAACATGAATCCACCACAGGTATACACGTGTTCCCCATCCTGAACCCCCCCTCCCTCTTCCCTCCCCGTACCATCCCTCTGGGTCATCCCAGTGCACCAGCCCCAAGCAACCAGTATCATGCATCAAACTTGGACTGGCGATTCGTTTCATATATGATATTATACATGTTTCAATTCCTGTTCATTTCTTTTAAGATTATTTCTGGATTGTTCACAACTATTTGGGAGCAACATGCTACAAACCATGTATTTTGCCCACAGTAGTTTCTTACTGATTGCTGAGTTGTCAGAATAATGTTTAAGTCACTTCACTAAATTCTTAAACATAACTGCTTTCAGGTGACTCTCTCCAAGTTTTGTTAGCATACAAATATACTGTCTGTGAATAAGGATGAGTCTAGCTCATTCTTTTTAATAGATTACTCTTTTTCTTTATTAGGTCTCACAGCATTACACAAATCTTCCAAAACCATATTACTAATAATTACAAAATGATGACAGTGGTGATCTTTGCACTTGGTTTTAATAAAATTGTCATAAATGTTTCATCATTAAGAATGATGATGGTTACTGATATAATCTTTATTACATCAAGAAAATATTTCTGTTGAAAACAGAATTTAAAGTTATATGAGGAAAAAAGGAAGTATTTTTGTCTTTCCTCTCCCAACACTTAAAAAAAGCATTTATTAATAATAATCTGTCTTTAAAGTAATTGCAACCCTGTGTCCAAAGACATATTGAATAGAGGAATAGTATTTTCTCAGAGACACAGACAAGAATCTTCTCATTATGAACCATAAGAAACAAATTTTGGCTCCTTGACCTAATGTTAAGGGAAAAGGTTGAAAAATAATCAGAGAATAACAAGAATTTTGTTAGTCATTTTCCAGTATTTAATCGATCAGTATCAATAATTCCATACAGACGATTGATTGTTTTATAGCAAACTTACTTTTGTGTACAAGTTGCTTAAAATGAGAAGCTTCTGGAAACATTTCTGTGCTCTTCCTATGGCCCTGGTGAATAAAACTACTAGCACCTGTCCTTTGCTACACTTAAATCAAGGGCGTTGTTTCTGTGCTCTATAATGTGGAACTTTGAGGTCTCCACGGGGCGTTGGTTAAACCCTGGAGCAAGTTTTAAGTTGCTTCTTAAAACAAGTGTTGCTTTCCTTATAGTCACCTGAGGGTCCTCTGGGCGCAAGAGGAGCCTTCCATGGACAAAACATTCCACATGGATCAGGGTCTCTGCCTAGACTGTCTGCGCCACCGCAATTTTGTGTTTTGTCCTCAATCTGCAGAGAGAGCCCACTCAGATCCTTCACCTCTTACGAAGCCCAGGGGAAGGACACTACACTCAGGGGTCTGCTCTAAGGCCCACCCCACCCACTGTGCCTCGGCCAGTCCCTGCCTGTTACAGACCCATGAGAAAGGGGTCGAGCGGCCTTCTGGGCTGATGAGAGCTCAGGAACGCCCCACATTACCCGCTTCTCTTACCTCCAGGAGTTAACACCTAGGTCTCAGGCCCAGTCATTACTGACCATTTCTGAGCAAGAATGGCCTCCACATGCCAATGCTGACTCCCTATCTGGCAGATGCTATGCAGTCACCAAAAGCCCATGAAGGTGGTTGTGCCCCCACCTTAAGGAGGCATGGAGGGAGTAAGGAATTTGGAGAGAGGCACCAGGACTAAACCCTAGTCACTGGGATTTCAAAGCTCCATCGCTGGCATATGTGCTTCATCTCTCTGGGGTCAGGGAGGTGGTGCAGGGTGAGGCAGAGCATTTATGTAGCATTCCTGTGATCTCTGGTCATAATCCTATTTCTCCCACCTCATCTGACACTCTAGAAAAATTGCCTCCCCTCCACCCCTACAACTGTAGTTAATGAACTCAGTAAAATAAATAATTTCTAATTTCATTCTAAAAAGTACGACCTCTGAGGCTCTCAAAGTCCTTAGACAGAAATACTAATGGAAGCACAATCATCACTCTTTACTATCCTGCGAGGCAGCTTGTGGGCCCCGCCTCAGCAGGCCTTCACCAAGTGCTGTGTTCATTACTAACCAAACGTTACTGACAGCAACAGTTTCTCCGTGATTGCTTTGAAGGTGAGCAACAGGAGAGCAGGGCCCTCAGAGAGAAAGTGTGAAATTAGCTCCACTCCATAAATGAAGACATGAAAGGAATTAATTTGATTCATCCTGGCTTATACAATACACACCTACCGTATATCCTACCTTTTAAGAAAACAAGGGGGAAAGTCTCAAGAATACATTGATACGTGAACTAGAAACATGTATTTGGCCTAACACTTAGCTACCAATTTAATTCCACAATTGGACCAAAGACATTACCAGCAACTGCCCTCGAGCCAATCAAATATGTCTGAGCTCCCCTGCAAACTATAATGGCATTGGCTTGATTTCAAATGTGGTGGATTTTCAATCCTTAGCTATACCCAAAAGTGTCCTTTTCGTCTTTTATTTTCATTTCTATGGTAACCTCATTCCAAAAATTCTAGATTCATGTTTTTTAATAATACAGTTACAGCATTAAGAAAATGTAAGGGCTACCAAATTTAGCGTGCAAAAACTGCGTAATAGTACATAAAATAATCATTTTGGACTTTAAAACAGTTCCTCCCCAATGCCATATAATTGAAGATGACAGAGTTATAGCTCTAGAGGTTAATTTTGCATTTGAAAAGATCATCATTCTGAGAAGCTCTAAAACATTGGGATCACTAAAAATGTGTGACCTTCGACATGCTGGTTTACTCCAATCTCTCCTGAACAACTCCCTCATCCTGAAATGATGCCAATGATCTCTTAGGCCCCAAGACTTCTCTGATCCTAAAATTCTGACTCCAGGATTGGCCTCTCCAGCCGTATGGGAAATATCCCTAAAGGCATGAAGCATGCTGCCTTAGGATTCTAAATTCAACCCAGAGGTCTCAATACTACCTTGGAAGAGGCTTGGTACAAGGGGCGTCTGATGCTGTTGTAACAGCCTGGGCAGTTCCCTGTACAATCCTCTGGCATCAGAGTTTTGAAATTCACGACTTTTCTAATTTACAAAAGGATAATATGGTCTATATCCCATATGGCATATAACACACAGAGAAGGGTCTGGAGTAACATCCTATTCAAAACTATTAAAATTTCCACTGAAATGCACAAATATCTACTATCCAACAACCTTATACCAGCTCACAGCCCAGTTTTGCCCTCAAATGAGTTGTGAAAACATTTTCAATATTCAGAGCTTTTTGGATTTGAGAATCGGAGATAGGGGGTCTGTGGACCCAGATCACTGCCCCTACTGAAAGCCTCTGTATACTACTTGTCACCTTGCGAATTAAAAATGCATTAATGCATGTCACCAAAGAATTCAAAACAAAATCACAAAGAATTCCTTTATTCGTTTCTTTCTATTCAATTATCTGATAAACCATATATTTTTTAAAAGACAGAGTGGATCAAACTTGAGTATAAATTCACAGGCTGCTGTGCACAATGACATCCAAGCTGTTATGCAGAATGAAGAAATCATGTAGGTTAAACTGGCCAATCACTGCTTTCTGCTCCCCAAACCAAGAGTCTGACTCACTCCTATTCCTTCCGACATAAACAACTGAGCGTCATGGAGAATAAACAGAAAGCAAGACTAGGGTTTGCCATATACGCCACAACATTCACTATTCCCCTGTTCGTCTGAGGCGAAGCCACCCAATTCCCAGCAGTACTCATTAAGATTCAGAGCATCAAGCAAAAACTTTGAGCAGAGCCGAAGCTATACAAATACATAATTTATAAAGAAAGTCAGAAACTAGAACATACAGCAAACAGAGTAGATGCACCACAGGAAGAGTGGGGGGAATCAAGCTACTGACGAAAAGGAAAAACTGGCTTGCCTCCTGATTCTCATCCCAAAGACTGCTAGAAAGAAATGAACAATAAACCTAGCAAGAAGCACATCAAACAGAATTTTTGCAACCAAGACCTGTAATACAAAACAAGATACTCATCACCAGCAGCAACTGTATGAACTTGGGCAATCCTGTTTGTCTGTTCCTTTGTTCATTTCAATGGGAATTGGCAATGAGGGAGCGGTTCTTTAATGTATGAGCTCAGTTTGTTACCTTGAGCCACCGGCCTAATTTGGGTTTAAACACTCTTTTTTGAGGCCAAATTCTGTTTATAGTTCCCTGTCTAGATTTTCCACTAAATCCACCTTCACTCCTGTAAAATAGCCTAATAAAAAGGGAAGACATAAGAGGTAACTCTTCAACATGGAGAATCAGAAAGTCTCATCCAGAGATGTTGTCTCAGACGGGTGCAGAGCTCTCCCCTTCTCCCCCTCCCACTCCATCCGAATGCTGAGGACACGTGGAGCAAGAGTACTTCCAACATCGGAGACCCTTGGGAAATTTAGGTTTCTAAAAACCAAATTAAAGAACTGCATACAAAATAGGTTGATTACAGAGATCATAACTGCTTTAAACAAGCCAAAGAAATCCCTTCTCAAAGGAATACTACACTGATTCTTTTTGTGGTTCCTTCATGAAACAGATGGTCTCCGGTTGGCGCTACCTTTGCAAACCTGGGCATCTGTGATGGGGGTTCTACACGCCCCCCTGGTCTGAGGAGCCAGTCTACTTGCACTAATGAGCTGAGTGAGTGAGGAACCAAAAATGACGTCCTTGCCTTTTCTTGTAAACCCCTTTTGGGACGAAACTTAAGTGTGTACACACACACACACACACACACAATTAACTCTTCAGTCTGCTCCCTCATAAAGTGACAATAAAAATACTTGTCACAGAGGGATTAAAGAAGCTGTCTATACTGAAAAATTAACTTTAAATAAGTCGACAATATACAAACAATTCTGTTGAGGCCTCAGGGTCTGAGTTGAGGGCACAGGTTAAAGAACACTCTGGGTCATGTGCTGGAGCATCTACAGGTTGCACAACTCTGTTGGAAGCTGGCAAACTTTGTAACATGGGCACTAGATATAGATCTCAATAAACTTGTTAGAAAAGACATCTTTTCAAAGAATGTTAAATAGCATGAGATATACCCAAACATAATCTAAGTGGAGAGAGGAGGTAAACAACCAGATCCATAATTCTTATTTCAAATATGCAAGTACACGTACGCTGAAGACACAAGAGTTAAAAAACAAGATGTCACAAGTAGTTCTGATCTCTGGGGAGTGGAAAGTGTAGATGATTCCTCTTTTTCTTTCTACCTGGCCCTGCTGTGTGTGTATTTTCAAACTTTCTACCATGAACATACGTCATTTCTATAAGCAAATGGAAAGGTTATAAAAATTATTTTATCACAATAGTCAAGGAGTTTTTGATGTGTGCATAGATGTATATATCATCTTTATTGTGTCCTGAAAATAAAGAGAGTAGCTTGTTCGGTTAGCTGAAGCTTGGACTAGTATCCAAGGCAACGAGTGGGCCAGGATCGTGTGAGGAAATGCAATGTGGGTGATTCCCAGGGAACCTACGGGGACAGCACTATGCTAACCAAACTGAGCATGGCCTCATAATCAACAACACACTGGTCTTGGCAATGCAGGGAAAGCAAACGGCTCCGTCTATGTCTTCTCCACTCCTTCCCAGGTTAGGACACAAGATAAGGCCCACTGCTAAAATTGCTTTCATGGGAAAAACAAGATTTTCCAATTCAATAAATGGATTGATTTCAAGGCTGTTTGGAGGTTTGTGTCATTTGATAAAACACTGAACTGCTGCTTTACCACTCCTAATGTAAATTACAATTAGCAGCAGCAGCATGGGACTGAGTCATTCATTCAGGACTAATTTTTCATCCCCTCTTCATTATCCAGCATATGTTACCCGCAGTACAGACTTCATAAAAACAATTTCAAAGCAAACCAAAGCACACAGAGGTCCCATGCTGGCTGAAAAAATATACCTGAGGTGGTTGGAACACCTTGGTAACAGGCATTTCACCACTGAAAGACAGGCTGCTATATGTGGCTGTTTTCTTCTAGCCCCATCCAGCCTCTTGGTTGGGCCACCATATGATATGCAGCCATTCTCAAAGGTCCCACAGCTCCAAGCAGAGGGCAGTGCAGATTCTGCTAATGGAGACCTTGAAGAGCATCAGCATCAGGAACTGGCAAGCGGGCCCCACTAAGCCATCAAGGCAGAAGCGTAGCTAAACGGATGTTTTTCAGGAAGACTAACTCATGACAACAGCTAACATTTACTTGGGAAGGAAGAGGTTGAAAGAAGGGAAATTAGCCAGGAAACTGCTACAGAGAAACAAGAAGACGTGTACTGGATACATGCAGGGAGAGTGGGAAAGAAAGAAACCTCTATTTCAAAGAGAATAGGGGACAGCATGTGCTGCTAAGTGGGTGCTGGAGATGAAAGGCACAAGGAAATCAAAGGTCCTGCATGGCTGCAACTCTGTTAATAAGCCGTCATTTAAAAGCACCCACGGGAAACCACACGGTAGACATCTGCCATCTGACTCCCCATAACCTTCTTAACACCTTCCATACGTCTTGATAACCTCCTATGTTGTGGGCCCCACCTTCCCTAAGTAGAAAGTAAAAACAATGGTCTCAGACTCTCTTGCAGCTAAGGGGCCAGCATGTGGCCTGGGCTCCTCCAGACAGATACACCTGCCTGAGAACCAAGTTCTGAATCCAGTAATGCCAAGTTATAGCTCCACAGGGAACTCTGTGGCTGAGGCACCTGGCTCTGGAGGGTGGCAGCCACACAGTTCTTGGGTTCATACCAATGTACCAGTGGTTCAGCAGCTACAGAAACCCCCTTGGGGTCTTCATAACCTCAGGGTCTGGCCCTGGGTCCTCCCAGGGATCTTCAACACATTTCTTTTCTGCTTAACCTCACAGCATGCACTCCAATGCCTATAACTAAGAATCCGTAAGGCTCTTTAGGGGTGAAAACATTTGGAGAGTACAATCATCATTGGATTTAACTATATGGGCATCTTAATCACTGCTAGAATCAAGATTGCCGGGAGAAGTATCAATAACCTCAGATATGCAGATGACACCACCCTTATGGCAGAAAGCAAAGAAGAACTAAAGAGCCTCCTGGTGAAAGTGAAAAAGGGGAGTGAAAAAGCTGGCTTAAAACTCAACATTCAGAAAACTAAGATCATGGCATCTGGTCCCATCACTATATGGCAAATAGATGGGGAAACAATGAAAACAGTGACAGACTTTATTTTGGGGGGCTCCAAAATCATGGCAGATGGTGACTGCAGCCATGAAATTAAAAGATGCCTGCTCCTTGGAAGAAAAGCTATGACCAACCTAGACAGCATATTAAAAAGTAGAGATGTTACTTTGCCAACAAAGGCCCATCTAGTCAAAGCTATGGTTTTTCCAGTAGTCATATATGGATGTGAGAGTTAGACTATAAAGAAAGCTGAGCACTGAAGAACTGATGCTTTTGAACTGTGGAATCCCTTGGACAGCAAGGAGATGCAACCAGTCCCTCCTAAAGGAAATCAGTCCTGAATATTCATTGGAAGGACTGATGCTGAAGCTGAAACTCCAGTACTTTGGCCACCTGATGCAAAGAACTGACTCATTGGAAAAGACCCCAATGTTGGGAAAGATTGAAGGCGGGAGGAGAAGGGGATGACAGAGAACGAGATGGTTGGATGGCATCACCAACTCAATGGATGTGAGTTTTAGTAAGCTCTGGGAGTTGGTGATGAACAGGGAAGCCTGGTATGCTGCAGTCCATGGGTCGCAAAGAGCTGGACACAACTGAGCAACTGAACTGAACTGAACTGAACTGAAACTAATTACCAACTCAGACATCATCAAACCAGGGAACTAAAGACACACAATTTTGCTAACGTACTATTATCCCAACAAGTGGCACTTTTGGCTCCAGTCTGACACAGACTAGCTGTGTCTAAGGAAGGGAAGAAGGAAATGAAAGGTAAGAGCTGAACCATCACCATCAAGAATCTTCCTGAGTCCTAAATACACTCAATCTGAAGGCACCAAAAGTTGTATCTTAACCTCACAGTAATTTAGGTCTAAAACAGGTTCTTGCAACTCCTTTCCATTTGGTATAAAAATGGAGCCCACTAAGTTCTCAGCACAGCACTTCCTTGCCTGCCCGCCCTGTATCTCTTACAAGTGTTCTATCCTAATAAACTCTTCCCTTACCTCTCATCCTGCCTCTTGCTGAATTCTTTCTGCACCAAAACAGAAGAACCTCTGCTCTACTGAGCCCTGAAATGTGCTCTATGGTTTCAGGACCATGGCCAGGGACATGCACAGCAAAGAGGAGAGTGCACACCTGCCAGGAGATGAGCTTCAGCGTCATCTACAGGAACCGGGCCCACGGAGGGTCCCTGGCTCTGAGGAACTGTGGTGATGTTTATGTACTGTGAAATCTGAGTCGCTTTTTGGTCTTTTTATAAATAAACACACACACTTCTATATATTGGAAATAACTATTGGCTCTAAGTGGAAGACCCAAAGGTTTTCACCATACCCTTCTTTCAACTTTTCTACTTGTATGAAATTTTTCAGACTAAAAGCCCAGAGGCAATCTACATTGAAACAATAAAAACTGATCACAAGAATCCAAGCAAAAATGAAAGTAGTTTCCAGGTAATAGAAAGCATTTTTGTTTCCATGAGAGGACAGTTCCGGAAACCATTCTCCCCAGCAGACTGCACACAGAGCTGCCCCACTCTAAAGGTCCACAGAAAAGGCAGGGGCCCACAACATCCACACAACTTTCTGCCGTTCAGCTTAGCTGACGGGGAGTGCGACAGTAGCCTGAGCCCAACACTAAGCCTGGAGATCAGAGAACTTTCCAGGTTTCCCTTCAGGAGTGAGTTCTAACTCATTAAGGACGGCAGTACTTCCTGTGGCCTTCTCTTTATCAGTAAGTCTAGACTCTCCCTCAGCTCCCGTCACGTGGGTCAAAGGATCACTCAGGAAGCTCTACCTCATGTGCCCGCCCTCTCACAGACCGAGCTGCACGAGAACCACAGACACATGGGTGCAGCGTGAGAGCACCACCTCCTGCCCTTCCCCAGGCAGAGGTCCCACACGTGGCACCTCCCTACCAAACCAGCTCCCTCCCCGCACCAATACCACCAGCAGGACACCCCAGCGTTCTGTAACTAAATAACTCACAACAGCAACCAAATACTTGCTCACTTTAATAAGCTAAGGAAACTGACAACAATGGAAACATTCCTCAGTACAAGAACAAAATTCAGTAATGCTTTCCATCTATATCATCATCGTGTGGTACAATCAAGCTTCTGCTGCACAAACCAATACTAGGAAACATTTCATATTTTGCTTAGTTGATTGTATAATGAAAACAGTAAAACTGAACAAACACATGGAGAAGAAGAGAGGAGGGAGAAGCGGGGAGAGAAGGAGGGGAGAGGCCAGTTCCTGCTGGGAAGTCTCTTCTCCTGCTGAGTGCCCTCATGCTCCTGTCCTCTGACCTCTCCTTGTCATCATCCCTACTTCCCACAGCCCCAAACCTGCTCCATTCGTGTTGCCTCCTATGTGAGTGAAATGTACTGATGATTACCCAGCTCTAAATCTGGAAATTTCACCCCAATCTAATGTTCTCAAATTAATGTCCACACATCCCATCTCCATCCCCTGGTTCAAGCCTCAGCCTGTCTCTCCTCCATGACTCCAATGGCTCCCCTCCAATTCAAGCTCCTCTATTACATCTCCATTTTTAACACCATGGATGCCTTCCATACTGACAGCCTAACTATGCCATCCCATCACCCTGGACAGCAGTGCAAGGCCCAAAGGATCATTCCTTTACATTCATATATGCAGCCAATGAGCTTTCCTGGTGGCTCAGATGGTAAAGAACCCGCCTGTGATGTGGGAAATCTGGGTTGGGAAGATCCCCTGGAGGAGGGCATGGCAACCCACCCTAGCACTCTTGCCTGGAGAATCCCATGGACAGAGGAGCCTGGCAGGCAGGGCCATAGTCCATGGGGTCACAAAGAGTTGGACATGACCGAGTGACCAAGCACAGCACACATGTAGTCAACAACTACCAAAATATACAACACTCTCTCACATTCTTTGCCTTTTTTCTGCCGGATCACCCTTTGCTTTATTACATGTGCACACGTGCATGTGTGCATGCACACACATGCTGCATGCAGATTTCGGAGAAATTTCCATCTCTACACCTGACTCAACTGTTAATATTGATTTGTTTTAAAAAATGAAAGAAAAAAAACAAGAAAAACAAATAGCAAAAACTAGGAAAAAGAACAAAAAAAAATACAGACAAGCCCTTTCTAAAAGAAAAAACTCAAAAGGCCAATATACATACCAAAATCTTTGCATCCTCACTATTTCTTAGAGAAATAGATGAGATACCATTTCATATCATAGGACTGGAAAACGCTTTCCAGTCTGACAATACGTATACTCGAAGGTTGTAGGTGAAGAGGAGCTCTGGACACTCCTGGTGGGAGCATGAAGGCACTACTCCCTGGAGAGGATTCCGGCGACGTGATGGAGTGGAAGGGTGTACGTGTCCCACAGCTCTGTTCCATTATAGCAAATACCATAGACATATGCTCACACAAGTGCAAACACAGGCACGATAACGACGTTTGCTGGGCTGTCTCAAGAAGTGAGAAAGTTAGAAACAACCTAACTGTCTAACAAGAGGGACTGGATGCTTGTGCATAGAGCTCTTCTCCGCAGGGGACAAATGAAAGATTTGTACTGAGATACCAATGAGGCTATGAATATTACTACATTTTTTCAAATGAATGCAAGGATTGGAAAAGAGTTTATAAAAGCTATGAAGGTGAAGGGCAGCGCAGAGACTCCTCTGACTGTAGGAGAATGAGTAGCCCACCCATGAAATCACCATGGCGATGTGTCCAAAAGGGACAGACAGCAGACGGGAAAATCTGAATCAAGCACATTAGGAAAGTTTTCCACTTTTCCGGGAAGAACCACTCCACCCCATTCAATGCTGATGAGAGGACAACTGGAAACAGAGACTGTACTGTATGCAATGTCTCCTCAGCTTCAATGTCTCTGGCTCAAGTCACAAGCTGCCTCACAAGTTTCTGCTTTGCTGTTTTGGGTGCCTTAGTCCCAAACTTGCATCCTAGAGTATGAACTATGTCATCACCTTCTTGCAAACTCCTTCCAGTGTCAAATGAAACACCATGTCAAACAAAAGTTAGCATAGGATACAGGCCTACTGGACAAACCGACTATTACACACTGCAGACATCTGAGCTGTTACCATGCTACCTGAGTGCCTCTCAAAAGCAGCCACAAAAGTCCCCTGGCTAGAAACAAGAACCTTCATGCTCTAGTAAGAGCATATTATGCTGTGCTTTGAGAATATCTAATGAACTTGTGACATGATGACCCGCTCCCCTGCTGAACCCCACCTTCCCAATTCCACCTCTGCGAGAGCCCATTCAAACAAGAAAAACATCATCAAAATTCAAATTGCATGGAGCTTCTCTCCAAAATGCCTCCTACAGAAGAGTTCCTAGATACCAGCACCATCAAGGATGAAAGGATAAAAGTTAAAAGCTACACAATCTAAGACATGAGTCAAATAAAATACAAACCTGGGTATCCTTCTCCTCATCACAGAGAAGCACCACAAATGGTCCCATAATTAGCCATAAACCCGAGGTGCCACACACCCCCCTCGATGACCACAAATGTACTAGCCTATAAGAGGACCCGCAACTGTTAAGACAAACATTTAAAACAAAAAGTTGGAAACTAACAGTGCCTGCTAGCCTTTGAAGAGAGGAAAAAGCGAAACTGAAGAAGAAAATTTTATAACAGATATAGCCAAAAAGATAAACGTGCTTCTATTTGACATTTTTTTTTTAACATTTGCAAAGTAACGATAGGTCAATCCTCTATTACTGATTCTAATCCCAACTTGAAAGATGTGAGAATGAGGACATGCCAGGGATAAGCAGATTTCCTGAAAATAAAATGTAAATATGAATAATATGAATGTAAACAAAACAGCTGCCCCACAGAAATTGCTTCCAGAGGACTCTGGTTTCCAATGTGCATTTCTTCACAACCTGAATCCACATTAATAAACCTTTTCCACCTAAGACAGCATGAACTAACATTCAAACTAATCTGCCCAGCCTTTAGTTTTAAATGGCAATACAATGAAAATGATAACAACCATAAATCTAATCAAAACTTAAATTTATAGTGGTCCCAAAAAAGTAAATATTATATTTTAGTAAACTTCCTGGCCAAACTCCCCAAAACAACAGGGCAGCTGGTTGATGGCCAGAACCCTCATAAGAAAATTTCAAGTAGCTTGGCAATATTACTGAAAATGTCATACCACATACCTTGTAAACAGAGGGAATGCACGACTCATAAAAACGCTTCTGCCAAGATGGTGCGGTCAACCTCACTCAGTAACTGAATACCCTACACAAGATCACAGCCATCTAACACACGGCAAGCCCTCTCCATGAGAATCACAGGTTTTACTGCAAGTTTCCAGACTTCCATGTGCTGCGCTTTTGCTTTCTCCCTATCCAATAAAACTAGATGTTTAAGAAGCAAGTGGGGGGTGGGTGTAAGGGTCGATTTCTTTTTATACAATCAGAAAATCCATCTGAATCCCGCTGTGACACTGCAATAGAACCCCAGAACAACCCACTTAATAATAAGTTGTAAAAGTTTAAAATCCTAGCATCCTTCCCCTAATCTGAGCAACTTCTAGGCTACAACAACTTCAAAGGCAGAAAAGCCAAGTCCAACTTATACCGTGTTTTATTTTAAAATAAATAGATACATATATAGATTATAAACAAGAGAACAAAGAATCATGATATTGACCCTTTGCCAATTCCAAACAAATAATTTTGAAGAAAAAGTCCATGCGCTCTCAAAGGTAGATTGTGTAGTGTTGAGTGCCTCTCTGTAACACTCAGTCGAACAATCAATTAATCCAGCTGGAAAACAAAGTGAACAGAAAGGATTACCATTGAATTCAGGTGCTAGTCGCATATTTTCTTCTTCTGACCCCCAGAAATCGATGGACACGAGTTTGCGCAATCTCCGGGAGTTGGTGATGGACAGGGAAGTCTGGCATGCTGCAGTCCATGGGGTCACAAAGAGTCTGACACAACGGAGCAACTGAACTGAAATGAGTTGCGTATTTTCTCTCTTTTTCTGACCCCCAGGCACACACACAGAGAGGCCATTTACAGAGCTCCTGATGAAGGTCCTCATAACCCCCTTGCTCTAACTTCTGAAATATACATTAGCTAAAATAAAAAAGGGATAGTTGTCACCAGAACAGATGTTGCAGGGTTTTATCTCTAAGCGCTTCATGGGAAGAAATCCCACTCACCAAATGGCAGTCACCACAGAACCAAGTGCACCACTGTTGATTAACGTTCACCATACTTGAGAAACAAAGGAGAGAAGAGCAACCCTGTGATGGATATTTTTAATTAAAACATTCAGTTTTCCGAAATAGCTAGTTCCCTCTGCTGATTTTTAAAGGCTTTTATTCTTGAGCTGTGCTCCAGCCCTTAGACAAGCTCTTCCACACACAGGGAGGGCACACACATTCCTGGTTTGGCGGGGGAAGGGAAATGCTGCAAGTGTTTCTAGTGTCACGTGGCTGAGATACATGTTTTGCCCAAATGCAAGCACTTCACGTAAAGCATTATATGGCAACAACAAGATGGCTGGAAATGCTGGTGTCAGGTTGAGAATGCTCCCACATTCAAAGAACTTAAAGGTCATTAAACACCATTTTTGTTTCTATAAACCAGCAGCTCTCAACCTTTTTGGTCTCAGGACCCCTTTACACTCCTAAAAATTACGGTAGATATCAAAGAACTTTTCTGCCAATTATAACAATATTTATCATGTGATAAGTTAAAACTGAGGATTTTTTCATTTTTATTAATTCATTTAAAATTAACAATTATAAGTCTATTATGTATTAATATAAATGATATACTTTATTTTTAAAAATTTATCTCACCAAAGAAACAAAAATTTAGTGAGAAGTGTGGCAATGTTTTTATTTTTGCAAATCATTTTGATGTCTGACTTAATAGAGAGCAACGGGATTCTCTATCTGCTTTTGTATTCAGTCTGTTGCTGTATATTCTTTTGAAGTATACAAAGAAAACCCAACCTCACCTGAGTAGGAAGCTGCATATATATAGATAGTCTTCTCAAATAATTGTCAATATTTTTTGATACTACACCAAAACTCAACAAGAGGTAGTTTCTCAAAGGTTATTTGCAATGTAGACTCTGAAGCCACTTCAAGACCCTTATCCTATTCTGTTACACTAAATTCCAGCATTTTACCTTGTGCTCTAAGTGGCTCATTAACCCACATGTGATTTTGCAACATCATGAACTGGTCATCTAGAGAAGACTGGGTCACCAAGGGGTGTGGACCTTCCAAATACTGACACGATTCATCCCTCAACATCAAACCATCACGCTCAGTGCCATCACGATTGGCCTTGTCTGAAAAGGCTTTAGGCAGTGGGGAGCTGCCAAACACACAGTGGCAGACACAAGTTTCAACCATCTGATTTTCAGTCAGAGCTCGAATTTTATCATTGGCTCGGTTGTTTCCCTTGAAGCGACAGCTCACTTTTCATTTCAGAGAAAATTCTTACAGTTGTTCTTTCAAGGAAAAACAGTGATGGCGGGGGCGGGGAGGGGGGGACCAGTTCAGCTCACAACTTAACTCCACAAGTGCTGTTCATTGAGATAACCATCAATCTCAATATGCCGCAGAAGTGCTTTTGGCATATTCTAAGTGGTCTAAAGGGTCAAGATTTAACAGTCTCTTCCCGCTTCATCTTAATTAAAAGCGGCATTATTTTTTTACTGCAAGCATGAGACTAGGAAGAACACAATGTCCAGCCCAGGGTGGGGTGGCAGCCTGACTCACACTCAGACAGCAGCTTCACCTGCCACTCCTGTATCATCTGTGCACATGTCAACACAGGGAAAAGCCACCAATGTCTCAGTAACTGACCTTACAGAACCTGGAAGGATCATGGAGGCTCCCCAGGAGTCTGTGAACACACTTTGAGTACTATAGTACTGAGTTTGTAGAAATATGAAAACATACTGCACTGAATCTTCTTTATTTATCACAAGACTTGCAAGAATACTTAAAGTGAATGTTCCTAGAGAGCTGTTTGCCCCAATAAATCAGGAGATTTAGTGTTCTGTCAAGTACACTAAATAATCATGGAGGAAAATGGAAAGTTACCAAGCTACAGCTTACTAAGATCTATTGGGTCAGAGATGCCAATAAATGATCTGTCCAATAAAGGTTATTTTACAAACAACTTGCTCACTTGTGTGATACTGTCCCATCACCTCTCCCACAGTGCACATCCCAAATCTCCTCTTGCCATCTTGCCACTACCACCTCGGGGCAAGCCACCAGCAACTCTTACCCACAGACCAGAGCTGCCTGAGTCTCTCCTACCTGCCCCTACAATCCATTCTCCAGTCTCTTAAATAGAAACCAAATGACACCACTCCTCTGATAAAACCCAGAAATGGATCCCTAACACACATAAAACAAAGTCAAACTCCTTACCAGCGTCCAAATGCCCCGGCATGACAGTCCAAGCCAACTGCTCTTTAGCCTCACAAGCTAACAACAGCGAGTCTAGCCTTCTTTCTATTCCTCTCGTGGGCCACACTCACTCCAGCCTCAGGGCCTTTGAATGGGAAGTAGATGAACAGATCACAGCTTGGGGGGACAGGGTAAAGCTGCACTGGTCGGGGGAAGGCATAGCCATGAATGCACAGAAAAGAAGAAAAGCTAAGAATAAATGAATAAGCATCAATCACAAGAAGCTAGGGGCAAAGTAGATAAACCCAAAGAAAGTAAAAGGAAGGAAATAAAGATCAGATATTGACAAAACAGAAAATACATACAGAAGAAAAGACTGACAGAGACACAAACTGGCTCTCTGAAAAAGACTAAACTCCAGTGCAGTACCTCCCAACCTTCTTTTCATCACTGACCCCTGAAGAGTCTTTCTAAACATTTTTTTCCTGATGGCTCTCCCCATAAAATTCTAATACTGCAGAAATACTGCCTATCTGTCAACAGGAAGCACACCTGGGCTTTGTGCATAAAGAGTAAGAATTTTTCTGTCCCCTCAACCAAGAACCAACTTTCCCCCTTGAGGCAGTCCGGCCCCTGTGGAGAACAGATGCTTCTGTGAGACCAAAAGAAATGGCACAAATAACCACTATCAAGAATAAAAGAGCAGTTCTAGGGACACTGAAGAGAGGAGGACTTTTTGAACAATTTTACGCTACTAAATTTTTTAACTTTATTAGATAAAAAGTCAAATTCCTAAAAAAATACAACTTTTCAAAACCAAACAAATCGTAACAAAAAACATTCACAGAAATGACACTAGACTTGGATGAATAACTGGAAAGTTCTACAAATACTGTTGAAAGCCAGAGAAAAAATAAATAGAAAACATGCCCAAAACTCATATTTTTATGCTAGCAAAATCTTGGTATTAAAACCCAACAGACAAAAAATACAAGGGGAAGAAAAGAGGTAACCTTTCATTGAGAACATGGATAAAAAAGTCTTAAGCAAACCAAACCCAGCATGAGACATGATGTTCAAGCAGGGTTATATCTGAAACGTGAGACAGGTTTCACTATTAAAAACATCACGGTACATGAGAACAGACTTTTAGACATGGGCTGCAGGGAGGACGGAGGGGTGAGACGAATGGAGATGGTAGCATGGAAGCATACACACTACCATATATAAAACAGACAGCCGATGGAAATCTGCTTATGACCCAGGAAACCCAAACCAGGGCTCTGTAACAACCCAGAGGGGTGGGAAAGGGTAGGAGGTGGGAGAGAGATTTAAGATGGAGGGGACATATGTACACCTATGGTTAATTTATGTTGATGTATGGCAGAAATGAAACCAATATTGTAAAGCAATTATTCTTCAATTAAAAATAAATAAATTAAAAAAAACTGTGTGTGTGTTCACACACGCACATGTGTATACAGGAATACATCAACTTTATCATATTAACAAATTAAAAAAAAAAAAGAAAAAGCATATGATCACCTCAGTATATGCAGAGCATGCATGTGCATGCTCAACAGATGCAGAACAAGTATTTAAATAAATAGCACTGCAACATACACATTACTATATGTAAAACAGAGAGCCAGTGCAAGTTTGATGTATGATGCAGGGCACCCAAAGGTGGTGCTCTGTGACAACCTGGAGGGATGGGGTGGAGAGGGAGGTGGGAGAGGGGTTCAGGAGGGAGAGGACACAGGTATGCCTAAGGCTGATTTATACTGATGTATGGCAAAAACCATCACAATATTGTAAAGTAATTATCCTCCAATTAAAATAAATTAAAAAAATTTTTTTAATTTTAAAATTTAATAGCCACTTAATATAAAACCAACTCTTGAACAAGAAAAAAAAAATTCTTAACTTGATCAAGACAGTCTACAAAAAAGTATAGCAAAAATCATCTTTCACAGTGAAAGACTGAAAGTTCCCCCTTTGAGATGAGAAGCAAGCTAAGAATGCGCCCACCCCTATTCAACACCAATCCCGGTCAGCGTAGCACAGTTAGAAAAGGAAAAGGAAAAGTACACAAAAAGACTGGAGCAGAAAAAAACACACCTCTCATTAGCTGCAGAAGACTGATTGTGTTTACAGAAATCCAAAAGAATATGTGGATAAATACTCAAATTAATAAAAGCATTTGGCAAGGCTGCGGGATACTAAATCAGTATATAAAATCAACTGCATTCTCACACACCAGAATAAACAACATAATGCTTCTAAGACACCATCAAATGGCATTTAAAAATTCAAATATCTGAGAATAAGTTCAACAAAGACATGAAAGACTTCTACATAAAAAATTAGAAAACTTAAGTTTGAAAGATGTCAATTCTCTGAAATGATCTATGGACCTACAGATTCAATTAAATCACAACCAAAATCTTGACAGGTATTTTGCCCTCTTTAAGAACCCACTGGTTCTTAAAACATATATGGAAATGGAAAGGGACGAGAAGAGCCAAGACACTACAGAGGAAGACCACGAGGAGACCATCTGCATTTCCACATTACTTGAAGCTTTAGGGATGAGGAAAGAGTGACACTGGCACATAGAAGACAGGTCCCCAGAACTGCACTCAAAGACCAGAAAAATATCCAAGCATATTCAGCACTTGATTTATACCAAAGACAGTGCTGCAGGGGAGTAACAGTGGTCCTTGGCAATAAAAGGTGCTGGAGCCTTTTCGCATATTCATATGAAACAAAACAAAATAGTACCCCTACCTCACACCATATGCAAAAAGCAATGGTGAGTGGGCAACAGACAGCCTGAATGTGAGAGCTGGATATAAAGAAAGCTGAGCGCCGAACAATTGGTGCTTCTGAACTGTGGTGTTGAAGAAGACTCTTGAGAGTCCCTTGGACTGCAAGGAGATCAAACCAGTCCATCCTAAAGGAGATCAGTCCTGAATATTCACTGGAAGGACTGATACTGAAGCTGAAACTCCAATACTTTGGCCACCTGATGCGAAGAACTGACTCCTTGGAAAAGACCCTGATGGTAGGAAAGACTGAAGGCGGAAGGGGACGACAGAGGATGAGATGGTTGGATGGCATCACTGACTCGATGGACATGAGTTTTGGAGTAAGCTCCAGGAGTTGGTGATGGACAGGGAAGCCTGGTGTGCTGCAGTCCATAGGCTTGCAGAGTCAGACACAACTGAGCGACTGAACTGAACTGAATAGACTGATTATATAATTTACCCTCAAACCTGGACACTTTATTATAGAGTAAAAAAGGACGCTATGAATAATTATTCTAAGACAGCAGGTACTAACTAGGACTGCCCTCAGCACACTGGGACTTATGGTCATCCTAGTTACAGACCTAAATATAAACAGCAAAATTATAAAGCTTTTAGGATACATTAGAGGACAGAGTCTTGACCATAGGAAAAAACATAAGCATAAACCACAGGGAAAGTACTGATACATTCAACTATAATATAATTACTTCTGTTTATCACAGAGGTTCATAAAAAGATGGAAAAATCAGATCACAGAGTAGGAAATGTGCCACATATCAAACGTATTTAAAAAGGACTTAATCTAGAACATGCTAAGAACTCCCACAAATCAATACAAAACAACAAACAGAAAAATGAGCAAAACCCTGGATAGGCATTTTAGGCAACAGGCTAGCCTAAATGACCTCTTAGTAGACAAAAAGGTACTCAATCTCATTAGTCACAAAAGTAGTGAAAATTACCTTTAATTTTATTGAAATATAGTTCATTTACAATGTCCTGTTTAATTTCTGCTATACAGCAAAGTGACTCAGTTATATGTTCTTTTTCATATTCTCTTCCATTATGGTTTATCACAGGATATTGAGTACAGTTCCCTGAGCTATACAGTGGGAACTTATTGTTTATCCATCCTACATGTAATAGTTTTCATCTGCTAATCCTAAACTCCCAACCCCTCCCTCTTCTACGCCTTGGCAGCCACAAGTCTGTTTTCTATATCTGTGAGTCTGTTTTTGTTTCACAGATATGTTCATTTGTGTTCTATTTTAGATTTCACATACAAATGGTATCATATGGTATGTCTTTCTCTTTCTGACTTTGCTTTAGTATGATAACCTCCAGGTCCAGCCATGTTACTACAAACAGCATTATTTCATTCTTTCCATGGCAGCGTAGTATTTCCGTGTGTGTGCATGTGCACACGCGTGCATGCATGTGCATGCACACACACACACATTTTTTGTCTATTCTTCTGTTAATGGACATTTAGGTTGCTCCCAAGTCTTGCTTATTGTAAACAGTGCTGCTATGAACACAGGGTGCACGTATCTTTTCAAATTAGAATTTTGTCCAGATATATCCCCAGGAGTGGGATTGCTGGATCATCTGCTAAGTCGCTTCAGTTGTGTCCGACTCTGTGCGACCCCATAGACAGCAGTCCACCAGGCTCCGCTGTCCCTGGGATTCTCCAGGCAAGAACACTGGAGTGGGTTGCCATTTCCTTCTCCAATGCATGAAAGTGAAAAGTGAAAGGAAGTTGCTCAGTCGTGTCTGACCCTCAGCGACCCTATGGACTGCAGCCCACCAGGCTCCTCTGTCCATGGGATTCTCCAGGCAAGAGTACTGGAGTGGGGTGCCTTTGCCGTCTCCATTGCTGGATCATACAGCAACTCTATTTTTAGTTTTTTTGAGGAACCTCCATACTATTTTCCATAGTGGCTACACCAATGTACATTCCCACCAACGGTGTGGGAGGGTTCCCTTTGCTCCACACCCTCTCCAGAATTAGTCACTTGTAGATTTTTCAATGATCGCCATTCTGACTGGTATGAAGTAGTACCTCTTTGTTATGATTTGAATTTCTCTAATAATCAGCAGTGATGAGCATCTTTCCAGGTGTGTATTGGCCATCTGTATGTCTTCTTTAAAGAAATGTCTATTTAGGTCTTCTGCCCATTTTTCAGTCAAGTTGTTTTTTTTTTTTTTTTTCCTGTTATCGAACCATAGGAACTGTTTGTGTACTTTGGAAATTAAGCCCTTGTCGGTCACATCCTTTGCGAATATTTTCTCCCATTCCACAGATTGTCTTTTTGTTTTGTTTATGGCATCCTTTGCTTTGCTTCCCTGGTGGCTCAGATGGTAAAGCATCTGCCTGCAATGTGGGAGACCTGGGTTCGATTCCTGGGTTGGGAAGATCCCCTGGAGAAGGAAATGGCAATCCACTCCAGCACTCTTGCCTGGAAAATCCCATGGTCGGAAGAGCCTGATAGGCTACAGTCCATTGGGTCGCAAACAGTCGGACACGACTGAGCGACTTCACTTCACTTGCTGTGCAAAACCTATTTGTTTGTTTTTGCTTTTGTTTCTATTGCCTTGGGAGACCGACCTAAGAAAACACTGGCACGATTTATGACAGAGAATGTTTTGCCTATATTCTCTTCTAGGAGTTTTACAGTGTCTTGTCTTATATTTATGTCTGTAAGCCATTTTGAGTTAATACTTGTGCATAGTATTAGGGTGTGTTCTAACTTCACTGATTTACATGCAGCTGTCCAACTTTACCAACAGCACTTGCTGAAGAGACTATCTTTTCCCCCGTATGTTCCTGCCTTCTTTTCCCACAGTATGTTCCTGCCTCTTTGTCACAGGTTAACTGTCCATAGTTGTGTGATCCCTGGCCTCTCTATTCTGTCCCATCAATCTGTACGTCTGTTTTTCTGCAGACACCACAGAGTTTTGATTACTGTAGCTTTTTTTTCAGTATTGTCTGAAGTCTAGGAGGTTTATGCTTCCTGATTTGTCCTTTTTCCTAGGGACTGCTTTGGCAATTCTGAGTCTTTTATGGTTCCATATAAATTTTAGGAATATTTGCTCTAGTTCTATGAAAAATGTCATAGTTATTTTGATAGATATCTTATTAAATCTGTAGATTGCTTTGGGTAGTATGGCCATTTTAACAATATTAATTCTTCTAATCCAAGAGCATGAGATATCTTCCCAAGAAATAAAAATTAAAGTCATGATACAGCCATACATACAAGGATGACTAAAATGAAAATAAGAACATTGGTCAGAATACAGAGCAACCAGAACTTATTGGCAGAAGAGTAACAGCCCTTCTGAAAAGCCATTTGGCAGTACCTTCAAAACTAAAACTTTGAATACCCTATTAGCCTGAAGTTCTATTCCTAGGCATCTACTCTCCCTCTAAAAAAATCTGCATATATGCTAAGCAAAAGACATACATAAAAATGTTGATAACAGCACTGTCCATAATATTTTTTAAAAAGTAGAACACCCCCTATATTCCACACTTATAGAATGACTGACTAACTGTGGTCTATCCATTGAATGGCCTGTGTACTACAGCAACGAGAGTGAGCAACTACTGCTGTGGGACAACAGGGATTCATCTCAGGTACCCTGTGTGCAAGGGCTCCTGACTCAAGGGCTGGCAGGGTGTCCTTCCAGATGTGATGGTAATTATCTCAAATGCTGCTTTCTGGGTATCCATTTCACTACGTATTTGTTTTATGTCTCTTTTCTGTATACATAGCACGTTTCTAAAACATATAAAGGTTAAAGAAAACATAGATGAAGTAGTACGTGACTGGTACATGTTTTCACCCAACAGACATTTCTGAAGACCAGTTACAAAACCGTCTGCTCACTAATGGGGGAGGGAGGACTTTCTCACCCTCAAAAAGCCAGTCTGAGGAACATGAGCAACTAAGATACATAGCAAAATGTGAGAGAGACGACAAGAAAGAAAAGAATTCAGCAGAGGAGACATGAGGCATTTGAGCTAGACCTTAAAGAGCTGGAAGTGGCTGGACAATGGGACTGACCTTCAGCTGTTCCTCGCTGTGTTTTATGTAAAAGGGAACAGAAGTACGTGGGGCTGTTCTGTGTGTCCACCCAAAAGCCTGAACCTCAGCCCATGAGGGCCAGAGGCGAGGAGAGATCTGGCAAAGCACAAACACAGCAAGTGACCAGAGCGACCCTTCAGCCTCCTTCAGGGCTATAAACGAAGACCTGCATGCCCAAACTATTCGACCGTGTTCTCCCTTTAACTCCTTATTCTCACTTTCTCAGAAAGGGAACATCAGTGTACATTTCGGTCATACAGAAAGTGCGATGAAAACAGACATCCCCATCTGGGCAGGGAACTCATCCCAAGATGTCACCTGGAGACACAGTGTAACAGTTTACACGAGGGGGCAGGGCTGGGGCAGGCAGAGGGCATCCAACCAGCTCCACAAGTCTCAATCCAGCAACATCTATGACAACTCAAGCATGAATTTTTGTCTCTCAGGCTCAATTTCCAAGACAAATAGACCTGTATAAAACCAGCATCTGTAGGAGAGCTCAGGATGGGTTGAAGTAGAAGTTAACGTATGGCTTCCCACTTGAACCAAACAATTAAATCTGTGCCAGAAACAGAGGATTGATGCCCTCGCAGATCCTCAGCATCCTGCTTCTCAGCCCCTCCATCTGCCCGGCTGCACAGCACCTCTGACAAACTGCAAACAACATTATGATCTGTGCTGCAAATGTTACTTCACAGCCGTCACCAAGAACACAGAACTCCAAAGACTTGAAGCAATATTTACTGCACTACTCTGAAGGACTCTGGGTAGACTGCCTATATATGCCTAGATTGTAAAAGGAAGCAGATTTGGAATAAGTGTTTTATATATATATCTCAATTTTTGAACCTCCAATTACGACAAAATTTGTTTTGCAGCCATTCAAATATTTAAAAACTCAACCCCAAAATAACATAATTTCTAGATGAAGTAAATCTCTAGGTTCCTTCTCACAATTACACATTATAAAGTACCTTACTTCTAAACTATATGCAAATAGCCCTGAGTAAAATTTATGTGCCTAAGTTTAAGGAAAATGGACGGCATCACCAACTCAATGGACCTGAGTCTGAGAAAGCTCCAGGAGATGGTGAAGGACAGGGAAGCCTGGTGTGCTGTAGTCCACGGGTTGCAAAGAGTTGGACACGACTCAGCGACTGAACAACAACAACAGTTTAAGGCACATGAACCTGGGGCCGACAGCACTGAGCACAGTGATGCGGATGCACCGTGGAGTTGTGTGCTGAGCACAGTGATGCGGATGCACCGTGGAGTTGTGTGCTGAGCACAGTGATGCGGATGCACCGTGGAGTTGTGTGGCAAGCACAGTGATGCAGACGCACCGTGGAGTTGTGTGCTGAGCACAGTGATGCGGATGCACCGTGGAGTTGTGTGCTGAGCACAGTGATGCGGATGCACCGTGGAGTTGTGTGGCAAGCACAGTGATGCGGATGTACTGTGGAGTTGTGTGCTGAGCACAGTGATGCGGATGCACCGTGGAGTTGTGTGCTAAGCACACCCCATGGATGCAGCAGCACTGAGTGCTTCAGAAGGCTGAGGAAAAAACAACAAACTGAAGCACTTGGGTTTCCCTGGTGGCTCAGAGGATAATGAACCCACCTGCAGTGCAGGAGACCTGGGTTCAATCCCTGGGTGGGGAAGATCCCCTGGAGGGGGGAATGGCAACCCACTCTAGTATCTTGCCTGGAGAATCCTATGGACAGAGGAGCCTGGCGGGCTACAGTCCAAGGGGTAGCAAAAAGTCAGACACGACTGAGCACCTAATACAACACAAAGCACTGGAACAATAATAGGACATTATAAAACCAAGGGCATTCTTACACAATTTGGTTTTAATTCAATTTCCAGTTGATCCTCTTCCCTAGCTTTTACAACCATTCACATAGAAGCAAATTCTCACTTTCTTTTGGAAAAGCATAAAGAAGTTGGGGGAAAGAATGGAAAAAAAAAATCCAGATAAACAGCTCATGCTCCTTTTATATTTTATGAATTGATATAAATAATATGTGGCTCATTTTAAATGTCTGAACTCTGGTAGCATCTTGTCAGTAAATATCCCATACATCTGAGATCCTTTATTTTAATAAAGTTTCGTGACTCACCAGCTACCAAAGACTTGATTTAATTCAAAGTCCAAAACATAATTCCCATTTTTGCATTATTAAAAAAAAAACTTTATAAATAAATAATAGATCAAAGCAGCATCCCACTGATGGCATCCACATTCCATAAGGCAGAGAGGTGAGGCGATGGATTCTGCAGTCAGGCAGTTCTCAGAAAAGGGGGAACTTACAAGGAAATGGAGGGGAAACATTAAGAAAAAATGAAGCTGTGGAAAAGGACTGTCTTCATCGCCTTCCTGGGACATGGTAAACACAGTGACAAGAGAAAGAGCAGCACTCCACTAGACTCTTCACTCCACGCAGAGAGTTTACATGGGGTCTTCAATGTTCTGCGTGGGCAGAAAAGTGCCGCTGCGCTTTTTCCCGTAAGAATTCCATTCATCCTGAAAGACAGCTATTTATGAGTCATGCTATAAAGTTTAAATGTTTATATTTTTACATATTTTTTAAGTTCCCAAGAGTTCCGACCTTAAAAGCTCAAAGAAAACTCCAGTACTTCACAACCTTCCTTTGAAACCCCAGGTGAGTAGTTTTTCTGTAGCTCTCAGTAAAATCCTAACTACAAAAAATAAACTTCATTAAAGTGCAATTCAGGATGCTAATTTATTCCCCTTTACAACTTAGAAAGAACACTGCATTCAGAACAAAAAAAGTTGGAGATAAAAAAACGCAGGCCTGCCTGTAGCCATCTCACCCGCACAAGCCACATGGCCTCCAGGCAGCCAGTTCACCAGGTCCAACAGCCACGAGAATCCACCTCTGCAGAAAGACGCCCGTGATGGTTAATTTTATGTTTCTACTTGGCTATGCCACTGTGTCTAGATACATGGACAAACATTACTCTGTGAGGGTGTTTCTGGATAAGACTAACATTTAAATCGGTGGGCTCTGAGCAAAGACGACTGCCCTCCATAATACAGTGGGCCTCACCCTATCAGTGTAAGGCCTGAACAGAACAAAAGCCTGTCCTCTCCCAGCAAATTCTGCAACAGCCTCAACTGCTGCACCTCAAGCCTTAAGTGCAACATCAGTTCATCCCTGGGTCCCCAGGATGCTGGCCCATCCTGCAGATTTTGGATGTATCAGCCTCCACAAGCACAGGAGCCAGTGCACGTATGTCCTGTAGGTTCTATGTCTTTGGAGACCCATCCCCAAGCCAGTCAGGGCCATGCTCTGGCAGTGTTATGAGTAAACAAGAATAGCACTTTTCATGCTTCTCAGAGTCAGGACCACTCTGCCTAGCCACGAAGGTCCTAGAGGTGAAGGGAGACAGGCGTTAGGGAATAATGTCCTTGGAATTGAGAACACATCCTCTCCAGCCTCTCTCCTCAGTAAAATGGAAATCAGGTAATGGTAAAATTCTCTACATGGCAGTCCAAAAAAGAAAAATTAAATGTCCTTGTCTCACTCATGACCATAACAAGCTAAAAAACATGTCATCAGAAGAGCCAATTATGATGGTGATATCTCAGTTTTTATTATGCAGTATCTACCTCTCCTCTGAGGAACTCAAGCACCTGCCAAAGAGGACCTAATTATTCCTCCCTTCCCCACCAGAATTATGAGGCCAGTATCATTATTCTGGCTTTACAGACAAGGATTTTGAAGAAAAGAGAAGCTCAGTGGTCCCTATCAGCACAGCAATGGGCCCAGAAGCACAGGGCCCACTCTGCCCTAAAGCTCACTCACTGGGCCCCGAGTGTGAGAGGCCTGAGAAAGCAGCAGTGGACAACGACAACCCACAAGTATGTTTTTACTGACAGATGCTCTTATGTGAGCTGAAAGTACAAGCTAAGTTAGAAACGCTGATAAGTGTTCTAATAAAAAGGCCACAGTTTTAAAACAACTTGTCTGCCCTGCTGTCCTCTTCATAATAAGCATGTGTGCCATATATTCACACTATGGATGCACTGAGAGAACCCCAAAGCCATGCAATTTAGAATGACGGGGACTTGGATCCACACAGAGTAACTTTTCAAGGAAGGAAAGAGAGACTGCACTTGGGGGGACTTACCAGCACTCTCTCTTTAGATGCTCACATCAATCATGGCAAACAGGTATCAACAATCCATTTTACGGGAAAACCATGTTCAGAGTGATTAAAGAATCAATCATCCTAAGGCCATAAAGCCAGGAATCGGTGCGCTACCCTCTGAATTTAAGTACACCAGGTATCCCTTTTCCAAGATCTGAAGCATCCTCCTAACAACAGAGAAATCCTCACATCCCAGGAGATGGCCCACCAATTACTCCTGGAGTGTTTCCAACAGGAATGAGATGACAAGGCTGCTGCCTAGTGAGGGACAAATCTGCTGCGCTGGGCCTCTGGGGACTGTACCCAGTAGGCCCTCAGGAGCAGCGGGCCGCCTGATTCTCTCACATGCCCAGCGGCAGCTCTTCTAGGGTTGGAAGAGAGCCAGTCAGTCCCTCCTCACTCTCTACAAATCAACCTAAGGAGCCACTGCTTCCAGGCCTCTAGGGACCTTAGTCACTCTCCTTGGCCATCCTCAGTCTGATCTGTTCCGTGACCGCCTCTCAAAAGAGAACATCCAACCTCAAATAAGATACTCCACATGTGGTCTCAAAGAGACCCGTGAATGGAAATCTATAAGTCAGATACTTAGCTTTTTAGCATCCCTAGGTCTTTACACATGAATTGCTAAACATTTGCCTGTATTTATGCAACTGGTGGGAAAACAGGAATTGAAAAAAGTGGGGGTGGGCGTGGGGAGGCAGGGCAGGAAGGAAGAAAGGAAGTGGGAAGGAGTCAGACACAGCCCTCGCTTGCCGTGCATCTCTGTTGTTTAACCACATTCCACCAGCATTTCGCCCTTTCAGAATTGTGTTCAATCCTGATTCTGTCATCTACATTATTACCTGTCCTTCCCAATTTGGCAAACATGGTAAACACACCTCCCAAATCTTTATCCAAGGCACTGACAAGACCGTTAAACAGGACAGGGTCAAAACCTGAGCTCGGACCCACGCTCCCACGGGGCCATCGTCTAGGCTATCAGAGAGTTACAGGACAATCCTCAGAGTACAGCCGTGCAGAGGACACAGGGTTGATGGGTTGATGCCCCGAAGCTCACCTCATTCACTGTCTTACTCACAATTGAGTAAACAACACTAACAATTAGTAAAAGAATACAACTGATGTGTAAAAATGTTCAGCCGTACAAGTACTTGAAAAGTGTAATAACAAGAATGAAACGATCAGGTATCTGCTGCTGCTGCTGCTAAGTCGCTTCAGTCATGTCTGACTCTGTGCAACCCCATAGATGGCAGCCCATCAGGCTCCCCCGTCCCTGGGATTCTCCAAGAACACTGGAGTGGGTTGCCATTTCCTTCTCCAATGCATGAAAGTGAAAAGTCAAAGTGAAGTAGCTCAGTAATGTCTGACTCCTAGCGACTCCACGGACCGCAGCCTACCAGGCTCCTCCATACATGGGATTTGCCAGGCAAGAGTACTGGAGTGGGTTGCCATTGCCTTCTCCAGATCAGGTATCTACTTCAGCCCAGATACATTTTAATGGCAATGCTGAGGCTTGGAAAGAAGCACTCTCAGACACTGCTAGCAGGCAACAGTAAATAAAACCTTCTGTTTTAACCAAGTCCTTTGTTTCCTGTATTTCTGATGCTTTGACCTGCTGACCCTGGAGTGACTGCCCCTCCTAGAGTTGGCCAATTTCAGAAGACAGTAACAACTCATGTCTCAAATACAAACCAACCACCACATCCCCAGAGCCCACACCACCACCTACCTCCCACAGGGGCTCTCACCCTCTGGCCACTGTCCACCTGCTCTAACTACAGCAGGGCCAGGAATCTGACAACTCAGCACAGCCCCTATGCCCCAGCCTACTGAAATTATTCAAACTAGCCCATCCTCAGCCTGCTTGCCCTGCCTTGCCTCTTCCCTCCAGCAGAAACCTCAGTAAAGGTATTTGCCCACAGGCCCTGCCAAATCCTGACCCCACATCCTGACCCACCCCAGTGCTTCCCCACACGGCATGGCAAGCTCTCTTCTTCTGAGAACTGGAAATAATAAACTATCTTCTCAATGACAATCATCTCCTAATCAGAGAGGGCAACGGCACCGCACTCCAGTACTCTTGCCTGGAAAATCCCATGGACAGAGGAGCCTAGTAGGCTGCAGTCCATGGGATCGCTAAGAGTTGGACATGACTGAGTGACTTCATTTTCACTTTTCCTTTCATGCATTGGAGAAGGAAATGGCAACCCACTCCAGTGTTCTTGCCTGGAGAATCCCAGGGACGGCGGAGCCTGGTGGGCTGCCATCTACGCGGTCGCACAGAGTCGGACACAACTGAAGCGACTTAGCAGCAGCAGCAGCAGCATCTCCTAATCTGCCGGCCTTAGTATCAACAGCAATTTTGCAAATTATGTTTATGTGTTATTATCCAGGTATTTATGACTTCTAGAAACTTAGACTAAGAAATAACCAGCTATCTGGTCAAAATTTATATAAAGATTTTCATCATAATATTATTTATAACACTGAAAAATCAAAAGCAGCTTAAATGTCTAATAGTAGAAAAATGGTTTTAAAATTATAGGTACATCCTGGCACCTAGTAACTTTAAACTTTAATATTAAATAACTTTGGCTTACTATAAAAGCAATAAAAATCATGTTTTTAAAGAATCAGTAAATGATAAAGAGGAAATACACACAATTTGATCTTAAATGAAAAAGACAAACGTTAAGACTACATCTAGGTGTGTGGGGAGGTGCGCCCGTCCAGCTCTTTGTGACCTCCTGGACTGTTGCCTGCTAGGCTCCTCTGTCCATGGAATTTTCCAGGCAAGAATACTGGAATGGGTTGCCATTTTCTACTCCACTATACCTAGGATATGATCTCAATTTTTGTATAAAAAGGGAGGAAAGAAACTATGTACTTCCAAAGACATTCTCCTTAAAAAGAATATAAAATCAAGAAATACAATCTGATTTTGGGAAAGCTACATTCATACTACATTCATACTGAGTTATCAACTCTTTTCTAAACATTTATAAGTCAACTATTTTAAAATTCTGGTTATCCTTCTGCCTGCCTGCCAATGCAGAAGACAGGGGTTCAACCCTTGATCTGGGAAGACTCCACATGCCTCCGAGTAGCTAAGCCTATGGGCCACAACTATTGGCCCTGTGCTCTCGAGCCCAGAAGCCGTAACTACTGAGCCCAAGTGCCACAATTACGGAAGCCCATGCTCCCTAGAGCCAGTGATCTGCAACAAGAGAAGCCACTGCAGAGAAGCCCATGAACTGTAACTAGAGAGCAGCCCCACAACTAGAGAAAGCCTATGCAGCAACAAAAACCCAGCACAGCCAAAAATAAATACGTACATTTTTAAAAATAAAAATTAAAGATAAAATACAGAAGCAAAAGAGCCAACTACAGATGCAGAGCTGTGGATCCTCCCCACAGGCAGCACTAGTCGGGAATGATGCCACGGATACAAACTAGGACTCCAAACCACGAGTAGAAATAAAGAGTTAATAGGAATTCCCTGGTGCTCCAGTGGTTGGGACTCCACACTTCCACTGCAGGGGAACCGGGTTTGATCCCTGGTCAGGGAACTAGGATCCTGCATGCTGTGTGGCGCGGCCAAATAAATGAACAAATAACAATCTAAGAACTTAAAACACAATTGTACTACAATGCTCTTGATTCTAGAAACGTGGCTTACAATTTGAAATACCTTAATTTTCTCTTTCATTTAAAAAATAAAACAACAGCCAGCAGGCTCACTCTGAGTGTTACAGACACATGGTCAAGGGCTTCATTGACTCCCACAGCTTTTGGAGAGAGGAAGGGCTTGTCTTCCCTCTCCTCTTCCACCACAGAGAATGTGAGCTTCCCAGGCTTCGAAGGCTCTGGTGGGATGGGTGACATGTTAGGGTGGCAACTTAAGGGGTCCACAGGGTTTCTAAAGTTCTCATTTGGGTGAGGTTATTAGGCACCCTGACTAGACGGACCTTTGTTGGCAAAGTAATGTCTCTGCTTTTCAATATGCTATCTAGGTTGGTCATAACTTTCCTTCCAAGGAGTAAGCATCTTTTAATTTCATGGCTGCCATCACCATCTGCAGTGATTTTGGAGCCCAGAAAAATAAAGTCTGACACTGTTTCCACTGTTTCCCCATCTATTTCCCATGAAGTGATGGGACCAGATGCCATGATCTTCGTTTTCTGAATGTTGAGCTTTAAGCCAACTTTTTCACTCTCCTCTTTCACCTTCATCAAGAGGCTTTTGAGTTCCTCTTCACTTTCTGCCATAAGGGTGGTATCATCTGCATATCTGAGGCTATTGATATTTCTCCCGGCAATCTTTTGATTCCAGCTTGTGCTTCCTCCAGCCCAGTGTTTCTCATGATGTACTCTGCTTATAAGTTAAATAAGCAAGGTGACAATATATAGCCTTGATGTACTCCTTTTCCTATTTGGAACCAGTCTGTTGTTCCATGTTGTTAAATAAGCAGGGTGACAATATACAGCCTTGACGTACTCCTTTTCCTATTTGGAACCAGTCTGTTGTTCCATGTCCAGTTCTAACTGTTGCTTCCTATTTGGAACCAGTCTGTTGTTCCATGTCCAGTTCTAACTGTTGCTCCAGTGGTCATGTATGGATGCGAGAGTTGGACTATGAAGAAAGCTGAGTGCCAAAGAATTGATGCTTTTGAACTGTGGTGTTGGAGAAGACTCTTGAGAGTCCCCTGGACTGCAAGGAGATCCAACCAGTCCATTCTAAAGGAGATCAGTCCTGGGTGTTCTTTGGAAGGAATGATGCTAAAGCTGAAACTCCAGTACTTTGGCCACCTCATGCGAAGAACTGACTCATTGGAAAAAACTCTGATGCTGGGAGGGGTTGGGGGCAGGAGGAGAAGGGGACGACAGAGGATGAGATGGCTGGATGGCATCACCAACTCAATGGACGTGAGTTTGAGTGAACTCTGGGAGATGGTGATGGACAGGGAGGCCTGGCGTGCTGCGATTCATGGGGTCGCAAAGAGTCGGACACGACTGAGTGACTGAACTGAACTGAACTGAACTGATTAGGCACCCTGACTCCCCAGATGGTGCCAGTGGTAAAGAACCTGCCTGCCAATACAGGAGATGTTAAGAGATTCGGGTTCACTCCCCTGGTGGGGAAGATCCCCTGGAGGAGGGCATGGCAACTCATTCCAGTATTCTTGCCTGGACAATCTCATGGACAGAGGAGTCTGGCGGGCTACAGTCCATAGGGTCACAATGAGTCGGACACAACTGAAGAGGCTTAGCACAGCATAGCACAGCATTAGACACCTACAGTTAAGCAAGATTCTATACAGGAATAAGAACCAACCGCAGAATGACTGTGCAGGAAGAACAACTGCAGCTTTACAGAGCAGACCCTAAAATACTGTCTTGTGCAATGTGCAGAAGCCCAAACACCCCATGAGTGGCCTGCCCTGGGGTCCAAGCAGCCAGCCTCTGCCGTGGGGTGGGGGCACCAGGGCTGCTGGCCCCAGTTCTCCGGTCCCAAGGAGATTTCTCGGGGTTGTGCCCTAGGCACACTAGGGGAGGGGACAACAGGGGACAGGAGGAAGACCGTCCTCTCTTCCCGCCCGCACTCTCAGGACCCGCCTCACCACGTGTTAGCAGAGGCACCATTCATACCATTATCCATTCACCATCATACATTCCTACCTCCATGGCCTTGCTCCCCAGCCCTGGGGGTGCTGGCTGCCTCCGGCAGTGACCGCCTGGCTATAATACCTCGAGGTTCCCTGTTCGCCCTTTCGCCTCCTCTGGAACCAATTTCCCACCTAAATGCCCTCTGTTGAAACACCCAGGATGTGTTCTGTTCTCTTTACTGGATCCTGACTGATAGGCCTTCATCTCTAAGAGAAAAGAAATACATCATCATGTTAAAACTACAGAACGCCATCGCCTGGCTACACTGAAAAGCTGGTCAGTTTGTGGGTCAGAAACCATGACTCTCCCAGCCCATCCACTGCCTGGAAGGCAAGCAGGCCTGAGTTCAGGGAGCGCCATGCAAATCACTTCACCTCTCACACGTTCAACTCCCTCCTCTGTAACTCAAAGAGAAGCAGCGCATACATCACACAGGACCCCTGACATCCAGGAGGCATTCTCCTTCCCCGATCTCCCACAAAGGAACACTGTGCCAAGGAACACACCCTGGTTCCTTGACTGAACCTCCTCAGCTGACACGGTTTTGAATCCCTCCACAATCTTGGCCACAAACCTTGAATAGTTCCTGCTGAAGGAAGGTTTGTGGTTTGTTTTTTTTAAGAAATTTTATTTTATTTATTTATTTGGCACACCATCCAGCACACGGGCTCTCAGTTCCCCGAGCAAGGACCATTCTTAAACATGAAGACCCTCCTTCCTCGTCTGGACGCTGCATCTATCTATCCATAAAGCAGAAGATGACACCCACGGTTTGTTTTCAGATGAACATCACAGTTAAGTCATATTTTTGCCTCCCATCAATGAAAATACCTAAACATGCTCTCAGAAGCATGGAAAGTGCTCAAACTGACCATCTTTTCATTTGGTGCATGACTTCCAGAAGAGGAATGGAAAACAGTCTGCATTTTAGCCATATACCTGTCTCTTCCAGAAGGGCTCTGCTTTCAAGGCTCTTCTGAGGATGGCACTAGAGACAGACATGACTGAACTACAGTGTGGTACCAAAGTACAGACCCCGAAGATGCATCCCCAGGTCTGAAGGCTGGCTCTCCTCCTTACCAGCAGTGTGATCCAGGACTAGTCACCTAGCTGCTCCATGCTCATTTCCTGATTTGTAAGATGGATGCATCACCTCGCTGGATTATACCGTGTGGATTAAACGAGTTACTATACGAAAAACACTTAAACAGTGTCTGGCGTATAGTAAGTTTACAGAAATGTTGGTTCTTCTTAACTAGAAAGAAAGCTACCAGTAATAACACTGTTCCCATCATCATTTGAATTAGCTTTCTCAAAATAACCTTACAGACAAACTTAAAATTGAAAGTGAGGGTGGACTTCCCTGGTGGTCCAGTGGATAAGATTCTGAGCTTCCAAAGTAGGGGGCCAGGGTTTGATCCCTAGTTGGGGAACTAGATCCCACAAGCCACAATTAAGCCTGCGTGCTCTAGAGCCCACAAGCCGCAACCAACTAGAGAAGCCTGAATGCTACAACGAAGACCAGCACAGCCAAATTAAATATAGCGACTTAAAAAAATTGAGCGGGAGCTGCAGCGATTACATTGGAACCCAGAGGGCAGAGACACAGACATAAGTTTCCAGACAGCATGATACCTCAGCCACTCCTGATGCTGCATTTTTATCTATTACTTGAAGAGAGGTTTAGAATGTACCCTTATCCATTCCTTTTTCCCTTTCTTCTTTTTCTTTTCTTTAACTGTGCCAATCGGCATGTGGGATCTTAGTTCCCTGACCAGGGATGGGACCTGCACCGTCTGCATTGGAAGGCAGAGTCTTAACCCCTGGACCACCAGGGAAGTTCCCTTTATCCATCCTTACATAGTATAACTGGAGGGGATTTTAAGTAAGCAGGATAAAGAATCAGAATCCAAAAAAGATCTGGCCAAGCCACCAACTCTAATGAGATAAAACTGAAGATTAAATCCTAAGTTCTGCACCCAGCAGAAACCAAGTGTTTGGACAGGGGTGGGGCAGGTGTAAAATGACGCCTAAGGAGTGTTCTGATAGTAAGTACACCGGGGTCAGCAGGATGAGACCTGCGAGGCAGGCAGCACACACACAGCAAATGTCAACTTCCAGGAAGATGGCGAGGACAGCCACCTCCTGTCTCACCCACCGTGAGCGTGGCGTCCAGTTCTGACCACTACATTTACAAACAAATTTACAGTCATTTCAGAATAATTCCGATGATTACAGAAAACCCAGAAGTAGCCACCATTCACACAGTCGTGTTTTATTCTTCCTCCCTCTCTACTACACAATACATGGCAGTGTGAGAGCCAGTGTTTTTCTACTTACTCGTGTGGTGAACATTTCCCTGTCATTAAAGGTAGATCAAAATGTTTCTTTTTTTTCAACTAGGAAAAATTATTTTCACCTTTCAACTTATTTTCCAAGAACTGGTTACAGTAAAATCAATGGTGTAAATATACTGAATATTAAAGAAAAATATATTTAATTTAGTGATCAAATGAAGAGCTTTTGATACTGCTTATATATGGACATATAATAAAATATGCTTCGATTGGAAAAACATCTCAAATCTCATCAGTAACACACTGAAATGATACAAAGGTGTGCCGAAGGGAAGGGAAGGCTAAGGAAGCCCCCTTTGCTCCCAAGACAGTTCCCAAGACGGGTGCGCTTTGAAGCTCCCGCTGCCATGCACAAACTCACACACAGACACACGCACGCACGCATGAAGCGAAAGCACAACTTTCATGACAGTGTACCCATCTGCTAGTCTATTTTCTTCACTTTACAATGTGCCCATCAGCTTTCGTGCACTATCCCCTGTTTGCAGCAATCTTACAAGTCTGACATTATGTCTGTTTCACAGACAAAAAAAAAAGAGATTCAGGGTCAGGCAGCTAGTTACGCAGTAAATGCAAGATGTGAAGCTGGCCCTCCTCACCCCTAGCCACCATGCTACCTGCCCTACTTCGGGACAGAGCAAGGAACAGGAAGAAAGGGCACAAAATGCCCCACTTCAGAATACTTGACAAATATTCCCACTAAGAGATGGCAAGACGGTAAAACTCATGTAAAAGAATTACACAAAAACAAGACCAAAATCTTGTGGACCAACATCAACCTCACTTTTCACTTCATTCAGTCCACAGGCCAAGCACTCAAGACCATTCACCCACATTCCCAGCTGCACACTGCAAGGTGACTATCTGAAAAAAAGGTATTGCATAGCAGCACGGGTTCGCTATTATTCCATGAATAAAACATTTTTTTCATCTAAAAATGTAAGTATGAATACTTTTTCACTGCAAACTCTGACAGGGGCACCTTGTCATGAATCTATGAGTTCTGGCTAAGTAAGGTGCCCCCATCTCTGGGAAAAAAAAAAAGCGTATGAAAACTGTATTAATGAGAACAGTCTGGGAAACAGAGACGTTTCAGGAAGAAAGAGTAACAGCAGCAGAACCTCCAAGCAAAGAGAGCAGCACATGAAGGGGGAGGCGTGAACTCAGGGGCTGCAGTCTCCTCCACGTCCTCCCTCCAAGGGTCCTCTTCTCCTGCTCTCGGACTTTCAGAATCCACACCAAGGTGGTAATTCTTAACATGGGGGGAGGGAACCATACAAGACGAAACCTGACTAGCCAACAACAGGAGACGACAGTGTGGACTAATAAGGAGCCACCAAAAATTCATGAAAAGAACATTTAGCAATCTGGGAAAACTGCATATGATAAGGTAAGTACAAAAAGTAAAACACAGGGACTTCCCTGCTGGTCCAGTGGTGAAGACTTCCAATGCAAGGGATGCAGGTTTGATCCCTGGTCAGGGAGCTAAGATCCTACATGCCTCGCAGCCCAAAAACCAAAACATAAAAATAGAAACAATATTATAGCAAATTCAAAAAAGAGACTAAGCATTAAAAAAAAAAGTAAAACATAAAACTGTACAGTTACCATGACGGCAACATGGGATCACATATGTACCTGAAAAATGATAGGAAAGGAAACCAACAGTCAAGTAGCTCCCAGCATGATTTCATCAGTATAACTACCATCTTAAACTTTTCACATCTTCTATCATATTGCTTTCTTCTACAAATTTTTTTAAAGGTAAAAAGAATAAAACAGTAAGCTACAAAATGAAAGTTAATTTATGTTCTAAGGCACAAAAAGGTACAAAATGCTATGGGACTTAAAAAGGAAAAGGTAGAGAAAAGGATTCATGAAGAGGTTAGCATCTGAATAGACTTGAAAGATGCTACACGTCTACCAGGGTTGGGAAGCAAGCACACTACCTTGTGTGATCAAATTTTTATATGCTTTGCAGTTTCAAAGGGTGTGTATGTGTGAGTCTACAACAACAGCCAGATAACTCCAAACCCGACATCCTTTTGTCACACAGGAATACAAACTTGTGGGAGTAAGTAGAAAGCCTGAAATTTAAAAAAAAGACTGCAACACACAAAAGAAATACCATTTTTTAAAAATCATGATTATTTACATGCAAGTTAAAGTGAAAGTGAAGTCGCTCAGTCGTGTCAGACTCTTAGCGACCCCGTGGACTACAGCCCACCAGGCCCTCCGTCCATGGGATTTTCCAGGTAAGAGTACTGGAGTGGGGTGCCATTGCCTTCTCTGTTAACAGTGGCTAGGCACATTATATTTACTTGGAGCTGGTATACTTGGTGACAGCCTTAGTTAACACACTGTAAATTCTGAACTCAAATATTTTATTAACCTCATTTTAACTCACTAACTTGGTAAATACAGCCTTTTGTGTTTTTACTTTAGCAGAAGTACTATTTGATATGTTTTATTGTCAGTGCCTCTGTAGAGCTCTTCCCCTGTCGCTCTTCGTACATCTGATGTCTTTACTCAGCTATATCCATTCTTTTCCTAACCTTACCAAGAAAGGCAAACAGCTACAGGCAATTCACAAAAACCAAAGCTTAACACAAACTAGCAAAAAAATCTAGGAAACAAAAAGAAAGGGAATAACATAATCCATAGTAATAATTATTGTGACAGTTATTTTCCTTATTAAAAAATAGCATAGCAACATGACCACTTTATTTCAAGCCCTCCCCCACTCCATATCCCCCCACCAAATCAACTCAATTTCTAAAATTATCCTGGTAAAAATAAAATGCAGGTGTTTGGAAACAAATAGATTAATTACCTCTAACCCCTGGTGCCAGTCATTGCCCTGGTTTCCAAAACCACTGAAACTGAGCAACTCTTTTATGAGGCATTATCATTTGTGTATCATCACTTGTTTAATTAATAAATGGTAGAAAAGGCATTTCTACCCCAGGAATGTTTAATAAGAGTGCAGGAAACAAGCGGACAGGGGAGGCCTTCCACATCCGGTGACAAGAGCAAGGTCTTCCAGACCGCAGGGTGGGAGGCAGGGGCAGTGCAGACAAGGACGGGGCCAAACCTTTTTGCTTTCTTTTGATTTACAACCTCCTTAAAAGCACTGAGGAGCTGTCAGGCTAGCAAGAAACTACAAGGTCAAAATCTGAGGGAGAGCAGGGACCAGGAGGCAGCAGTGGATAGGAAGGGATTTTCGGGTGAAGTCAAGGTGCCCAGGCAGCCCAGAGCAGAAACCTCGGAGGCAAGGCCCTCCACGTAATCAGGACCCCAGGGGCTACTCTCACAGGGCACCAGCCCACGTCCACCCACAGCCACCACCCTGGGCCAGAAAAGGAGACAGAGGAGCAAAACATGGCCCTGAGGACTTGCAGCCACAGGGGGCCTTCATGCATTTTCAGAACAGCTTTATGAGTTATTTGTTATATATCATAAAATTCATGTTTTAAGTGTACAAATGAGGAGTTTAGACTATTTAGAGTTTTGCCACCATCACCACCATCTCATTTTATAACAGAACATTTTCATCCCTCCAAAAAGAAATCATCATGCCCATCTGAAGCCATTCTCCATCTCCTGCCCCTGACCTAAGCCTACTCTGGACCTCTCACATGGAGTCATACATGTGGTCTTCTGTGTCCTTCGTGCATTCTGTAAGCTGGGTTCTCAGTTCTAAACGGCCCAGGGAACCTCAGGCCATGAACCACGGTTTAAAGCAGTCCCAGACCAGGACCAACTGCCTGGCAGAACAAACAACAACACACCCTGGAGGAAAGTGCCTTCACCCTGAGCCAACAGATAATCCCAACAGATAATCACTTCTGAAGCAAACCAGTACACACCAAAAAATAACAAGGCACACTTATAAACACAGTAAAAGGGCAACGATAAAAAACAAACAGCAAACACAAGACCCAAAGATCTTCAAACTGGCATACTAGACAGTGACAAAATGCCATGCTCACCGAGTCAAACGAACTAAAAGGCAAATTGAAAACAGTTGCAGAAAAGGGAAAAGATTTTAAGTGATCTGATAATAAATCAAATAAAGTTCTAAAATCTTAAAATGCACACACAGAAAATTAAACACTCAGGGGATTGAAAGAATTAAGCAGAGTGCAAAATGTGAAAAATTCAGTGAATGACAAATAGCAGCTTATTATAGCTAAAGAGAAACTGCATCTACATGATAAAAATGAAACTGTCCACAGTGGAAGTGAGAAACAGATTTAAGGAACTAGATCTGATAGGTAGAGTGCCTGATGAACTATGGACGGAGGTTCGTGACATTGTACAGGAGACAGGGATCAAGACATCCCCATGGAAAAGAAATGCAAAAAAGCAAAATGGCTGTCTGGGGAGGCCTTACAAATAGCTGTGAAAAGAAGAGAAGCGAAAAGCAAAGGAGAAAAGGAAAGATATAAGCATCTGAATGCAGAGTTCCAAAGAATAGCAAGGAGAGATAAGAAAGCCTTCCTCAGTGATCAATGCAAAGAAATAGAGGAAAACATCAGAATGGGAAAGACTAGAGATCTCCTCAAGAAAATTAGAGATACCAAGGGAACATTTCATGCAAAGATGGGCTCAATAAAGGACAGAAATGGTATGGACCTAACAGAAGAAGAAGATATTAAGAAGAGGGGGCAAGAATACACAGAAGAACTGTACAAAAAACAGCTTCACGACCAAGATAATCACGATGCTGTGATCACTCACCTAGAGCCAGACATCCTGGAATGTGAAGTCAAGTGGGCCTTAGAAAGCATCGCTACGAACAAAGCTAGTGGAGGTGATAGAATTCCAGTTGAGCTATTTCAAAGCCTGAAAGATGATGCTGTGAAAGTGCTGCACTCAATACGCCAGCAAATTTGGAAAACTCAGCAGTGGCCACAGGACTGGAAAAGGTCAGTTTTCATTCCAATCCCAAAGAAAGGCAATGCCAAAGAATGCTCAAACTACCGCACAACTGCACTCATCTCACACGCTAGTAAAGTAATGCTCAAAATTCTCCAAGCCAGGCTTCAGCAATACATGAACCGTGAACTTCCAGATGTTCAAGCTGATTTTACAAAAGGCAGAGGAACCAGAGATCAAATTGCCAACATCCACTGGATCGTTGAAAAAGCAAGAAAGTTCCAGAAAAACATCTATTTCTGCTTCATTGACTATGCCAAAGCCTTTGACTGTGTGGATCACAATAAACTGTGGAAAATTCTGAAAGAGATGGGAATACCAGACCACTTGATCTGCCTCTTGAGAAATTTGTATGCAGGTCAGGAAGCAACAGTTAGAACTGGACATGGAACAACAAACTGGTTCCAAATAGGAAAAGGAGTACGTCAAGGCTGTATATTGTCACCCTGCTTATTTAACTTATATGCAGAGTACATCATGAGAAATGCTGGGCTGGAAGAAGCACAAGCTGATATCAAGATTTCCAGGAGAAATATCGATAACCTCAGATATGCAGATGACACCACCCTTATGGCAGAAAGTGAAGAGGACCTAAAAAGCCTCTTGATGAAGGTGAAAGAGGAGAGTGAAAATGTTGGCTTAAAACTCAACATTCAGAAAACGAAGATCATGGCATCTGGTCCTATCACTTCATGGGAAACAGATGGGGAAACAGTGGAAACAGTGTCAGACTTTGTTTTTTTGGGCTCCAAAATCACTGCAGATGGTGACTTCAGCCATGAAATTAAAAGACACTTACTCCTTGGAAGAAAAGTTACGACCAACCTAGATAGCATATTGAAAAGCAGAGACATTACTTTGCCAACAAAGGTCCATCTAATCAAGGCTATGGTTTTTCCAGTGGTCATGTATGGATGTGAGAGTTGGACTGTGAAGAAAGCTGAGCACCGAAGAATTGATGCTTTTGAACTGTGGTGTTGGAGAAGACTCTTGAGAGTCCCTTGGACTGCAAGGAGATCCAACCAGTCCATTCTGAAGGAGATCAGCCCTGGGATTTCTTTGGAAGGAATGATGCTAAAGCTGAAACTCCAGTACTTTGGCCACCTCATGCGAAGAGTTGACTCATTGGAAAAGACTCTGATGCTGGGAGGGATTGGGGGCAGGAGGAGAAGGGGACGACAGAGGATGAGATGGCTGGATGGCATCACCGACTCGATGGACGTGAGTCTGAGTGCACTCCAGGAGTTGGTGATAGACAGGGAGGCCTGGCGTGCTTCGATTCAAGGGGTCGCAAAGAGTCGGACACGACTGAGTGACTGAACTGAACTGTCCACAATGCAGCTCAGAAGGACAAAAAAGAAGTAGATAAAGAAGAGAAATATGGAAAAAAGAGAGTGAACATAAATCTAATTAGAGTTTCACAAACAGTGTGTGGGAAGAACTCCACGAATTGCTTGGCAGCTTCTAAGCCACAACAGAAGCAGGAGGCGGTGCAACGACTTCAGGTGCTGAAAGAAAATGCCAGTCCTGGATGCACATGTGGGGAAAGCGTCCTTTAGGAACCAGGACTTAATACAGACATTATCAGATTAACAAAGAGAATGTGACATTAGCAGATCCTCATGAGGAGAAATTCTAAAATCTTTCAGTCAAGATAAAAGTCATCCTGCATGGAAGGTCTGAGATCCAAAAGGAATGAGACTAAAAAGTCATAAACATGCATTAATCTAAAAGAATGCTGACAGTATAAAGCAAGAATAATAGCTATTTGTGCCTACAAAAACAAGAAATAAAATACACAATGCTGTGCTATGCTTAGTCACTCAGTCATGTCCAACTTTTTGTGACTCCATGGACTGTAGCCTGGCAAGCTCCTCTGTCCATGGGATTCTCCAGGCGAGAATACTGGAGTGGGTTGCCATGCCCTCCTCGAGGGGATCTTCTCAACCCAGGGATCGAACCCAGGTCTCCCACATTGCAGGCAGATTCTTTACTGTCTGAGCCACCAAGGAAACCCAAAATACACAATACTAACACATAAGAAATAAAAAGTTAACAGGGATTTTTCCAGGCTTATGCTGTCCAAAGAAAAGTTTAAATAAAGGTCCTGATTAACTCTATGCTTTTTTTGTTATTATTGTTGAGTATTTCTACTGTCATTGCTACGGAACTAGTACAATGAGAGAAAAATAGTATGTTATCTCACAAACAGTAAAGGGGAAGAAATTAAATAATAAAATATTTTCAGTCCATAAAAAGGCACTGGGCAGGGGGGAGGGGACAGCAAGAGGAGTACAGGCTGGACAAATAGAAAACACAAAATAAGATGTCAGACTGAAGCCCAAATAAATGTAAACAGACTAAAGGCTCCAGTTAAAAGACAAAAATCATCAGACTAGACTTTTTTTTTTAATTCTAGCTACAAGCTGTTTACAAAAGACATATGAAAAACATAAGGTTGAAAAGAAAAGTTGATGTATATAAAAGGATAGAAAAATAAATGGTGCAAATACTAAACAAGTAAAAAACTGCTGTAACTATATTAATGAAACATACTTTAAAGCATTATTAGGGATAAAGAGAGTGACCTCAGAGCAATTCAAACTCCCATTCACCAGGAAGATACATAGTTTTAAATTCGTGTAACATAATAATATAGGCTCAAAATATAAACAGAGCACAAATATTTGACATATTTATTGATACAATCATGGTGAGAGATTCTAATACATTTCCATTATTGATAGAAATCAAAAAAGAAATCAGTAAAGATGTGAATGATCTGTACATGACAAACAAAATATCTGACTTGAGGGTCACGTAGGGCACCTAGCAACTAGAGATACACATTATGGTCAGGCACACAAGGAACATTTACCCGATACAGGTCCAAAAGGCAAAGCCCAACGAATTTCAAAGAACTGAAATCTGGAGTGTACACACACACACACATACACACACACACACACACTCAGAGAGCTGTTCAAGTCGCATGATCCAAAACACTAGGGGGTGCCATTCACAAAAGACAATGATGTAAATGGCTCCCCTAAGGATGCCCAGTACATCTGTTACTGCATTATGAAATCACACACATGTTCTCTGATCAAAATGCAATTAAGCAAGAAATCAAAAACCAATCCTAGGAAAATTCCTCTACATTAAAAAATTGCAAAACACACTTTTAAATAACTCATAATAAAGTCAAAATGAAACTCAGACACTTTGAACTGTATAACAAAATACTGCACATCAAAACTTGATGACTGCAGCTAAGATTTAATTCACATATCATAATTTCAATTTAAATATTTTTAAAATGCCTATATTAGAAAAGAAAAATGACTAGAAATTAATAAACAAAGTATCCATCTCAAGAATTTCCCCCTCAAGAATAGGGGAAAGGGCAAAAAAACGAATTCAAGGATAGCAGAAAAGAAATAGGATTTTTAAATAAAGTAATGAAATATTAATGATATAGAGTATCAACAGAGCCAAAGGCTGGTTATTTGAAAGAGTGAAAACTGGACAATCCTCTGGCCAGAATTGAGAAAAGAAAGTGGACCTACAAACACTCAATGTCAGGAATAGAAAGGGAAAATTACTACAGTTCTATAGACTTTAAAAAGATCACAGGAGAATATGATGAACAACTTTATGCTCCTAAATTTGAAACCTAGAAGAAATAGACAAAATCTCCTAAAAACACAGTTTACTAAAACTGGCTTAAAAAAAAAAAAAAATCAGATGTACAAACTTCCAGTTATAATAAGATAAATAAATGACAGGATGTAATGCCTACAACTTGATAAATATAATTAACTCTGCTGTATGTTATACACGACAGTTGTTAATAGAGCAAATCTCAAGTGTTTTCATCACATGAAAAAAATTTTTTCTATTTCTTTCATTTTTTATCTATATGAGACGATTTACATTTACTAAACTTACTGCGATAAGCATTTCAAGTATCAGGAAATGCTGTTACGCAGTGCTGTAGGCCAGTTAGATCTCAATAAAAGTGGAAGGAAAAATAAATAAATAATGAAAATTGGAGGGAGAAAAAGAATACCATTTCAAAAGCCTAAAGAACTTTCACAAACTCTTTTTACAAAGAAAGTTTGGGATTGCATGGCTTCACTGGCAGGTCTTACCAAGCATTCCTGCAACAGATCATTCAACTGTTGAGGGACCACTCTCCTTGGCTCCAGTCACCACAAAGCCTGAACATGTCCCCAGAGCCATGAAGCAAGGCACATGAGTGGGGCTGATGTCTCACACCACCAACTCCCTGGAGATGCGCCAGGTACAGAAAGTAAGGAAGGTTGGTGCCAGGAGCCCACAGTCTGATTTGTGCGATGACAGCACCTGAAACAAGAGCTGTCAAGTGGCCTAGAGATTAGAACAGTATTAAACCAGTAAGAAGCTAAGGCGTGACTTCTCTGTGTCCACATCTCCCACACACACAGCCATCTCATCCCCAGCAGCCTTACACACACACTGCACAGGGAGCAGGCAGGAAGCTGTGCACAGGGCCTTCCAGGGCTCCTGATGAGATGGAAGGTCCCATGAGCTCTGAATATAAAATGAACAACATTCTAGTACATGAGAAAAAAAAATGGATTTTTAAAAGATGCTACTTAGGAAAGCATCAAGATAATATCAAGTACTTAAAAGAAACCGAACAAAAGATAGGCAACACCTCTACAGGGCAAGTATGTAACTTAGGGAAATTCACAGATCTTCCTAAATAAATGAAGATGCATCATGTTCCCATGGACTGGAACACTCAATTTTGTAAAGATGTTAAATCTCCTCAATTGACATACAGGCTCAATGCAATCCCAATCACATGCAACAGATTTTCTTTCTTTGAACTCGCAAGCTAATTCTCAAACTCACATGAAGAGCAAAAGAACCAGAAGCACCAGATGCTCTTAAAGGAAACAAGCGTGGGGACTTCTCTCAGTCGATTTCCATAAAGCTGGTAATTAAGACAGAGGAGCAGTGCAAGGGTGACCACGGAAAGAGCAGACATCCCCTGACAGGGCTAAACTGACATGGCCTCTGGACAAATGACAGAGCCCTGCAGCGGAGGGAAGGATGAGCTTTCTAGCAAAATTCACTAAGACAACTAGGTATCTACAGAGGGGAAGGAAAAAATTAAAATTGGACCCCTTCCATAGACCATACAGACGAAGTATATAAAAGACCCAAACGGGGAGGGAGCCTTCCAGATAGGAGAGGGGATCATCTTCATCCTACCAGGAAAAACAGCAGGAAAGAAGTTCTTAGCCAAAATGGAAAACAGCTTGAAGATGAAAGAGAAAAAGTAACAAATCTGATGACATTAAAACTGAGATGTCAAAAGACTCCACAAAGAAAGCGGAAAGACAAGTTTCAAAGTGGAAAGGCACTTACAGTAAATATCCAAAATATATGTAAGCTCCTAAATCAGTAAGAAAAAGACAATTTCAATAAAAGATGGGCAAAAGACCAGAACAGGCTTTTAAAAAAGAGAATATACAATTATCTTGTACCAATGTGCTATGCCAGGTTATGCGTACCAGACTACGTAAGAAGGCTCACTTCAGCATCATTCAGGAGTAGGACAGGTAAGTAAATTATGACATATCCTATAATGACATGCACGGAAGTGAAAATGAATTAATTACACATATATTCAATAATCTGGGTAAATCTTACAAATGTAATACTGAAAAAAGAAGCAATGCAAAAAAATAAATGCAGTATATCAACCATATACTCTTCAAAGTGGCAAAATAAGCACAGTTTTCTAGAGATGCATGCATAGGGAGGAAAACCATTATGAAAAGTGAAGAAATATCACCCAAAAAACTAAGAACAATATTCACCTCTCTGAGGGAGGAAGTAATTGTGATGAGGGTGGGATGTCAAGGACTTCCAGGGTGGGGGGTACACAGATGATCTTTTTATAAAGACAAGTTAAACTGTAAATGGATGTTTTATGTATTTTTTACCTCATAATTTTTAAAAAGAAAGAAAATCAAATCCAGTAAGACTGCTGCTGCTGCTGCTGCTAAGTTGCTTCAGTCGTGTCCGACTCTGTGCAACCCCAAAGACAGCAGCCCACCGGCAGCCTGGTGGCTCCCCGTCCCTGGGATTCTCCAGGCAAGAACACTGGAGTGGGTTGCCATTTCCTTCTCCAACGCATGAAAGTGAAAAGTGAAAGTGAAGTCGCTCAGTCGCGTCTGACTCTTCGAGACCCCGTGGCTGCAGCCTACCAGGCTCCTCCATCCATGGGATTTTCCAGGCAAGAGTACTGGAGTGGGTTGCCATTGCGTTCTCCACAAGTAAGACTAGACCCACTTAAATAAAACAGCTAAATGAAAAGAGCAATTAGACAATTCCTTCTAGGTCTCTAATGATTATTAACAGAAAAAGAGGATTTCTGTACAATTAACTAAACCCTTAAGGTAGCAGGTCAAATCTGGTACTCTAAGGCTTCATGATGAAGTGCCTGATTTAGATCTCTAACACCAAACAGGAAAGGATTTTATTCTTAAATCCTCTTACATGTTTAACAATTATTTCAGTTTCAACCTCTGACCTACCTGGCTTTATAAAGCCCAAATGAAATGCAAATGTTTCTATCAGAGAAAGGAGGACTCTAAACCCAGACTTGTAAATTACATGTCTAGGGATCATGCAAGCTCAACCCCAGTTAATCTGCACTATCAACTTGATACAATGTAATCTTAAATTTTAATGCCCTGTTTAAACTGAAAATTCTACCAGTGGAAAAATAACATTGGGTAAAAGAACAACTACACACCTGACAATTTATTATTTATAACGAATCAGCTATCAATTAGTACTCCACTGAATAAAAGATGATCTAATCACGCATCACCAATCTCTCCAACACCTCCAGTCCTTCTTGGCTCTTCCCAGGGAGCCATCCCCTTCCTGGAAAGAGAGAGTAACCAGTTACAGACCAGTCTTCTCACCATACATAACTAGAAAGCTGGATAAAACATATGAAACACTTTTTCAGACATTAAAGTACATGCAGTACAGGAATGTGATCCCTGAGAAAGCAAGCAAATAAGGTGAGCCTCATGAGGCAATGGCACCCCACTCCAGTACTTTTGCCTAGAAAATCCCACGGACGGAGGAGCCTGGTGGGCTGCAGTCCATGGGGCCGCTAGAGTCGGGCACGACTGAGCAACTTCACTTTCACTTTTCACTTTCATGCACTGGAGAAGGAAATGGCAACCCACTCCAGTGTTCTTGCCTGGAGAATCCCAGGACGGGGAAGCATGGCGGGTCGCACAGAGTCAGACACGACTGAAGTGACTTAGCAGCAGCAGCAGCAGCAGCATGATCACTGAGCTTTCTGTGTGGATAGACATGGCCCCAAATGGGGAAAGGTAGAATCAATGAGCTGAGGAGACAGAGATCAGAGCTTGTGAAGCTGGAATTGGTGGGCCCAAGTACCAAGAAAGTACCAAGAAACGGTGCTCCAGAAATCTACCCGGGGTCCCTTGTGTCCCTGGCTGAGCATGCAGTCAGCGAGACTCTAGGAGGCTGGGAAACATTCAAGTTGCAGTAAGTCAGAGTGAAGAGGCCTCACTGACCACGCGGAACACTGACCCAGAAAGGCAGCCACATCTCAGGCACAGGGCTAGAACAGACTCAGAGCAAAGGCTTCTCTACAAGGGGGTCATCCAATTTTTCCTGTAAAGGGCCAGATGGTTAAGTATTTTAAGCTTTGCTGGCCAGTCTCTGTCCAACTACTTAAGTTTGTCACCAAAGCACAGAAGTGACACAGACAATACATAAACGACATAGCTGTGTTCCAAAAGACTTTATATACAAAAACAAGCAGTGGGTCTTATTTTTGCCAACCCCTGATCTAGACCTGCTTTAACAAAGCCAGAAAACAACCCCTGAAATAATGAAGCTGATACACTAGTAAATGAACTTCCTTCCATAACAAAACTCAATACTATTTAAATGAAGACAGTAACATACAGATTTTCAACAACATAACACTCACCGTGTCCAGCATCCCATCAACAATTACCAGACGTAAGTAAAAGCTGGAAAATGTGATCCATATGCAAAAGAAAATCAATCCAGACAAACAGACCCAGAAATGACAGTGATGATGGAAATAACAGACAAGAGTTTTAAAACAATATGAAATTAATTTGTTCAAGGATTTAGAGGAAAATATGAACACAAAGAAGAGAGAAATAATAAATTACAAAAGAGACCCAAGTAGAATTTCTAGAAAAGAAAAACAAAATATCAAAACGAAAACTATTAATATATTGTGTGCTGTGCTTAGTGGCTCAGTCGTGTCAGACTCTTTGTGACCCCATGGACTGTAGCCCACTAGGCTCCTCGGTCCATGAGGATTCTCCAGGCAAGAATACTGGAGTGGATTGCCATGCCCTCCTCCAGGGGATCTTCCCAACCCAGGGGTGAAAGCCAGGTCTCCCACACTGCAGGCAGATTCTTTACCATCTGAGTCACCAGAGGTGGGAATTCCCTGGCAGCTCAGTGGTTAGGATGCAGGGGTGCTTCCAATGCAGAGGGCACAGGTTCAACCGCTGGTTAGGGAACTAAGCTCCCATAAGCTGTTCAGTATGGCCAAAAAAAGTGGAGGCGTGCGGACAACTACATTGGGTGGGTTTAACAACATATTAGATGCTTCAAAATAACAGACCGATAGAACTTGAAGAACTTGATAGAACTTGAAGATAGAACTGAAATAAAAATGATCCAAATTAAAACAAAGAGGAGGAAAAAAGGTATGAGTGGGGAGAAAGCCTCATGGGCCAATATGAAGGATCTAAGATAAATGTAATTGGAACTCTGGAAGACTGAGCTGTAGTATTATAGTTTTCACCAAATCAAGAATCTCAGGGGACTACAAGCAGGCTAATCACAAAGAAAACTACACCAACGAACATCATAATCAAACTGCTAAATTCCAAAGGTAAAAAGAAAAATCTGAAAACTAGCAGGAGAGAAAAAGACACATTTTACATCCTGGGGAACAAAAACAAGACTAGAGCACACTTCTCATCAGGAACAAGGCAGGCCTGACCACAACAGAACATCTCCAAAGTGCTGAAGAAGAAACGTCAACCCAGAACTCTACATCCAGTGAAAACATCCTTCAAAAATCATGATGAAATAAAGACAGTTCCACACAAATAAAAGCTGAAAAAATGTACTGCCAGGGCATGCTCTTGAGACAGTGGAAAAATGATAGCAGACTCAAACTCAGAACTACACAAAGCAATGAAGGCTGGGGACCGAAAACAAGTAAATATAAAAGATGCTCTCCATTTTCCAATTTCATTAAAAGATAATTGATTATTTTTTAAAACATAGTAACAACGTAGTCCAGGGTTTATAACATGTATAAGTAAACTGTGTGCGTGAACAGCAGAAGGATGGGGGACAGAAGCACCTAGTGTCAGGTTCTTAAACACACACGTGAAGAGGTGCGCTTTACTTGAGGCACAATGCAGTAAGTTAGAGATGTAACATTGCAAACCTCAGAACCAGCACCAAAAAATAAAACAGAGATATAGCCAATAGGCCCACAGAGGACATATCATAAGGATAATCATTTTTTAGATAACAGTAAAATAACTATGCAGAAGGATTCAATAATTAAGTACAGGAAAATATAAATTTTTATAAATATAATTCTACTGATCCCTATCTCCCACTCCGTCCTTAATTGTGTACCTTTCCATATATTTCTACATAGATAAGCATTTATTTTTATATGTGTGTGTGTATATATATATATAAAATAGCTTCTTAAAAACACAAATAGGATCATACCAAATAGTCTGTTCAATCAATGTCTTGGTTTTTTTTTTTTTAAATATGTGTGTGGGGTTTAGTTTAATAACACATCTTAGAAACCTTCCCATAACAGCACACACAGAATTATTTCACTGTGTGTACCAGCTGCATGGAAGTCTAGTATATCACCAAAAGTTAATTAATCAGTTCTCTATTGATGGATATTAGGTTATTTGCAGGCACTCAATAAATACAGACCAAGTGAATAAATGCTGTAATGAATATTCTTGTAGAAAATTGGGATAATCTTAAAATGCCAGATTTTCACATTTGCTTGATTTACTATTCCTAAATTTAAAATAGGCTCATAATTTCATAAGACAATTCCATAAAGTTATGCCATTTAAAATGAAGAAAAAATAACCTATAGAATCAACCAATCTAATTAGCATGAAATTCTTCTCAAAGAAAAAAATGTCAAATATTGTCAGGGACATTCTGGCATTTCTCACATATACTCATTTAAGTGAAAATGTATTTAGTTAAGTGAAAACTATCAGCAATTTTAATAAGGTAAAAAACAGATCATAAAGTAGGATCCACTGTCTCAAAGTTAAACAGTAACGTACAACACTGATAGGGCACCAGGGACTGACGTCCTGGACAGCGTGCAATAAACAAGGGCAGAGCGAGGGGCTCCCGGGCATCACGTTCCTTCCCCACAGCAGGACCAGGTGAATGTGAGGGAGGTGGGCAAGGTGTAAGAAGAATAAGTCAATCTCCAGGCTCGCTTCTGGCACCTGGAATTCTGGAGTGCATCTGAGGGAGACACAACACAGGGAACCCAACGCGGCTCAGGGCATCACTCCATACCCTGTATTGCAGGACCCAAGCAAACCCAGGAAGGCAGAGCTGATGAGGTACCCAAAACCAAGATTCAAAAGAATCTGAAGCAAACCAGAACTCACACAGGGACCTGAGCTCTAGAACTTAGTAACAAAAGCTGAGGCTGTGTGAGAGCAGGGAGTCACTGAACAGAGTAAAGGAGGCACGGATCAGCACTGGAGACAAAGGACCAAATGTAGGTCACAGGAAATGCGGCCCAGACACAGTTCCAAAGTCCAGCCGTCAGAGCCAGGCTTCAGGTCAGCCCCCAAATCCCACTCCCAGTGAGGCCCTCAGGGAGCTGAAGCACTTTCTACTTGACTCATTATTCCTGGAACCCAGGACAGTGCTAGGCCAGTGAGTCCACCCATGGGAAGGCAGCACAGAGCAGGAGTCAGGGATGTTACCAGCAGCAAAAGGCTGTGCGGCAAGCATCTGTCCAGAGAATTTCCCACTGCGGTGTCTGTTAAACCCAGCAGTTTGCCTCATAGGCCACATAATGCAGAAATAAAGCATTTCATCTTCAGAGCACCTTTACTAGAAAGAAGGGAACAGTAATGACCTCAACTTCCCGGTCTGACTTGGTAGATTCTGAGAATTGTTTTTATGAGAATATTCATTCTGAATGAAATGAACTTGATGTCAGGAAAAAAATGTGTGAGCTATTATTGAAACCCTAATGTTGCCATGATGGCTTGCAAGAATCACTTCATTTTCTGTAGTGTTCACAAACAGTGATTTATGGGACATATGTCATAAAGTCTAGTTTTTTTACAAACTACATTTACCGGAACCTCACATAAACACATTCAGGTAGAGCATGGATCTTAGAGGAGAGCTCCCTCAGGAGCTCAGGAGAGGGGCCAGGGTTGGTACAAAACGTTTTTAAAACAGAAAGGGAGCTAAGTCTGCCTAGTTTGGCGCTCCTCTTAGGATGGCAGTCACCTGAACCACTGGTGCCCCTTACCAACTGATGAGAACAGCAGGCGTAGCTCTCTGTCTGGATGCGCAATTTCCACTTCTTTTCTTCCAGTCAATCACATGCAACACTGCACCACCAACAGGAGGCGATGGCTCCTTAGCAGCTGCGCAGTGAGGAGCAGGTGGGCAGAAACCACAGCCGTGCAGGCTGCCCCTTAAACACTGAGCTCAGCTGTGAGCCCCTCAGTCCTCCCACCTCACCAATCGGATCACATTTAATCCTTGTAACACACCACCACGAGGTAGGCAGCCTTAGACCCACTTTACAAAGCAAAACACTAAGATCTACACCAAGAACAGAGAGCTAGAAGAGGAACCAGCTTGGGCCAAGGTCACTCTGACACCAAAGTCCATTCTCTTAGATAAAACCTCCACTGCCTGTTCAATTTTTAGAAGTCCACCAAAATTTTCTGAGTCTCCATAACGTGGGACTTTAACCCAATGAGAAATCTCACCCAAGCCTGTCCTGCCAATGGGATGAGAAGCAAGGCAGAAGCCCAGCTCCACAGTTGTCACACTGGGGCCTGGACTCCTGGCTCAGCTCCTCAGCAGTTCAGGAATTCTACGGGGTTGCCTGCCCCCTCTAAGTGGCCTTGGCTCACTCAGGTAACAACAGATGCCTGCCAGGGGTGTTGTCAGGAATAAGTAAACTAGATCCATGTGGGAAAAAATGCTCAGAAACTGTAAAGCCATAAAGTGGGAGCAGCATAGCTTCTGCCCTCACTACCGCCCCTTCCTGGCCTCTTTCTGCCACCTTCTGTCTCTCCCTCTGTGGGCTCCTCTGCCTTCAAACATTTGTTTGCTGCTGCCCCTACTTCTCTCCTCCCAAACCCCTGCTCTGTGACCACTGCCTCACTCTACCCCCACCTCCTTGACAACTATTCACCAGAAGTTCAGCTTCCACAAAATTTTCTATTCAACCGAGTCATCACTCACAAAAGACACTAAGGGCTCTAGCTCTGTCATGCAACAAGTATTTATGAAGTCTGTGCTGCGTAACAGACCCTCCCTGGTACACACATTCATTAGCTTTCCTCCAGAAGCACGCTGTTGTCTGATTTCACCTTATGTTACTAACCTCTTGGTTCGAGATTTATAGTAACAACAAAAAATTTTTAAAAAACCAAAACCAATTAAATCTGAAGATATCACTGCAAATGCATGTTTAGCTTAACACAAGTAGAGATGTTACATACAGAAATGTTTACAGATGTGTGTATACACACAGGGGTCAGTATATGCACATGTATCTCTTTGCTCTGTGACCTGAGAGGACCTAAAGGTAGCGACACCCCAGCAGCCACGAACACACCCAGCACCCAGATCTTGGTCTCTAACCCCATCCTCCAATAACAGGAACCAGGGCTCCTTGGAAAAACACCTGAATTTAGAACCGAGGCAGGAAATGTACAAGATGAGCCTGGAGCATCCCGTGCTCCACAAAGTAAATTAGGTGCTTTAAAAAAAAAAGGTCCACCACGGTGGGACTTTGTCAAAGCAGTGCGGGAGCCACCTGAAAGACTTCACTGGCCAAAGATGGAGCAACAAAATACAGTAGTGGATTATAACCCAGAGGACAAAATAAATATCTATGAGTCCATACTGATATTAAGTAAATGATTGAACAGATTAATAAATGGGGAAGAATAGATAAGTCTCCCATACAGAAAAATTCCAGTTAATGTATGCCCTTAGGGAGGTGGAGCACAACTCTCCTCCCCTTTTAAGTGTGGGCTGGGCACACTAAATTCCTTCCAAAGAGAGCAGGATGAGGGTGGGGAGGGGATATCAAGTGGAGACACCTGACTAACAGGACATCAGCCCATATCAAAGTCATATCAACAGTAATGAGTCATGCTGAGTGCATGGACCTCTGATGTGATATGAGGCGAAAGGCACTTTCCCTCTGTGATCTTCCTCTCCAAAACCTATAACCCCAGTTTTATCATAAGAAAAACATCAAACAAATTCCCACAGAGGGACAGTCTACCAAATCCCTGACCAGTACTGCTATAAACTGTCAACGTCACCCAAAACTAGGAAAAGTCTGAGAGACCACCATGACATTCCGTCGTCACATTTCCTTGGACCCTAAGGAAATGTGATGAAATGTAATGTGGCATCGTGGGTGGGATCCTGGAGCAGAAAGAAGATAACAGGTAAAAACAGGAAATCCAAATAAATTACAGAAAGACTTTAGTTGATAATAATGTATCAATGTTGATTCATTAGTTATGACAAACAGAAACAGGTACAAAGTTCTAAGGGTAAAAGAAGAACCATGCAAGGAAACACCAAACTGAACAGAATTCACTGGGCACAGCTCATCACCAACACCCTTGGGCACAGGGACAAGGGGTGCAGTGGGGATGGATGAAGGCCAGACACCAAGGGGACCAGAGGCTGGGAACCACTGATGCACCGCTTTCAATATTTCCCATTGAAACATTCTTTAAGGAAAACTTTCTCCAAGTTCCACAGCCAGATACACACTCTTCCCCTCCTGAATGCTGGTAATGGCTCATTCCTCTCCCTCCTGTTAATACATCCAGCTGGAACCAGCAAGCCATTCTGTGGCCTCCTGTAACCAATCAATGGCCAAGTGTGATCAAGCCTTGTTCCAGGGAGAACTGGGGCTGCCTAGGTGTCTCACTGGCATCTCCCTAGCTCCAGTCATGGCCAGCTCCTCCCTGCTTCCACCTTCCCCTCCTCAGGAGGCTTCTGACCTATTTCCCCTCCCTTACACACACTTATACACCCACATATGTATATACACGTTCCCTGGTGGCTCCGTTGGTAAAGAGTCTGTCTGCAGTGCAGGAGACCTGGGTTCAATCCCTGGGTCAGGAAGATCTCCTGGAGAAGGAAATGACAGCCTACTCCAGTATTCTTGCCTGAAGAACAGCTGCCAGGAGGAGCTACCCGATGCCCGAGGTCAGGGGCGGCGGCCGAGAGGAGCAACCCCACGTCCACAGAGCAGTGGCTGCGCAGGCGCAGGAGGGCCAAGAGGAGCTACTCCACATTCAAGGTCAGGAGGGGTGGTGGTCAGGATACCCCTCGTCCAAGGTAATGAGCAGTGGCTGCAGTTTGCTGGAGCAGCCGTGAAGAGATACCCCACATACAAGGTAAGAGAAACCCAAGTAAGATGGCAGGTGTGGCGAGAGGGCATCAGAGGGCAGACAAACTGAAACCATACTCACAGAAAACTAGTCAATCTAATCAAGCTAGGACCACAGCCTTGTCTAACTCAATGAAACTAAGCCGTGCCCGTGGGGCCACCCAAGACAGGCGGGTCATGGTGGAGACGTCTGACAGAATGTGGTCCACTGGAGAAGGGAATGGCAAACCACTTCAGTATTCTTGCCTTGAGAACCCCATGAACAGTATGAAAAGGCAAAATGATAGGATACTGAAAGAGGAACTCCCCAGGTCGGTAGGTGCCCAATATGCTACTGGAGATCAGTGGAGAAATAACTCCAGAAAGAATGAATGGATGGAGCCAAAGCAAAAACAATACCCAGTTGTGGATGTGACTGGTGATAGAAGCAAGGTCTGATGCTGTAAAGAGCAATATTGCACAGGAACCTGGAATGTCAGGTCCACGAATCAAGGCAAATTGGAAGTGGTTAAACAGGAGATGGCAAGAGTGAACGTCGACATTCTAGGAATCAGCAAACTAAAATGGACTGGAATGGGTGATTTTAACTGAGATGACCATTATATCTACTACTGCGGGCAGGAATCCCTTAGAAGAAATGGAGTAGCCATCATGGTTGACAAAAGAGTCCAAAATGTAGTACTTGGATGTAATTTCAAAAATGACAGAATGACCTCTGTTCATTTCGAAGGCAAACCATTCAATATCACAGTAATCCAAGTCTATGCCCCAACCAGTAATGGTGAAGAAGCTGAATGGTTCTATGAAGACCTACAAGACCTTTTATAACTAACACCCAAAAAAGATGTCCTTTTCATTATAGGGGACTGGAATGCAAAAGTAGGAAGTCAAGAAACACCTGGAGTAACAGGCAAATTTGGCCTTGGAATACAAAATGAAGCAGGCCAAAGGCTAATAGAGTTTTGCCAAGAGAATGCACTGGTCATAGCAAACACCCTCTTCCAACAACACAAGAGAAGACTCTACACATGGACATCACCAGATGGTCAGCACCGAAATCAGACTGATTATATTCTTTGCAGCCAAAGATGGAGAAGCTCTATACAGTCAGCAAAAACAAGACTGGGAGCTGACTGTGGCTCAGATCATGAACTTCTTATTGCCAAATTCAGACTTAAATTGAAGAAAGTATGGAAAACCACTAGACCATTCAGGTATGACCTAAATCAAATCCCTTATGATTATACAGTGGAAGTGAGAAATAGATTTAAGGGACTAAATCTGATAGGTAGAGTGCCTGATGAACTATGGACAGAGGTTCGTAACATAGTACAGGAGACAGGGATCAAGACCATCCCCATTGAAAAGAAATGCAAAAAGCAAAATGGCTGTCTGGGGAGGCCTTACAAATAGCTGTGAAAAGAAGAGAAGCAAAAAGCAAAGGAGAAAAGCAAAGATATAAGCATCTGAATGCAGAGTTCCAAAGAGCAGCAAGAAGAGCTAATAAAGCCTTCCTCAGCGATAAATGCAAAGAAATAGAGGAAAACAACACAATGGGAAAGACTAGAGATCTCTTCAAGAAAATTAGACATACCAAGGGAACATTTCATGCAAAGATGGGCTCAATAAAGGAGAGAAATGGTATGGACCTAACAGAAGAAGAAGATATTAAAAAGAGGTGGCAAGAACACACAGAAGAACTGTACAAAAAAAGATCTTCATGACCAAGATAATCACGATGGTGTGATCACTCACCTAGAGCCAGACATCCTGGAATGTGAAGTCAAGTGGGCCTTAGAAAGCATCGCTACGAACAAAGCTAGTGGAGGTGATGGAATTCCCGTTGAGCTATTTCAAAGCCTGAAAGATGATGATCACTCACCTAGAGCCAGACATCCTGGAATGTGAAGTCAAGTGGGCCTTAGAAAGCATCGCTACGAACAAAGCTAGTGGAGGTGATGGAATTCCAGTTGAGCTATTTCAAAGCCTGAAAGATGATGCTGTGGAAGTGCTGCACTCAATATGCCAGCAAATTTGGAAAACTTAGCAGTGGCCACAGGACTGGAAAAGGTCAGTTTTCATTCCAATCCCAAAGAAAGGCAATGCCAAAGAATGCTCAAACTACCGCACAATTGCACTCATCTCACACGCTAGTAAAGTAATGCTCAAAATTCTCCAAGCCAGGCTTCAGCAATACATGAACCGTGAACTTCCAGTTGTTCAAGCTGGTTTTAGAAAAGGCAGAGGAACCAGAGATCAAATTGCCAACATCCACTGGATCATCAAAAAAGCAAGAGAGTTCCAGAAAAACATCTATTTCTGCTTCATTGACTATGCCAAAGCCTTTGACTGTGTGGATCACAATAAACTGTGGAAAATTCTGAAAGAGATGGGAACACCAGACCACCTGACCTGCCTCTTGAGAAACCTGTATGCAGGTCAGGAAGCAACAGTTAGAACTGGACATGGAACAACAAACTGGTTCCAAATAGGAAAAGGAGTACGTCAAGGCTGTATATTGTCACCCTGCATATTTAACTTCTATGCAGAGTACATCATGGGAAATGCTGGGCTGGAGGAAGCACAAGCTGGAATCAAGATTGCCAGGAGAAATATCAATAACCTCAGATATGCAGATGACACCACCCTTATGGCAGAAAGTAAAGAGGACCTAAAAAGCCTCTTGATGAAGGTGAAAGAGGAGAGTGAAAATGTTGGCTTAAAACTCAACATTCAGAAAACGAAGATCATGGCATCTGGTCCTATCACTTCATGGGAAGTAGATGGGGAAACAGTGGAAACAGTGTCAGACATTATTTTTCTGGGCTCCAAAATCACTGCAGATGGTGACTGCAGCCATGAAATTAAAAGACACTTATTCCTTGGAAGGAAAGTTATGGCCAACCTAGATAGCATATTGAAAAGCAGAGACATTACTTTGCCAACAAAGGTCCATCTAGTCAAGGCTATGGTTTTTCCAGTGGTCATGTATGGATGTGAGTGTTGGACTGTGAAGAAAGCTGAATGCCAAAGAAATGATGCTTTTGAATTGTGGTGTTGGAGAAGACTCTTGAGAGTCCCTTGGACTGCAAGGAGATCCAACCAGTCCATTCTAAAGGAGATCAGTCCTGGGTGTTCTTTGGAAGGAATGATGCTAAAGCTGAAACTCCAGTACTTTGGCCACCTCATGCGAAGAGTTGACTCATTGGAAAAAACTCTGATGCTGGGAGGGATTGGGGGCAGGAGGAGAAGGGGACGACAGAGGATGAGATGGCTGGATGGCATCACCGACTCAATGGACGTGAGTTTGAGTGAACTCTGGGAGATGGTGATGGACAGGGAGGCCTGGCGTGCTGCGATTCGTGGGGTCGCAAAGAGTCGGACACAACTGAGCGACTGAACTGAACTGATGTATATACACACACATATATACATATACACTCACATACCTACACAAGCATACACATAAACACACACAAACTCACTCCCCTCCTCCACTCTAACATTTCTAATATGCAATCCTGATCATGTCACCACCCTGCTTTAAAACTGTCCTTAATAGTCCTTAAGACAAAACCCAAATTCCCAAGGCCTTACAAAGCTTGTCAAGACCTGTCCTGCTCGTCTCTCCACTATCATGGGTCTCCCAGCACTTCTCTCTGCAGTCTTTGCTCCATTTACCTGTTCTCAGCAATTATTCAGTGAGCACCTGCCACCAATCAGTCTCTACATGAGAAGCTGGAGATACTGCACAAACAAGACACAGTCTCTGTCCTAATGACATGACCCATGTCAGAAGATGACAAAGCAGCTAGGGCTGCAGTGGGAGCTGGGGCATGGTCTTGGGGAGGATGGAGCAAAGCGATATCCAAAGACAGGCTCTCTCCCCTCCCCACCTCGACACACCTCTGCCCTCCCTCCTGCCCTCTCCCTTCTTTCCTTTCTCCTCTCTTTCAGGTACTGCGGGCCTTCCAGGAGGCGTTCTCCCCACTCTGCAGGCAGCCACCACCACCCCAACCCCTCTTCCCCACTAAACTGGTAAACTCCCTAAAAGCAGGAGCTATTCACCAATGAATCACCAACACCTAGCACTGTATCCGGCACATGCTGCTGCTGCTGCTGCTAAGTCGCTTCAGCCGTGTCCAACTCTTAGCAACCCCATGGACTGCAGCCTACCAGGCTCCTCCATCCATGGGATTTTCCAGGCAAGAGTACTGGAGTGGGGTGCCACTGTCTTCTCCAATCCGGCACATAGAGGCCCTTAATAAATATTTGCTGAATCACTGAATTATTTAAACCAGTTTTGGAGACTTTACCACGCTTGCCCCTCCCTGCATCCTCATGACCTGACCTGCACACACGTCCCCCGCCTGCATCAGGGACCCCCTACTGCACACAAAGCAGGGCTCAGCCCACCCAGTACCGTGGACATACAGACACCACCTAAATGTCTAGCAAGCAGGAGTCCTTAAATCACTACTTTGTTACTCAAGTGCGGATACATAATTACTGTGTTTTTACTTAACATTGTAAAAGGATGCCTTTTTCTCTAATAAGATAAAATTCCTCAAGGGGCCACACCCACCTCTTCTGTCTCCTCAGATCCCACACTACCCCAGGCTCAGTGCCATGTATGTAAATGGTACAAAGCGCTCGTAAGAACAATATTTCCCCACAAAACACTGAGAAGCCCTGTAGGTTGCTTTTGGATAGCACACACTGGTAGTTGGGATTTGTGCATTTCTGTATATACAGTTTGCCTCCAACAATACTGTAAGTGAATATTAACCTCTCCGTTAATAAGTGTGCTTCCCCAAGTGCCATGGGTTAGCAAACTCCCCTCTGTGCATTCCAGCCAACAAATGACTCAGGAAGGATGAAGGAGCCAGGTTCTCACCGCTCGGAAGGAAGTAACAAGCCTGTTAAGAGGGACAGAGGAGACGGGGTCCAGTGATAATCACCTCTGTACATCACAGTATGATGCCAGCGGTAAGAAAGCAATAAATCCAGACAGACATGGATGCCTCCACCAGCATCTCTGCTGAGGTGGCCCACAAACAATGGCACATCAGTAGCCATGCCAGACCTGGTGCCAGGTATCACATCTGAATTCTGTTTTCCACCAAAAGGAACTGAGGATCATTGGAGAAAAGGCTAATTCCAGGGCTGAGGCAGGGAAAATACACGATGACCCTGGAACATCTCATTGTGCCAAAAAGCTAAGGAATGTTCAAGCCTGGTACATCCAAGGCCACGGATGACAATGTGAAGAGGCCTTGCTAGGCAAGAAAATAAGCAATGACAGGGATGGGCCAAGTGAACAACATTAATAAGGTTGGGACCAAGCAACAAGGTGTGCTTTCTGATACAACGCTCGGGAAAAAGCACGACTTCAGCAGCATCCTCACACAAAATGTGTAACATGAATCTGAGTACTGGGAAACATCAGGACATTCCACAATGGAATAGGAAACCTGAGAATGTTCCACAAAATATCTGCCTGTATTCTTTTAAAATGTCAAGGTCACCAAAGTCAGAGACAGAAAGTAGGATGGTGGTTACCAGGTGCTGGGGGAGGAGGAGGGAGACTTAGTGTTTAATGGGGACAGAGCTTCAGTTTGGGCAGATGAGAAAGGTCTGGAGATGGACGCTGGTGATGGCTGAACAATGTAGTTAATAACTATAGCCTTAAAAATGGTTTAAATTATGAACTTCATATTATATATATTTTATGACAATAAAAAAATAAAATATTTTTTTTTTAATTTTTTAAAAAAGGTCAAGGAACTCTAAGAAAGCCTAAGAAACTCCTTTAGATTAAAGGAGGCTTTCTGCTTTATTGACTATACCAAAGCCTTTGACTGTGTGGATCACAATAAACTATGGAAAATTCTGAAAGAGATGGGAATACCAGACCACCTGACATGCCTCTTGAGAAACCTGTATGCAGGTCAGGAAGCAACAGTTAGAACTGGACATGGAACAACAGACTGGTTCCACATAGGAAAAGGAATACGTCAAGGCTGTATATTGTCACCCTGCTTATTTAACTTATGTGCAGAGTACATCATGAGAAACGCTGGGCTGGATGAAGCACAAGCTGGAATCAAGATTACCGGGAGAAACATCAATAACCTCAGATATGCAGATGACACCACCCTTATGGCACACTTCATGGGAAAGAGATGGGGAAACAGTGGAAACAGTGTCAGACTTTATTTTGGGGGGCTCCAAAATCACTGCAGATGGTGACTGCAGCCATGAAATTAAAAGACGCTTACTCCTTGGAAGAAAAGTTATGACCAACCTAGATACCATATTCAAAAGCAGAGACGTTACTTTGCCAACAAAGGTCCGTCTAGTCAAGGCTATGGTTTTTCCAGTGGTCATGTATGGATGTGAGAGTTGGACTGTGAAGAAAGCTGAATGCCAAAGAATTGATGCTTTTGAACTGTGGTGTTGGAGAAGACTCTTGAGAGTCCCTTGGACTGCAAGGAGATCCAACCAGTCCATTCTAAAGATCAGCCCTGGGTGTTCTTTGGAAGGAATGATGCTAAAGCTGAAACTCCAGTACTTTGGCCACCTCATGCGAAGAGTTGACTGATTGGAAAAGACTCTGATGCTGGGAGGGATTGGGGGCAGGAGGAGAAGGGGACGACAGAGGGTGAGATGGCTGGATGGCATCACTGACTCAATGGACATGAGTCTGAGTGAACTCCGGGAGTTGGTGATGGACAGGGAGGCCTGGCATGCTGCGGTCCATGGGGTTGCAAAGAGTCAGACACGACTGAGCGACTGAACTGAACTGAACTGAAGAAGAACTAAAGAGCCTCTTGATGAAAGTGAAAGAGGAGAGTGAAAAAGTTGGCTTAAAGCTCAACATTCAGAAAACTAAGATCATGGCATCCGGTTCCATCACTTCATGGGAAATAGATGGGGAAACAATGGAAATAGTGGCTGACTTCATTTTTCTGGGCTCCAAAATCACTGCAGATGGTGATGGCAGCCATGAAATTAAAAGACGCTTACTCCTTGGAAGGAAAGTTATGACCAACATAGACAGCATATTAAAAAGCAGAGACATTACTTTGTTAACAAAGGTCCGTCTGAGCGACTGAGCTGAAACAGACGAGACTTCTTAGGCAGTGCATGAACCTGGATGCGGGAGGGCAGAATGGCTGATAAAGGAGCAAACCAGCCACAGCATTTCAACGTGAACTGGATTAGTAATAGCAGTATATCAAGGACAAATGTTCTGAGTTTTACAACTGTTCTATGTTTACGTAAGATGATGTCCTTTGTTCTTAGGAGACACACACAGTAAGGCATAAAAGAGCACTGTCTCCAAGTAAGTCATGTCCAACCCCCTGCAAGCCCATGGACTGCAGCACGCCAGGCTTCCCTGTCTTTCACCATCTCCCAGAGTTTGCTCAAACTCATGTCCACTGAATCGGTAATGCCATCCAACCATCTCATCCTCTGTCGTCCCCTTCTCCTCCTATCTTCTATCTTTCCCAACTTACTCTTTAATAATTTGGGGGAAAGAATTACATATTCTCATTTATAAGTAGAGAAGAGTAAATGAGGCAAGATGTAAAAACTGGTGAATCTGGGTAAGGTACACTGGAATTCATTACACTATTCTTGTGATTTTTCTGTGTGAAATTATATATAAAAAAAAAAAAAGCTAGTCGCAATAATCCACCTGGAAAGCACACCTGTCGCTGGCTGTCTCTCCTCACCTGTCTCCCCTTCTGTTTTAAAGGCACAACCTTCTCTGCAGAGTTGAATGTACTGGGCAAGTTTAAGGTTCAAGAACATGATTAAAGCATTAACATATCATGCCATATATTTACTGGAATGGCCTTTTCTATGCATTTAACTAGACTTACAAAAAGAAAATAGTATCCACCTTGAGCTCTACGAAAACAAGCATGGTGGATGCTCAAAGCACTTTAATGGCTTCTGAACAAAAAGAAGAGAGAGTCAGACACCTGGAGGACACCCTCTATATATAAGCCACATGGATTTTGTTAGAACTCTAGCTTTAGAACTCCACAAGGTGATAATGAGGCAGAAACATCCTCATCCGTTTCAGGAAACTTCCACAGCACAGCATGTTGTTCAAAATGGAAAATGGCACATTTTTTAAAGCAGGTGAAAAAATATCTATGTAGATGTCCCTTTGGAGCTCCTGAGTCTCACATGACAAATGCCGATAGAAAGCTTATACACTTCAAATGCAAAGTGAGAGAGTGACTGACAAAGCAGCAGGGCCCGCCCTGTCCTCCACCCCTTCCTCCCCCAGCCCCGGTGGCTCTCACCTGGATTACCCTGCTCCCCTCCCCAGCTGGTGATCCCACCTTCACCGTAACCCCTCTCCAAACCCTCCACTCCACCCACAGTCAAAAAGACCTTTCAAAACACAAATCTATGTCCGACATTCCCTTGCTTAAATCCTTAAGCAGCTCCTATCACCAAATAGGTCAACAGTGAGTTTAATGCTGGGTCAACCTAACTGATTTATAGGTTTCAAAAGTGCAGTTCAATGCAAATGATTTACTTATTTAAATACACTCAAGGAGGCCATGGCCTCCTCCCCTGTAAATACACCCAACACGTATTATAATCTGGTATTGACATCTGTCTGTCCCACCAGACACCAAGGTATGGTACAGCACACTGAGTGAGTAGTAAACCTCCACTGAGCTGGAGTGAAGGTTTCTACCCTCTACCACCTACCTCCCCTCACCCCCTGGATCCATTCTCCTCCCCTCACAGAATGAAGCCATCCTGGGTGGGTGGCAGTGTGTCTCCCTGCAGGACACGATCTAGAAGTCTGGGGCAACAGGAGGCCCTAACCCTGCCCAAAGGACTAGACGTAAGACAGACGCCTTCACAGTCGCAAAGGCCCTCCACAAGCTCAGAGGATGGAAAGAGGGTCCCAGACCCCTTTCAAGTCTGTCACCTGATTTCTGGTCAAGCTTGCTATTTTTGGCCAACCATCTAATACCTCACACCTTCTTCCTAGTTTAAGTTTGATGCCCACTTTAACTAAACTAAGAAGTCTCAAACATTTGATAACAGGACATCTAACTACTCTTAAAGAGCTTTTTATATGAGTAACACTTATCAGTATTTTCAATCTTAGAGGCTAAAACCAAAAAAAAAAAGAATAATACATTTCCTTGTTAATTTATTTAAAAATTATACTTATTACATTTTCAATAAATATTTATATGAAAAATAACTATATTTTCAAAAAATTGTTAGACAAGTGACATTGTTTTCTGAACATCTCTTTAATGTCAGCCTTAATAGAAAACAGCTGACCTCTCACATGCTACACTCAATCCGTTGTGATATGTTGTTCTACATATGTGAGAAAAATATGGACTAAAAAAGAAATATAGTTGGAAAGGACAGGAGTATCAGAATAGCCAATAATTGGACATATTCTTCTTTGATATTATGTCAAAACTCAGTATTTGGTAGTTTCTTAAAGGTCTACTGCAATCTATCTGAACAGAATAGAAAATGTAATCTATCCAAAACCACAGCCATGACTTTTTACACTCTATTATGTTAAAATCCATTGGCCCAACTTTGGATCTTTTACCCATGGATGATTTTATAATATCATGAATCAGTCACTTGAAAATATTGGTTCACTGAATTATGCAGATGTTCCAAGTGTGAAACACATTTCATTCTACAATATAAAAGCAAACTGTATTCATTAACACCCCCATCACCTCATCAGAAACATCTTCACATACTGGGAAGCTGGGCACCGCACAGTGGCCAATACAGGTGTTCTGCAACTCTCATTCTCACTTGAGAGCTTAAATCTTACCACTGGCAACAAATAAAGTGAAGCTAACTCAATTTATCTTTGAGAAACTATCTGCCAGAACCCAAGCCTGACCGGCCTGCCAGCCTCCTCCAGGTACAGCTTGCGTTCCGGGAAGGGCTGCGGCTGGCGGCCCCAGCAACCACAGATGCTCTTCCTCCAACAACCACACCTAGGATCAAAGAGGTGTGTGCTAAAGAGCCAAGACTTAAGAAAACTAATCATTTTAATGCCTTATGAAGGGCATTCTGAAGTGAAACTGGAAGCTTTTTTTACTGTGAGTGCACGGTGATGAAGAAAACAATAACCACCAGCCCAGTCTGACACCACCGTCTGGATTCGCACTCGGGCACCAGCAGTTTCACCCACCATCACCTCTGCACCATCAATGCCCCTGTCAACATGAGGAAAAGACCAATAGGCCAACAATGATGAGTGGTGCTTCAGGAACCCAGGCGAGCGCACCGTGAGAACAGCTGGGCTGTGTCATCAGCATCGCCATCCGTTACTGCTCTGGGGCTAGTGCACGGTCTGCATCCCCGCACCACCAGCCCCTCATCTTCCCCACGTTTTTGTTTCAGACTCCCTGGTCTCTGAACAGGAGGCTTCCAGTGGAGTGGAGGCACTGTGATACACTTTTGGTTGTTTCTTTTTACCTGGGCTTTGTTTCTCAGATTTCGCTTCTTCTGTTGGAGCCCTGAAATGATGTCCCTGCAGGCCAGCCTATTAATCAAGCCTCAGTTTCCTCATCAATCACATGGAGGTAACAATCCCTGCTATTGAGTCTTAAAAGACATAATCTGTGTGGAAGTCCTTTGTGAGTGATTCATTTTTTCACCAGTACTTTTTAAAAATAACTTTATTTTTTATTTATTCATTTACTTTGGCTGTTTTGGGCCTTCGTTGCTGCTTGGGCTTTTCTCTAGTTATGGAGCGCAGGTGGCTACTGTCTAGTTGCAGTGGGTGGGTTTCTCACTGCAGTGGCCTCTCGTTTTGGAGCACGGGCTCTACGGCACGTGGACCCAGTAGCTCCCACTTGTGTGCTCCAGAGCCCAGGCTCCATAGTTGTGGGGCTCGGGCTTGTGGCTCCATGGCATGTGGGATCTTTCCAGATCAGGAATCGAACCCGAATCTCCTGCATTGGCAGGCAGATTCTTCACCACTGAGCCACTAGGGAAGGCCCTCATCAGTACATTTTTACTGAAACGCTACTGTGTACCAAGCACCATCCTTTATGACAGTGGAGACAAGGTCTTTGCTTTATGATAAAAAGATAATTTCTGGGGATGGAGTATGAAGAAAAATATCAGAGACATAAAGAGAGATCCTGAGCCATTGGGGAGCTGCTTAAGATGGGGTGATCAGGGAAGGTCTCTGAGAAAGTGACCTAGACGCTGGCTACAAACCACAAGAAAGAGCCGACTGTGCAAAGGTGAGATGGAAGAGCATTCCAGGCCTTTCCATTCAAGAAGCAGAAAAGGCAGGCGGGACCAGATTATGAAGCTTTGTGAACCAGGGTGGCTTCTCTGTTCTACTCCAAGTACTAGGAAGCCAGGGAGAGGCCTAGTAAGGAAGTGACAGGATCTGATTTATACTTTAACAAGATCCCTCCGACCACTATGTGAAGAATAAGTTGTCAAAGTTCCCTGGTGGTCCAGTGGTTAAGAATCCACCTGCCAATGCAGGGGACATCAGTTCCATTCCTGGTCCAGAAGATTCCACGTGCTGCATCGCAATACTGAAGCCTGAATGCCTAGAGCCTGTGTGCCCCAACAAGAGAAGACATCACAATGAGAAGCCTGTGCACCGCAACAAAGAGTAGCCCCTGCTCATCACAGCCAGCCCTGCACACAGCAAAGAAGATCCAGTGCAACCAAAAATAAATGAAAAAAAAAATTTTAAGAGTAAATTGTAGGGCAAGAGAAGACACAAGGAGACCAGTCAGGACATGATTCTAGCTGTCCAGATGAAACATGGTAATTGCCTGGACTGGGCTCACAGCAGTGGAGACAAAATGAGGTAGTCCAGTACAGAATACACTCTGGAGGCAAAGCTGACAGGTCCTACTGATGAAACGGATTGTACAAAGAGGAGAGGAAGAGGAAATAATTACGAATCTAATTACGAATAAATTCCAGATGTACAGGTTGAAACAGCTGAGTGGGTGGTGAAGGCAGTCTGTTGTGATGGAGAAAACCAAGGCAAAGCAGGCAGCCAGGTACCTGAGACAGGAGTCAAGGCATGTAGACGGCACGTAAAACCATGAGACTAGATGAGGTCAGCTAGCAAGGGGCATACAGAATAAAGAGATCTCCAAGGTCAAGTTCCCAGGTACTACACACTCTGCTGTCAACCACAAAGGAGTCTGAGGAGGACCAATTAGTGACCTCAGAGGAAAACCTGGAGTTTCAGGAAGACATAGATGCAAGTGAGGGAAAAGCTTTATGAAGGAGGGAGTGGTCCACCCTGGAATGCTGCCAAGAAGTTGAAAAGATAGAGACAGAGAAGTGACATTTAGGTTTAGCAACAAATAATCACCATGTAGAAGGACAGCCTGAGTGGCATGAAGGGAGTCTAAATGGAATAGATTGAGAGGATTCAAAGTGAGGAAACAGGGAGTAAGAAAGAGTTGTAAAGTATTACTACGTAGCCTTGCTCCAAAGACAACCTAAATATTTGACTGTCCACATAACAGTTTAATGTAATCTACTCAGCTTCCTCCATGGTTTATTCAAGTTTGGCTACAAAGCAAGGTGACTAAGTCTAAAGACTGGTTTGGGAAATGGTTTCATCATTTTATAGCTATATCTCTTGCACACTTGCAGGTACAGTGTGTCTGCTGATGGTTTTCTTTCAGAGCAGTAGCTCTCATGTTCCTGGACTCCATGCCACACATGCAAGGTAAAGATTCATCTGAGACCAATTATATCCACATGCCCACTTTCTAGAAAATGAACTCTGTGATAACGATGAAGTATCACAGTAAAACCCAAATGGGGGAGTTCTACACAAATCTGTTTTAGCCATAGGTCCGTGAATGATTCATTTTTGAACTGTAATTCATATGTCTAGTTATTTGAAAATCACAAATCAAAAATGCCATCGATGCATATACACATTTACTACACAAAGAAGTAACTAAAAAACCAACTTGATAATTTGATAATAACAGTACTGAACTAACAGTAACTTAGTAATTAAAATGCAACAATAGTGGCATCTGAAAACCAGAAATGATTTAACACCAAGATTGCAGGAATTCCAAATAAGAGTGTACTGTAATTCTGTGAGGATGCCAAATACTGAGCGGCAGAAAACTTGGAGTTGTTACTCAACTTTGGTAAAGTTGTCCATTTTAGGAACACTTAACAACTCCACTAAATAGGACACCAGCAAGAAACTGCTTATACATATACAGTAAAAGTATGTGGACTTGCCTGCGGATCACAGGAAAAAGCAATGATTGAGTCTGCATTTAGGGCAATCGATGGTGCACCAGAAGTGGTCTACATTGGTCCGCATATAGGACAACTGGACCCACACCTGCTGCTTTTTGACAACGCTGCACCATCAGACTGCTGGAGACCACCCCAGCACAGGGAAACAGTCTGGCCTGGATGCCCATGTGCTCAACAGTCCTAGAATCTTGAAATCACATATAGGTACCCCTTGGCCAGAGCCAGCCCCACAGATACACTGCTTCATGGTTTATAATATTTCAAGTCGTTCCAATATTTTAAAATTGGAAAACCTTACATTAAAAAAAAAGTTTTCTGGCTTCTCAAAGAAAAGAAAGAGAAAGGGAGACCTGGCCAGGCTCAGCTGCCCCTTGAGCTGCACCCTGTGCTCTTCGGAGCCCCACTGATCCCACCCTCCAGAAAGTCAGAAACGAGTCAAACCTCAGCTGCAATTTGTCTCTGAATCTGCACCATTATTCTCCTTCTACCTGGCTTTTTTATACTACCTCTCAACTCTCAGCATCATTTGGATTTGCACCCTTCGTCCCAGTAGAATGTACTGAAAAAGCCCCCTGAGGGTCTAACCAGGGAAAAGAGACTACAAGGATGGCCAGATGCCAAGTTCTCAGAAACAACTAAAAAGGTTAGCTGCTGATATTTTTTCTTTATTAAACAACTTGCAAAGGCTGGATACTTTCTCAGCTAGCTCTAAGTCACAATCTCAGTAACTACTCAGACTCCCAAAACTTTTCTTCCTCTTAATAACCTATGAGTAGCTTATCAGGGAATGTTGATCATTCACAAGTTGTTTTAAATAAAAGGTCAAAAATGAATCCATTAATCAGTTTTGAACAGTTTAAGTATGTTTTAAACCTGTTTAACAGTTTAGGAAAACTACATTTCAAAAGAAAAAAAAAAGCCCTTCAATTAGAATGAAAAAAGATTTCAGTTACTTTTTAGAATAAATCTTTTCATATATGGACAGCAACCACAAAAGCTTTAAACCACGTAATTAGTACTAAAGCGGAATAAGACAGACTTTATACAATCTTTTCCAATGACCATCTCTGTTACTCCCTAAACTACTTTTGGATGAAACAGATTTTCCTGACCTTTTGGGCATGCTCAGTAGCTCAGTCCTGTCTGACTGCAATCTCATGGGCTGTAGCCCACCAGGCTCCTCTGTCCACGGGATTTTCCAGGCAAGAATAATGGAGTGTCACTTCCTTCTCCAAACCTTTTGAAGGTACGCCAAATAACAACTGAAGCACTAGTTACTAGTGACTGAATAACTAAAATTACCATAAGGGTAATTGTATCTATGTTCAACATCATATACTGAAAACAACCATCTTATATAAGCATATCCATCAGCCCAGAGCAAGCACACTACATGATAATACCAACTACCCTTCTTAGGCTAAGAAGTTCAAATAAATAAAGACAGTCTTGAAGCAGAAAACAAAACACAAAAAGACAAATTATAAATATGTATGGGTGACAGAGTCCCACCCTTTTGCTCTGGAGACCAGGAAATAGATGGTGGTTGAACAAAATTGACTTTCTTTCCTAGCAGCCTGGGTCACTATCCACATTCCAACACCATAAGGAACCACTACTAGACCCAAGTTCCAACTCCTCATACTCTACTATTAGAGAAATTCTGCCTCCAAGTAACAGTAACAGGACATGACATAAAAGGAGCAAAGCCTAGATTCAAGACAAATTGCTTAGAAGGCTTTGGTAAAGTTCATTGTAACTTTAAAACAACTTTGCATTAATTTGTTACTAGCTGAACATTTGCCAGTAATCTTGTTTCCTAGCATACTATATTAGACTTCTGCATTCTACCTAGCTTGGACCAAAAAAAAAAGTAATCTAGCTACTAAAAGTAGACCTACCACGTGGGGACAAATATTACATCCCAAGTTGTCTTTCCTCTAAGTGTTAACAGTACTAAGTATATCCAAAAAAGCATGCAAATACTTGCAACGCTGTATTTTCTAACTTGTGTAACTTTCATTGTCTGAATTAGAACTTCCTTTGAATCTAATTAACACTATCCAGTGAATAACTACTAACCAAAACAGCCTTTTCCATTTACAACCAAAACTGGAGTCTGAAATGATTTGTGCTTTTTAGTTGACCGGCAACATGTGTCTGGGAAAAAATATCGCCGCTCTATCAAGGACATACTTCTGGCTCTGAACTTTCTTGAAAAAACTACCCAGGTCCAAGGGGCGCAGGCGCTATCCACTTACCCGATCCTTCATCCTCCAGCTCTGAGCTAGGGATTTGGAGCCTTCGATTTTCTCACAGTGCCTCTTTTTCATAAAAGCCAAAGGCAGGTTCCAGTCTGTAAGGTCAGCTTCATCTTCCTCCCCGAGTCCCAAGAGAGGCGACTGCAGCATCTCGGACTCCATGAGCGGGGGAGGGGGTGGGGGAGTCCTGGGCAGCAAACGCTCGAGAACCTCCAGCCTTGAAAACTAGTGTGTACCAGAATGGGTGAAATAAGAAACAGAAAAGGGGGAAGAAGAAAAAGAAATGGGTGGAGAGAGTGTGGAGACCCTCACTCAGGCAAAGTCTGAGATTCTTCTAACTCTGCGCGGGAAGTCGGAGGGGGTGGCAAGAAGGGTGGGAAATGAGGGAACCAAGAGGCTCCGCACAGACACACACACGCCCCCAGTTCCCAAGCCACCGGCTGCTTCTGAGGGCGTCAGTTCCCAGAGGGGCTGCGAGCGGAGCTGTCAAAGGCGTGCGAGACTCCAGGCCTCACGATGACCCTGCTCTCGGCCTCCAACGTCTCAGCCGATCCGAGGACAGGCAGGCCGCCAGCTCTTGGTGCCGATTCGCCGACTGGGCTGAGGTCTTCGGCCGAGGGGATGAGGTTCAGAGCGCCTGAGGTCTCCTGCAGCCACTCTCAGCCCTGCGGGTCGCGCACTTGCCGGAGCTGCTGCAACCAGAGCCAGGACCGGCCCATCGTGCTCGCCCGCAGCCGGCTCCTCAGCCCTGGGTCCGCGCGGCCTGGCCGGTTCTGGCCTCCAGCCCTATGGCTCTCGCCCGTCTGAGAACGAGTCTTGAGAGACAGGCTACACAGAGCTGCGGAAAAGACGGGTAATGTGGGCTTATTGGGTTTGGGGAGTTTTGCCCTCTGGTTTCAAGCTACAGTGAAACTCCGCTCATCAGCACATCAAGGAGGACGCCATATTGCCAAGACCCAGCATGCAGCGCGATCTACGGCGTGGGTAACAAGCCAAACTTCTTCAGAGCGTTCCGGCCGCGCTTCCCAAGAGGCAACGAGAGAAGTCTCCGCCCCCCTGTTACCATCGTTACCACAATTCAGCTTGCTAGTTTATAGCTTTTCGTTCAATAGATGCGTCACATCAAAGTCAGTCCTATAAATGAAACTGTGTTAATTTAATTAATTTTGAAAAAATCTTTATTATTACGAGTAGACCTACATCCTTCTGAAATTAAAGGAATCGACCCCTTGTTTTTTCCAGATTTTGAAAAAGTAAAATTCTTCCGAAAGAATCATTGATAATATTACAAAGGAATATAGTATCGGACGCGCGGTTGGGAGGAGATGTACTATCCTCCACAGTATCAATCAGATTCTTTTTCTTTTTAAGGAACACTGAGCGAAAAAATTAATTTTGACAATTGTAATTTTTTGTTTAATCCATTTATTTTCTGAGCGGTTTATTCTTGTTTGAATGTAGCTTTACTTAAAAACAACTAAAAGCTATAGATCTCTACGCGTGGATCGCCTCCTGCACTACTTTATTGCTCTATTCCGTAAACATTCCGTGTTTACAGTGTGTGAGAGTGTGTCCATGCAAAGGGAATATAAACCCCAAGCAGCATGCAATGCCTGTCTTCAATAAACATAGTGCCTAGTGAGACACACATGTAACCATTAGATAAAGTATGGCGGGGGGGGGGGGGGGGGGCGGCGCGGCGGCGGTGCAGGAAGATTGGCAGGTAGGCTGGTCTTCCCCTCTGCATTTAGGCTTTGAGGTAAGGCCCACGTGTATCTGCGTCTCAACTGTATCACTTTCCATGCCTGTGACAACCTTGGTCCATTCCTTAACTAGTTCAGCCTCACTTTCTTCAACTATAATCTGGGTTAATATAATACCCACCTTGAAGGGTAAAATTAACCTGTGTAGGAGTCTGGTATATGGTGAGTGTCCAATACAATGCCAGCAATGATGGGTGTATACTAGAGGGAAATCCAGCAGCCCTGTGTGCTTTGTTAATCTAAAAGAATCAGGCTCTCAAAGAGACCCTCTTTCTCAGTATGGTTTCCTAGGGCTTTGACACGATGTCAAAGTCCATATCAAAATCCCGAGGGCAGTATTTCCCTGGCGGTCCAGTGGTTAAGATTTTGTCTTCCAATGGAGGGGGTGCAAGTTCAATCCATGGTTAGGGAGCTAAGAGTCACATGCCAAATGGCCAAAATACCAGAACATAAACAACAGAAACAATATTGTAACAAATTCAATAAAGACTTTAAAAATGGTCCACATAAAATAATAATAATAATAATTTTTTAAAGATAACTGATTTAACCAAAATCCAAACAGCATTTGTGTTCCTTTCAACATCTGAGTAAATAGTGCAATCCAAAATCATTCTCACCTAGCACATAGCAGGCATTTAATTAAAATTCTTGGATTAAAACATTACCATTCTAAACATTTGTTCAGTTATTACATCCTCATGAGCCCCATTCTCCCATGAAAACTCAAGGCAAATTCACCAGACACAATATCTTCCTTTTTCCTTGCTCTCAATGTTGGCAAAATGTCCCCCACTGTCATCAGCAGAGGCTTCAGGACTGCAGGGTCCTGAGAAGATCCCGCTCTCACCTAAGGGCAGTGTAACTCCAGCTCTGCCTGTCACCTGCAGCATACAACAGTGAAGGCCAAGGTCCCCAGGCACTCTTTCAGGAAGTCTCAGCTACAGGAGAGTGGCAGCATTAAGCCCATTCATTCCCAACTAGCCCTGTGACATGGGCATCAGTGAAAGTCACTCAGTCATGTCCGACTCTTTGCGACCCCATGGACTACAGTCCATGGAATTCTCCAGGCCAGAATATTGGAGTGGGTAGCCTTTCCATTTCTCCAGGGGATCTTCCCAACCCAGGCATTGAACCCAGGTCTCCTGCATTGCAGGCTGACTCTTTACAAGCTGAGCCACAAGGGAAGCCCAAGAATACTCTAAGTGGGTAGCTTATCCCTTCTCCAGCGGATCTTCCGGACTCAGGAATCGACTGGGGTCTCCTGCATTACAGGCACATTCTTTACCAACTGAGCTATCAGGGAAGCCTGTGACATGGGAAAGCCACTTAATGTGCGTGGGAATTTCCTGACCTATGAAGTATGTCACCTGGGGAAATCCACGCAGCTTGTCTGACATTCTAAGTGAAGGTAGTAGTGGAGCCGGTGGAACCCAAACGTGGCAGGTTGTCAGAATTACCTGGGAAATGATTTTAAAATTAATTTGCCTGAGTCCCAGCTCAGACATACTGAATCATGGGGAAAGGGAGGACAGAGATTCAGAATCTCTATTTTTTAATCAGATAACCCTGACAATAATTTAAAATCAGTCAGATTTTAAAATCAGCCAGTGTCCAGGGGACACTGGACAATATTCTCGCTAAGGATATCAGGCAATAGTCTCCTCCAGTGATTCCATTCCAGCCTAGTGGTGGACCCTCAATAACTGTTTGTACTGAATTGGGGTGGGTTGCCATGCCCTCCTCCAGGGATCTTCCACAGGATCCCGTTTCTTACGTCTCCTGCATTGGCGGGCGGGTTCTTTACCACTAGTGCCACCTGGGAAGCCCCAAATAAATGAAACAATTATCCAATCTTTCATCTATTACATCAGAACAAGACTCACCCTCTCCCCTGAACTACATTACGAAACACCCTCTAGTGTTTTACAAATGTGACCCCAGAACCTAGAGACATTTGGGGTCCATGTACTGGACTGAGGATTTGATACATACATTCTGTCCCCAACCCACCACCAATTCCTAAAGAATTTCCAGTCTCTGCCCTCCTCTGTCCACAGTCTTCACATCTGAGACAAGAAAACTTTTATTTTTTGGCCTCACAGCTGGCAGGATTTTAGTTCCTCCACGAGGGATCGAACTCACATCCCTTGCTTTGGAAACACAGAGTCTTAATCACTGGACCACCAGGGAAATCCCAGGCAAGAGAAACTTAAAGGTGAACCTCCAAGGACACTTCAGCATCAAAATTCTGTTATTCATGTAAAAACCAGAAAGGGGCTGGTGAAAGCCCAACTCCCAACCTGAAGGTTCAAGAAGGGGCTTGAATCATTTCACATTTAAAAGAAACCTCTTCCCAGTGTTGTCATGAGAGACTCTATTCGAGTCCCAGATAAGCATTTGGAAGCTTGACTCCAGGTTTCTGGAAGGCAGGGAACGCCGATGACTAATGACAGGCTGGAAATTCAAGGGCTAACGTTTCTCACCTGGGTGATCTCATTACCGCGGCGTGTGATCCGCAGCCGCTTGGGCCTGCAGTTTGGGTTCCCAATGTCTCCAATTCCTCACAAGCAAGGACATCTCCTGCTTGCCACAAAGCCTCTAAATAAGATACTTTAATCATGAAAACAAGTTCTACAAATCTCAAAAAATGTGTGAAACCTGATTTGATTCGAGCTGTGGAAGGGGAGAGGGTGTTGATGATATCCCGCTGGGAGTGAACATCAAGCTGCAATGTGGAACTGGGAGAGAGAAAGGGCTTTTAGGACCAGCTCTGATGTGAAACATAGCAACTAAACCACCACCACCACCACTGATGTGAAACAAACAATAACCTTTGACCTTCAGGTACAGAAAGGGGAGTGCTATGTGCCAAGTTGCTTTAGTCATGTCCAACTCTTGGCGACCCTATAGACTGTAGCCCACCAGACTCCTCCTCTGTCCATGGATTCTCCAGGCAAGAATACTAGAATAGGTTGCCATTTCCCCCTCAGGGGATCTTTCCGATTCAGGGCTCGAATTCGTGTCCCTTATGTCTCCAGCATTGGCAGGTGGGTTCTTTACCACTAGCACCACCTGGGAAGCCCAGAAACGAGGGATCTTGTCTTATAATATGAAGGTGGAGCAGAAGACCCCTTAAAACCCTAAATCTCAGATTATTTGGCAACCAGAAGCCAAAGAAACTGCAAAATGAACAAAGAACAAATATAAATAAAACCTGAGTGTGTGGGTCAAATACAACACAGGTCAGGGATAAATCTAGGGGCAAATTTGGGAGAACAGCCATGGCAGGGAGAGGGTCTGAATAGATGCCTCGGGAACACAGCACGTTGCCCAGGAAGAACCAAGGAGGCTGGGTTTTCACAGCCTCCAAGCTCAGCGGCTGGCTCATCTTCTCTCAAAACACAAGACCATCATAGCCGAGGTATTCCATTTGCAGCAGGATAGCCTGCGTTCCATCCTCCAATATTGCAGTTCCTCTGCTAAATCAATCAAGGGCATTGAATGTGTTTTGTCATCAAGAATCAGAAGCAAGCCTGGAGGTCAAGCAACTTGAGAAAACCGGGTGCTTCGCTGAGTTATTGTTTTCCATGCAGGGAGACAGGCCAGCTCCTCTCCTTTCCAGAGAAGTCTGTGCTTAGCTTAAAAGAAACCAAAATAGATATAAAGTACTTTGCTTTTTGTCTGAGCATCATTACTCTGTTTTTAGCAGACTCCAAGCCACCCCTCTCTGCAGGTCAGATGTTTTGTTGACAGCAAAGTGAGAAGAGAGAAAGAGAAGTAACATCACCCACAGTCAGAGACACAGGCTGCAAGAACCCAAATGAACCTGCCTCTCTCTCTGCCCATCCCACCGTCTAAAGATACGGCAGTGTTTGCGTATGCAATTTCACCTCCTATTGCACATCTTTCTATTTTATGTACTAATTTTTTTTACAAGTAAGTAAGATTGAGCAAGTAAGGTTTAGAGATGCAGAAACAAACGTTATTCCATTTTTTTAAGGCTTCCCTAGTGGCTCAGTGGTAAAGAATCCACCTTCCAATGTAGGAGACACAGGTTCGATTCCTGATCCAGGAAGATCCCACATGTCGAGGAGCAACTAAGTTCTTGCATCACAAATATTGAGCCTGTGCTCTGGAGCCTGGGAGCCGCAACAACTGAGCCAGCATGCCTAGAGCCTGTGCTCCAAAATAAGAGAAACGATCGCACTGAGAAGCCTGCACACCCCAACCAGAGAGCAGTCCCCGCTTGCCGCAACCACAAAAACGCCTGCACGGCAACAAAGACTCAGCATAGCCAAAAATAAGTAAATAAGTATTTTTTTAAAAAACGGGGGTGATCCCTGAGTAGCAGGGGGATATGGTAAAAGATGTCTCTTAGTAAATAAAGTTCACCCGCTATCCACACTTCTTTCAGAATTGAGAATGTTTGCCTATCCTCAGCCTTGAAGAGCCAGCTCATAAGGAAACACAAAAGAAAGGGAACAGAAGTGGATCCATCACTCCCAGACCTTTCCTTCCCACTCTGGAGGCTGTCTGTGGAGCGGGGTGAAGAGCTGTCTGGGGACCCTAGAATTGGGAGCAAGATGAGGAGTGATGGAGTTGGAAGGAAACATGCCTCTGACTCAGTTGGGCTTGGCTTGCAACACAGGCCATGAGCTCCAAGTCTTCCCCGGGCCAGACACTACGATCCACCGCTCTTGTGAGAAGGGACAAAAGCCAGTGTCTTTCCCGGGTCACAAGTTCATTTATGTGAGCCTCTTCTTCCTCTCTCAAGACCCAGAAGTAGAATCGCTGAGATATGGTCTATGCCCAGGGCAGATAGAGTGTTCCAAAAGAAAAAAGAGGGAGAAAAGGAAAGCTTTTATGATAGAGTCAATATTGAAAAAAAATTTGTTAGCCAATCAAAAATATGCAAACGGAATTTTGTAACCTTTTATTTTAATAACATTGCTTACAATAAGATTCTACTTTTTATGAAAACACAAATAATATAACCACTGTCTCTTTATAAATTCCCCACTTATTATTTTATATAATATGCACATCTCACCAATGATTCTCAGGTTCTCAGCGAGCATGAGGTCCTGGGGGAGCCAAGGCTAACCCAGCCATTGCCCCTGCCTTTAATAGAGGGGATTAGAGACTGTTTCAGTAACTAAAATACTGCAATCCTGAGAGTGAATGTTTGTGGAGAGCCAAGTCCCTTTCATGGGAATTAACTCCTTTAATCCTCCTAATAACCTCCGTTAAGGTTCCTGTTTTAGATCCATTTTACCAGTAAGAAACTTGAGGCAGAGAACAGTTAAATAGCTGTCCTCAAGATCTCCCTGCTGGCCTGGGCTGGGTCAGAGTCCAACCAGCGTGTCTCAGGCCAGGACTTGGGAGGCATGAGAATCTCCTCAGGCCCCTGGGAGTCCCAAAGACCAAAGTTCAAATCCTCACTCTGGTGTTTCTGTGTCCTGAGGTCCTGGGAGAGGTGCTGAATGTACCCCAGCCCCAGTTTCATGTGTAAAATAGGGAAAGTAATAGTTTCTGTTTTGTAGCACTATTATGGGGTTCTCTGGCGGCTCAATGGTAAAGAATCCGCCTGCCAATGCAGGAGACACAGGTTTGATCCCTGGGTCAGGAAGGTCTCCTGGGGAAGGAAATAGCAATGCTACAGGAGGTGGTGATCAAAACCATCCTCAAGAAAAAGAGAAAAGAAGAGAAGGAGAAAAGGAAAGGTACACCCATCTGAAAAGGCAAAGGAGAAAAGGAAAGGTACGCCCATCTGATTTGGAGAAGGAAATGGCAACTAAATCCAGTGTTCTTGCTTGGAGAATCCCAGGGACGGGGGAGCATCATGGGCTGACGTCTATGCCACAGAGTCAGACACGACTGAAGTGACTTAGCAGCAGCAGCACCAGTATTTTAGCCTGGGAAATACCACGGACAGAGGAGCCTGTTGAGGCTGCAGTCCATGGGGTCTCAAAAGAGTCTGACATGACTTGTAGCTGTTGTTTAGTCACTCAGTCCTGTCCGACTCTTTTGCAACCCCATAGACCACAGCCTGCCAGACTCCTCTGTCCAAGGGATTTCCCAGACAAGAATACTGGAGTGTGTTGTTATTTTCTTCTCCAGGGGATCTTACTGATGCAGGGATCCAACCAGCGTCTCCTGCATTGGCAGGCAGGTTCTTCACTACTGAGCCACCAGGGAAGCCCTGGATATGACTTAACGACTAAAACAAACAAACAAGAGATGTTTTTTAAGTGTCAAATCAACTAGTGCCAGGCACACAATAAGCACTCAATAAAGGCTGTTTTTATTAACAAGCTGCTATAAGAATAAATTTCATCTAGGGTGATTAAAAAGGCTTCATGGAAAACACAGCATATGTGCCTGAGCCTCAAAAGTGGATTTCTTCTTTTTTTTTTTTTTGAATAATTTAAATTGGGTTTTTTTCCAAATGAAAAGTTTACACTTGGGATGAGAAGGCAAGGTCAGAATGGGATGTCTCGTTCTTCACAGGAGATGTCAGTGGATCAGAACGTAAGCTGATTTTTAAAGAGTAAAGAAAGACACTGTAAACATGCCATGTAGAAATGCTGGTCTGAATGTCAGAAGAAACAGCCCAACATTTGGACCATGTGCTCCAAGGGCACGGACCACCACCCTCCCTGCATTATAATCCCAGAAGTATTATTGGACATTTTAAACAGTATCACATAGTATTTGACAACTTTTCTTAAATTTTAAAAATTAAAGTAATAAATATTTGTTGGAGGAAATTGGAAAATGTCAAAAAGAATGAAGGAAAAAAAATCAAAATTACCCATCAGTTCACAGTCCAGGTTTCCCATAAACTGTTTCCATTTTATGTATTTCCTTTCTGCCTTTTCTTTCTGCCATACATATATTTAAAATTATATTTGCTTATTACATTTAAAAGTAACATTATTCTGAAACATTATTTTGAAGGTAAACACTTTTAATTCTATTGCACACATAACTGCTCTTAATATTTTTTTGTATAGCCTTTCAGTATATATTATAAATGGACATACTTATTTGTAAGGTTTTACAAAAAAGAATCATTCAATTTTATATAAACACTATGTAACAAAACATTTCATTTTGTGACTTTTCACATAGCAGAAACATTTTCCCCAGTCTATACTTCCTAGCTTTCTGCAAATCAACATCATTCATGGTTGCATGTACCCCCAGCACAGAAAGTAACTGAAAAATGTGGAGGGGTGACCCACAGAGAAGGATTTTAATTTAAAAAATTTTTTTATCATGGGCTCCACCCTTGGGGCCACTGCCTTTAAGTCAGGACTTTCTCAACAGGCTAGAACTTTGATTACAAAGATAGAAGGCAAACACCCTCCCATTCCAAAAATGTTTTTGGAATCATTTGGAATCATTTACAAATCATTTCCAAAAACGTCCTTAGGGATCTTGTGGCTTTTGGAAACTTTGGAAGGCTCTTAAGTATTTTAGTATTAATTAGAATAATTATTGTAATAACAATGGCTATCATAGCATACTTCCTAAAGGCCAAACCCTGTTCTAAGCACTTCACACATTTTAACTCAATATCTACAACACACCTATTGCCCCATTTTACAGATAAGGAAGCTGAGGCCAAGGCAAGGCTACACAGCTAACAAGTGACAGTATGTGGATTCAAACCAGCAGATTCCCAAATTTTGCTACATCAGAATCACCTGGGAGGTGGGGGATCTTTAAAGGTCTAATGTTCAGGCTCAGCAGTCTGGAGCCCCCAAGTATTCCCAGTGCTGAGAAATGAGGGACCCATGTCCTCAAGGCCTAAGTTGTTCCTTTTTTTTTTTTTTTGCATTTATTAGTATTTTTTAGTTTTTGGCTGTGCCTTGTGGCATGCAGGATCTTAGTTCCCCAAACAGGGATGGAACCAGTGCCCCCTGCAGTGGAAGCATGGAGTCTTAACCACTGGACCACCTAGGAAGTCCCAAGGCCTGAGTTATTAGCCACTGTGTTAACCACACCCAGGGGCTTATTTCCAGCTTGCTGGTGCCAGCATGGAGGCAGTGACACGGTCTTGTGAAAAAGCGTGATTTGGTCCAGCTTTGGAGAAATGTGCTGTTGTGGTATCTAGGCTGTGCCACCTATAGTTGTGGGTGAGGGCTGCTCTAAAACTGGGAGCAAGCTGGCCAGAGAGGGCTCATGGTGGGCTGGATTAGGTCTTGGCGGGTGACTGGGTATCCTGGTTTCCTGGGGCAGCCTGGGCTGTGCCTTCTGCCTCAACATGTTATTAACAGTGCTCTCTTACATTCCCTAAATGTCCTGGTTTGGATGACAAACTACAGTCACCCTAGCTTTACCAGCTCTCATGGGACCCTATACTTTCTACTCATGGCATATAGGATCAGAGATCAGAACAGATCAGTCGCTCAGTCGTGTCCGACTCTTTGCGACCCCATGAATCTCAGCATGCCAGGCCTCCCTGTCCATCACCAACTTCCAGAGTTCACTCAGACTCACGTCCATCGAGTCAGTGATGCCATCCAGCCATCTCATCCTCTGTCATCCCCTTCTCCTCCTGCCCCCAATCCCTCCCAGCATCAGAGTCTTTTCCAATCAGTCAACTCTTCGCATGAGGTAGCCAAAGTACTGGAGTTTCAGCTTTAGCATCATTCCTTCCAAAGAACACCCAGGGCTGATCTCCTTTAGAATGGACTGGTTGGATCTCCTTGCAGTCCAAGGGACTCTCAAGAGTCTTCTCCAACACCACACTTCAAAAGCATCAATTCTTCGGTGCTCAGCCTTCCTCACAGTCCAACTCTCACATCCATACATGACCACAGGAAAAACCATAGCCTTGACTAGACGAACCTTTGTTGGCAAAGTAATGTCTCTGCTTTTGAATATGCTATCTAGGTTGGTCATAACTTTTCTTCCAAGGAGTAAGCGTCTTTTAATTTCATGGCTGCAGTCACCATCTGCAGTGATTTTGGAGCCCAGAAAAATAAAGTCTGACACTGTTTCCACTGTTTCCCCATCTATTTCCCATGAAGTGGTGAGACGGGATGCCATGATCTTCGTTTTCTGAATGTTGAGCTTTAAGCCAACTTTTTCACTCTCCTCTTTCACTTTCATCAAGAGGCTTTTCAGTTCCTCTTCACTTTCTGCCATAAGGGTGGTGTCATCTGCATATCTGGTTATTGATATTTCTCCTGGCAATCTTGATTCCAGTTTGTGTTTCTTCCAGTCTGGCGTTTCTCATGATGTACTCTGCATATAAGTTAAATAAGCAGGGTGACAATATACAGCCTTGACGAACTCCTTTTCCTATTTGGAACCAGTCTGTTGTTCCATGTCCAGTTCTAACTGTTGCTTCCTATGTTTATTTTGAAGTCCTTTTTCCTAACTAATAGAAGCTCCATGAAGACAGGGACCATGTCTTCTGATTCTGCCCCGCAGGCAGCACAGAGCCTGGTTGGGTGGCAGACACACCGGAAGTGTCTGTTGAATGACTCAGATGAGCAAGACCCCAAGGAGTCATGACTGGGGCTGTGCTGGTCGGATGAACACTAGGCACAGACACACTGACCACACTTTAGGGCCACACCAGCTACTGTTACCCCAAAACTGGGTTTGCCTCTTGGTGGGTGTCAAGCCAAAACTCACAACCAATCTAAGAGCAGAAGGTAGGATTTATTACTTGCAAGAAGTAAGGAGAACACTAGTGATCTCTCCCAAAGTGTGCCTCCCTGAACAGCAAAACTCTGTGTGTGTGTGTGTATTAGTTGCTCAGCTGTGTCTGACTCTTTGCAATTGTAGCCCTCCTGGTTGCTCTGTCCATGGGATTCTCCAGGCAAGAATACTGGAGTGGATTGCCATTCCCTTCTCCAGGAGATCTTCCCAACCAAGGGATCAAACCCAGCTCTTTCTCCTGCATTGCAGGCAAATTCTTTACCATTTGAGTCACAAGGGAAGCCCAACAGCCAAACTACGGAAGTTTCAAGCCAAGGGTACATGCATATTCATGAAGCGGCTGGAGCACAAGAGAATTCAGCACAGAATTGGGCCAAAAGTCAATGGAGTCCAATCTCTAATGATGGAAGTCAAGAGCAGCAGCAAAGTCAACAAGTCAACATTATGATTCCTTAGGCTCTAGTTAGTCCGGTGGTGGAGTACTCAGGGGGGCTTGGATCCTGCAAAACAGCTCAAGAATGTACTTCAGGGTAATCTTTACTCTTACAACTGATTTATTACTTCCAGTATAGTTATTTCCCTGGTCTGCTAACAGCTGCTGGTTCTTATCTTCTTTTGTTCCCTTAAAATCATTAACTGCTGCTGCTGCTAAGTCGCTTCAGTCATGTCCGACTCTGTTCGACCTCATAGACGGCAGCCCACCAGGCTCCCCCGTCCCTGGGATTCTCCAGGCAAGAACACTGGAGTGGGTTGCCATTTTCTTCTCTAAATGCGTGAAAGTGAAAAGTGAAAGTGAAGTCGATCAGTCGTGTCCGACTCTTCGAGACCCCATGGACTGCAGCCTACCAGGCTCCTCCGTGGGACTTTACAGGCAAGAGTACTGGACTCCACTGGAGTGGAGTGCCATTGCCTTCTCCGAAAATCATTAACTACTGAAGCCTATTCTTGTGCGTGGATGAGCACTGTAGCCAGGCTAAGATCACAAAGTGGTTTAGACCTAAAATGGCTTCTCTTGTGTCAAGAAAGCTGTCATGGCAGTCAGGACCTAAGGTTGGGGACAGAGAGGAACTGAGCCAGTGTGTGCGAAGCCCCTGGGGCAGGCCCAGGAACCCCAGGGTGTTTGCAGGGCTGGGAGCAGCCATCACAGAACACCAGCCAGACAAGGATGGAGGGACATTTAGCTAGCTGAGATCATAGTTCTCTTCTTGTGGGAAGCAAATATCAGAAGGCAGAGAACGCAGAAATTTCCATTTATCCATCTGAAATTCAGGTTTCCAGCGAGGACCCTGGATGGCTTTCTGCAGACAGCGCAGCTGCGCAGGCTGGGAGAGGCTTGTCTGGCTGGCTTGTCACGGTGGCAGTTCGGGCTGATGGTTTCAGGAGATGAACGTGGCAGCAGCCGCTCAGAGAAAGCCATCCACGAGGCCATCGGTGCCACCACACATCAGAACACTCTGTTCTCGGTCCAGAATAACCCCCGCCCCCGTGAATTATTCATGCCAGCCACCTTGTGATATGTGATCACATTCCAGGCAGGATGTCAACCAGGGGAAAATTTGTAAATGTAATTTGTATCCTCAATTTTTGTCATAGTTTGGGTCGTTATTTTCCCTTCATAACTCTCCATCTTCCTCCCATATTTTCCCTTCTCGGGTTTTTAATCAGAGGGATCTGTCAAGAGTGACTCAGAAAGTCCCTGCCTTTCCTCGCAATGTGCTCTCCCGTGGCAGAGAGTGCAGCCTCCAATCTCCGAGTTTATGTTTACGATACATATTTTTATTACCTTTGAGTGAAAGTGATTGCTATGGTTATCTCCTTCTGAAATATATATTTTTCTTTCATTTATTTTGAGTACGGTTTGAATTTTTATGCATCTTTGAATCCCTGTTCCCCAAAGAGGTAGGCGGGGCAGCTGGGATGGGGGTGGGGGGGCTACCGCTCTCCCTGCAGCATGACCGCCCCCTTCACAGCATCCCTAGAGGGATGGTCCTCCCTTCTCTGCTCCACTGGGCACCACCCACTCTCAAGTAAGCCTGAGGAGGGTTTTCCAGGGCCTTCTGAGAACCCAGCTCTCATCAAAGCTAAGGGTTGAGAGACGAAGGTTGAAATGGAAAAAAAAAAAAAGCAAGCATGTAACTGTCAAGCTGATTTCCACTGGATTAAAACGATCTTTATGATGAGAGATGCGAGGAGGGCCCTAAGCCAACTCAGAAACTCATTTCCAGAACCAGAGGCTGCATCACTGACTTAAAATGGTCCAAGGTTGACAACATAATCAAAGTCAGAACCTCCCCCAATTCGGGTCTCAGGGTTAGTAATTCCCACTTCCCTTTAGCCTTTCAACATAGCCACAGCCATCATGCAATTTCCCCCTGAGCACTTGGTTAGATCACAGAGGTAATGTAATCCAGTGAGAAGGCTGAATTTCTTGTGAGCCAATTTACTTTCCAAAAGAAAGGCAAGTTGGACCTTGGAACCCTTCACTTCAACCTGACACCACCCAGCGCATAGGCCTGTGGAAGAGAGTGGTAGAGTTGGGTACATAATCGTCTGGGCTGTGAGGTGCTCCCATCTCGGGTCTCTGCTCCTCAGATGCTGATGGAAACTAAGGAGGGTAGAGAGTTTGAGGAATCAGAGAAGGTAAAGGTGATGGAGGGCTGGCATGTGTTTCCAGCAGTCTGGAGCGGAGCGAGGCCCAGCCAGTTAGACGGGGCAGGGTACCAGCTGCAGGAGCTGGGACTGGGGAGACTTTGGGGACTCTAGGCATAAGCAGGGCCACCTAGGGGCCCTGGTGACATGATATGGGTTAGTGTCGAGGGGGTCATTCTCCAAAAAGCAGCTTGGGTGTATCTGGGAAGCACTCGGGCACAGTAATAGCTTTTCCCCTGAGGGTCCCTGAGAGCTGAGACAGTGATATCAAACCACAGCAGGACAACCAGGAGGGATGACAATCCTCCAGGTGACCATCTTGGTGAGCTCCTTTGAGGCTCCTGGGGACATGGGGCTGTCTTGCTGTAATTTGGGGCAAGGACTGTGGGTCAGGGGCAAGCAGAGGGAGGGACTTCAGCAACTGCTCTTCTGCAGCTTGTGGCATTGGGTGACACGTGTGAAATGGCTGCATTTACCCCTGTGCTATCACAATAGCTCGTGCAAGCCAGCACCAACCTGTTCCCGTACCATTCATTCCGGTGTTCCTCAGCCTTGGCATCACTGACATTCTGGGTAAATGATGCTGCTCTGTTTTTGTTTATACTTTAGCATTTTTTAAACACTGTGGTAAAGATATATAACACTTTGAACTATGCTTAAGTGTATAGTTCAATGGCATTAAGTACACTCATATTATTGTTCAAGAACCTCCAGCATCATCTCCAGGACATTTTTATCTTCCCAAACTGAAACTCTGTCCCTGTGAAACCCTGACTCCCCATTCCCCGCCTCTTCCTAGCTCCTGGCACCCACCATCCTACTCTGTCCCTATGGATTTGACTCCTCTAGGGACATAATGTAGGTGGAATTAGACAGTATTTGTTCTTCTTTGGTTTATTTCACTACGCATGATGTCCTCAAGGTTCATCCAATCTGTAGCAGGTGTCAGGGTTTCCTTCCTTATAAGGCTGAATACTATTCTGGGCAGATGATTCTCTGTTGTGCGGTGTTCTGTGCACTGTGGGATGTTTAGAAGCACACCCAGTCTCTACCCACCGGACGCCGGAAGCACTTCACTCCTCTCAATTCTGACAACCCCAAATGACTCCAAAATTTGCCAGACATGCCCCTGGTTGAGAACTACAGCTCTGTGCACGGTCATTTCTGAAGACTTGAGTCTCCCCTTCGTGAACCTGAGCTCCACAGTAGGCCAGGGAAGTGTCCCCTGGCCCCAGCTGCAGCCCAGCTCCCTGACTCCATCAGAAAGTTCCAGCCACACGCACATCCCATGTCAAGATCACTTAATAACATTAGGACAGATTCTCCAAATGGCCATTTTTAATAATTTTTAAAAACCCTCTCTTTTCTTAAATCCACATTAAGCATATGGCAAGCCACGTGCTGGCTGCATCACCTCCTGCAAACTCAATGCTGGCCTCTTGTTTTTCACCTTCCATCTGGGGAGACATAAATCCTACTTAGAGTCAAACCTCAGGAGATGTGCGTAGCATGTACGAGTCAAAGATAAACAGCCTGCTTTGCCCTTGGACACATAAGCTGGATTTTCTCCAGTAATCCAGGCCCTTCTCAGAAACAGCCAAGAGCAAGGAAACTTTTCAACACGATGATCCATAACAACACATATACACACACCAAAAAGAGTGAGTCTGGCAGTCGAGGCAGCTGACAGCCACAATACAGGCAGAATTTCAGCACATTGCTTCCTCCTCCCAGACCCTGCCAACACAGCTCGGGCTGATCCACACAAATTCCACATTTCCACTCAAGCCCCATATAGCTCTGCTAATACCCATCAGCCAGCAGACAAAATCTTTTATTTCCCCGTAAGCCTACAACAATGAAAGAAAAAGATGCATTTGCACCAGCTTTGGGAATAGAGGAGAGACACCGGAGGCCCTCAGGATTATCTTGGCAGAGAATGAATTTTGTTGGCACGTGTATGGTTCATCAGGCATTGATTAAGAGTCACAGGATTTGGAGACTGGGATCAATCAGAGCACCTCAGACTGGAAACAAAGAAAACTACCTTCCAGGGCCAGAGGGGAAGCCAGGAGCAGCAGCTGTCCAGCTTTTAGTGGAACATTTCAGAAAAGTGGCAGATTTTCCTCCCATTCTTCCTCCCCTCTTCCCCGTTTCCCCATCCTCTGCATGTGACCTGCAGCTCTTCCCACAGAGGCAGACATGCTTCCCTGACCCTGGGCCTCAGACTTGGCCTTCAGACTTGATGTGGCCAGTGAAACGCTAGCAGAGTAGCCAAAGCAGGGGCTGGGAATGTGCGAGGGGGTAAATACTCCCCCTTGTTTGCTTCTTTCTCCAGAGCAAGAAGCCAGCCCAGTGAGCCCCCCACCTGAGGAGGGCGAGAAACTCAAGCTGCAGAGTGAGACAGCCTCCAGCCACCCCCAGATTCAGGAGAGTCGGTGCTGCCATGTGAAGCCATGAGTTGGGCTGGGTTGGGTTTTTTTGTTTTTTTTTTTTAATTAATTAACTTATGGCAGCACGCTTCATGCTGTGTGTGGGCTTTCTCTAGTTGTGGTGAGCGAGGGCTATTCTCTAGCTGCGGTGCACAGGCTTCTCATTGCCATGACTTCTCTTGTCTAGGTGCACGGACTTCAGTAGTTGTGTCTCGCAGGCTTAGTTGCCCCATGGCATTTGGGATCTTAGTTCCTGAACCAGGGATTGAACTGATGTCGCCTGCATTGCAAGGCAGATTCTTAACCACTGGACCATCAGGGTAGTTCCTAGGCTGGCTTGTTATGCATTGCTATTGAGCCAACAGCTGACCAATACAGACACTTCAAATCACACTTCGAGGGGTGGGCCTCTGAGGTCTCACTATCATTCTTACAAGGAACTCGCTGACTGCTGCCAATCGGGAAAGCTCAACTTGACAAGGGTGTTGCCTTGTCAATATCATTGTCACTGGACAGTGACATTTCTGCTCTGCTGGCTTTGTGCCTGTCTACCAGGCCGTGGGCGAGCTTGGCCAATGAAACAATCCAAAACAAGTCAGTCCTGGATGCAGCGGCCTGTTGGCTAGTTTGTGACAGCTCTTGAGTCTCCTCTGCATCTCCCTGCCTCCTTGGAATGCTGGGGGAGACGCCACTTATGGAGAAGATCAGTCCTGGCACTCAGAGTGTCCACACAACTGAGGACCTTCACAGAGTGAGCGATGGCCATGCCAGAGGCAGGTGGTTTTGGAAAAGGCTAAGCCCCCACTGCAGCCCAGCAGCCCTGATGACCCTACCCTCCTGGCCCTTCTGGTTCCCATCACAAGTGCCCTGTCCTGATGCTTGTACCCCCAGGTTCAGAGAAGCATCACTCAACATCACCAAAAGGTAGAAGCAATTCAAGGGTTCATTGATGGATGAATGGATAAACAAAACGTGGCCCATCCATTCAATGGAATATTATTCAATCATAAAAGGAAGAAAATCCCAACAGGCTGCAATGTGAATGAACCTTAAGGACCTTAAGCTCAGTGAAATCATCAACTCACAGAAAGATAAGTACTGCATGATTCTACTTAGATGAGGTCCCCAGAAGAGTCAAATTCACACAGACAGGAATAAGAATGGTGGTTTCCAGAGGCTAGGGGGGTGGGAATGGGGGTCTATCGTGTAATGGACACAGAGTTCTAATTTGGGATGATGACAAAGTTCTGGCGACGGTTGGTGGTGCCGGCTGCACAGCAGTGTGAATGTGCCCAATGCCACTGACTGTACACTTAAAAATGGAAATTGGGGAGTTGTAAATATCTTACTACAACTTTAAAAAAATGACCTGTCCTGTATACCAGCTCCCTGATGCCCAGCTCCCACCTGGCTGTCAGACAGCAAGGTCATCTGGGAAGTGGAACTGTCACATGGTGGGCATGGGGAAGGCACCGCCTGCTGCCAACCTGTCCTCTTTGGTTCCCTTCAGTTTCCACAGGAATCTCCAGCACCCTCGCTGTTTTAACTCAAATGAAGTGACTACTCACGGGGACCACCAGGCGCAGGGGCGGGCCAGTAGGAAGATAGAGGGGTGGAGAGAGTCCTCCAGATGCTCCCCAGAGCCCACAGAGGCAGCAGCACCCCATGGCGACAAATCAGCACGGGGCATGCTTATCACACACTCCACATACTTATTGCACACTCTCAGTGGGAGGGAGGGCTCTTTGTGGCTGGTGTCTGGCTGAAAGCTGGAACTTGAGCAGGTGGGGTCCCAGTTGCAGATCCTCCTCCAGGTTGCTGAGCATGTCAGGGCTCGTCCTTCATGACATCATTCCCATGTTGTCACAGTGTTCTCCTCTTGCTTTAAATGAACAACCTTTGCTTGACCCTGCGGCCCAAGAACTTTCCTCTAAAATTCCGCCAGGCTACGGAGGGCAGATGAGAATGCAGGCTGTAAATCAGCAGCCCTCATGACATTTCGATCCATTAATCCATCAAAAGAAGATTTGCTACCTCTTAGCTCCAGAGAGAGACCAGAAATCCTCTCCCACGATTGCCCGGAGGCTCAGGCACCACAATACTGCTACTCTGCACTTCTGCAGGAATTCGCTGGATGTCCGTGCTCTTCACTGTGCCTGTCACTTGCAGTTGTACCAACATCCCCAACCCAGCGGAAGGAGTTTGTTACCAGGTGCCTTTGCTTGTCCCCAGATTGTTTGTGAGGGAAGAAGCTAATCCTGAAATGTTGAGGAGAACATAAGCCACCCCCATACCTATAGGATTCAGACAACCTTCCAGACTGGGAGTTCTTTGAGAGCTGGAGCCACCTCTGTCTTCCAGCAGTGAGCCCTAGGGCCTGGCAAAGAATGGGTGGGTGGCTGGATGATTGGTGGGTAGATGATGGATGGGTGGATGAGTGGGTGGGTGGATAGATGGGTGGATAGATGACTGGGAGGATAGATGGCTGGGTGGATGGATGGCTGGGTGGATGGATGAATAGATGAATAAATGAATCTCTAGCCAAGGAGCAGATGTTCTTGCTCAGAATCTATCTCAGTAGCCTTGTAATTTCCCTCATTTGTAAAGTGGGGTGAGGGTAGTTCTTTTTCTATCCATTCCATAAGGTTGTTGTGAGAAAAAAAAAATGGATGATATATTTTAAAATCCTTGGGCTACCCCTATAGAATTATACAAATGAGAAGAAGCATTGTTCAAAAGGAAATCTTTTCTACAGCCTAGTAAATGCTTATAGGAGAACTCGTTGGTACAATCCATGACTTAATGAATCCTCTTGAGGGAAACAGCACTGAGTGGGAGGCAGGATTCAGAACAGCAGACACTTGGTCAACAAGCCATCTCACTTTAGACAGGGCTGCACACTGCATATATTATCACACCTGTACCTCCTACAAGACCGTGAACTTACGGAGGGCAGGTACTTGTGTCTTAGACCTATAATCCCCCACATCAGTAAAAATGAGTAACTAATACGCACTCAAATACCTACTGCAGTAATAACCAAATCATATCATGAAAAAAGATATTTCTTCACAAAAAAAAATAATGCACAAATACCAGCATGAAACACCTGTGTGAACTGTGTCCTGGTGTGACTGAATTTAGAGACAGACATTTGAAGTGGGTTTAATCTATTTTAAGTGAAAGTGCAAGTTGCTCAGTCATGTCCGACTCTCCGACCCCATGGACTATACAGTCCATGGAATTCTCCAGGCCAGAATACTGGAGTGGGTACCCTTTCCCTTCTCCAGGGGATCTTTCCAGCTCAGGGATTGAACCCACATCTCCTACATTGCAGGAGGATTCTTTACCAGCTGAGCCACAACGGAAGTCCAAGAATACTAGAATGGGTAGCCTATCCCTTTTCCAGCGGATCTTCCTAACCCAGGAATTGAACTGGCGTCTCCTGCATTGCAGGCAGATTCTTCACCAACTGAGCTATCAGGGAAGCCCATTTAAACCTTATATTAAAAACCTATTTAAACCTTGTATTAAAGATGGACATGGGGCTTGTGTGATCACAAGGAGGGGAGATAATGTGAGACAGTCTACACAAAGAGCCTGATGCTGATGTATAAAAACATTCATAGTGGCTTATTAAGGTCTCTGTAACTTGGGGGTCACTTGGTCTCTGTGGTCCTGGACCCCCTGTCTTCTTTCCCTATCTCAGAAGAAATCCCCTTCCCTCCCCTTTGGGTGGGGCAGGAAGTGGTGAGGGCGGTCCAGGTCAGAGAGGGACAGGAGCATCTGGTCACACAGGAGGGGCTGAAATCTCTGTGCCAACGACCCTGTCTCCTCTTCCTCCCCACTCCAGCTGTTGTCCAGCTGGAACCCAACCGCCAAGGCTGGAGGGCCAAGTGTTCACCTTTCCTGGGTGTACATGAGGATGCAGAACCATCACTGGGCTTGTCTGGGGCTCTGGACCAAGGCAGTCAAGCTAGACTGGGAAAGAAAGGGGGTGTGACTGTCACAGGCTTGTCCTCAGAGCACCCCAATGTGCTGGCAGCTGCCTGCTGCAGGGCTCACTGGGGGACAGGACTGGGGGAACACAGTGGCAGTTTTTATGCATGACAGCTCTGTGAAAAGGGCATAGCATTTACTTTAGCAAACTTGGGACTGGGGATTGGTGAACTGACCAAAGTTGGTAAATATCAAGGGTTAAGCAGCAGGCCCCCCATTATCCACACCGTCTCTGAGTTGCAGACATCAGACTTCCTAAAGGACAGGAGCTGGGGGTCAGCAGGGACTCAGACGCATTAGAATTCCTAATATCACCATCCCACAGTTGGGGATGAAATGAAACAGCTCTATTTTAACCACATAATGTCCCCGGGAGCTGGACCCCAAATGATCTCTAATTATTACAGATATCTCTTATTTCTGGGCTGGTTTCCAAGGCTACTACTGTGGCTGTTCAGTCATGGCTGGGGGCCTGGAGTGACGGCCAGAGAATCAGACACCGGAGAAGTGGGATTCTGCAGGAGGCCCACTGTGGGTTCAGGAACCACTCTGTGCTCTTGAAGACACGGGGAAGGAGGCATTCGCTGGGCTCAAGACATTTAACCCCCAGCTGAGCTAGAAACACTAGAGCTCACGGAGCTTGGTGACTGACTGAGTCACCGGCCCGAGGGTCCCCAGGGGCTTCTGGCTCTCCTACTGCTTTTCCCCGAGAGATTGTCACAGGAGCCTTCTCCCAGCCCTGACCCAGGACTCACACAGAAGTGGAGGGGACTTGTCTTTGGTTGTCATAAGTCTGGGGACACTCTAGCACTGAGTAGGTAGGGACCAGAGATGGCAAATGTCCCTCACTGCACACACAGCACCATTGAGGTTGTTGTTGTTCTGTCGCTAAGTTGTATCCAACTCTTTGTGACCCTATGGACTGCAGCACGCCAGGCTTCCCTGTCCTTCACTATCTCCCAGAGTTTGCTCAAACTCACATCCATTGAGTCGGTGATGCCATCCAACCATCTCATCCTCTGTCACCCCCCTTCTCCTCCTGCCCTTAATCTGTCCCAGCATCAGGGTCTTTTCCAATGAGTCAGCTCTTTGCATCAGGTGGCCAAAGTACTGGAGCTTCGGTTTCAGCATCACTCCTTCCAATGAATATTCAGGGTTGATTTCCTTTAGGATTGACAGGTTTGATCACAGCACCATTGCAATGGTTAAATTTTATGTGTCAGCTTTGCTGGGCCATGGTGCCCAGTTGTCTGGTCAAACACCATCTGCTGCTGCTGCTGCTAAGTTGCTTCAGTCGTGTCCGACTCTGTGCGACCCCATAGACGGCAGCCCACCAGGCTCCCCCGTCCCTGGGATTCTCCAGGCAAGAACACTGGAATGGGTTGCCATTTCCTTCTCCAGTGCGTGAAAGTGAAAAGTGAAAGTGAAGTCGCTCAGTTGTGTCCCACTCTTAGAGACCCCATGGACTGCAGCCCTCCAGGCTCCTCCGTCCATGGGATTTCCCAGGCAAGAGTACTGGAGTGGGTTGCCATTGCCTTCTCTGAAACACCATCTAGATGTTGCTATAAAGGAACTTTTCAGATGATATTAACATTTAACTCAGTAGATTTTGAGTAAAGTAGTTATAGATGACCCTTCCTAGTGTGGGTGAGCCTCCTCAAATCAGTTGAAGACCTTAAGAGAACAAATTGAGGTTCCCAGAAGAGGAAGGAAGTTTGCCTCCACACTGCCTTGGGCTCAAGACTTCTACATCAACTCCTGCTGGAATGTCCAGCGCCTTGCAGACTTGAGATGGGCCAGCCCCACAATCTCAGGAGGCAATCCCTTAAAATAATCTTTCCCCTCTCTCCTCCTCACACACCCCTACACCCCCTCTCTGTATCTATATCCTACTGGTTCTCTTTCTCTGGAGGACCCTGACTAGTACAACCATCCTGCCCCAAACAGGGTCCCCCAGAAAGTCACTGAGTGGCCTGGCCCAGTCCCATGTGGACCGCCTATTCCCTGCCTCTATAATAGAGGGACAAGATGGAAGGCTACTCTGTACTAAAGTTCTGGGATTCAATATTAAAAGTGAACCCCAGGGGGGCAGCCTGTAGGGAAGTGCCTGATGTGTAAAGGAGACAGCAGGTCCAGGTCACGAAATGAAGCTGAGTCCCCTCGAAGCTGGCCCTCAAGTTTGCCCACCAGCCCCCAAAGGCCAGCAGCCCCTTTGCAAATGGCTCCAGCCCATACCCTTCCTCCCACACATGTGGAGGCTCGGATCTCTAGTCAATTGTCAAACTGGATTGTTGGAGACAACAAAATCTCTTCAGTGTGAAGGTCCCATGGTGGATTTCTGGCCTGTATTTTCTAGTCAAACAGTCCTGGAGGTTGTGTTTGTTCTGAAACCTCAGGGCATGACCTTGCTGGGAAGGGCAGTTGTGGATGGAGCAGGGCAGAGCCAAGGAAGGAGGGTTAGAGCCAAGAACAGAGGTGTCTGTGACCTGGGTCCCGAGCCCCCTTGGGATTGCTTAACAGACTGGCCAGAGTGCTTAGAAAGCCTGGATCTCCTGGATGCCTCCAACCAAAGCAGCTGTGGTCCAGTGGAGGCACTGGATTCTTGGCTCACAGGACCTGGGTTCTGGCCACCAATTTGCTGTGTGACCACGGACAAGCCACTTGCCCCCTCAGTCTCAGCTTCCCCATCTGGAACGTAGGCCTGTGGTCTCTGGGTGTTGGTGGCCCCTAGTTGCCTCATGATGCTGGCCTCCGGGGCTCTGGGCAGCTGCCCTGCAGCACAACCTGCATCCTCAAATTCCACCCATGTCCGCCCCACACCAGCCTCGCTGGTCTCAGCCATAAACAGACAGTCCACTTCACTGAAACAAAAACCTCAGCATGGACAAGAAAGCCCAAGGTAC